>NC_056728.1:1322464956-1322777456 GCF_019279795.1 Protopterus annectens
TAGCTAGGCTCACACCCAAAAAGGACCTCCGGGTATTTGGGTTTGCCCCCCCCACTTAATTTCTATGTGCGTACAGTCTATCACACCCAGGACCTCCGGGTATTGTGCCACACGGTGGAAGCGGCGCATATTGCTAGCCAACTCCTCCTGAGATGTGGGAAAATTTATGTTCTCATGGGCATGTGGTAACATGGCATCCAGGAACTGGTGTAGTACCCTGGATGCTGATGCCTGTGAGATGCCCATTATGTCCCCGGTGGGCCTTTGAAAGGTACCTGTAGCCAGTATTCGCAAGCTCACACATACCTTTGTGTCCACTGGGATGGGCTCCCCTCTGTTGTCTCTTGTTCTCAGGCGCGGCCGGCACAGCTCCACTATTTGCTGTAACGTGTCCCTGTCCACCCTGTAGCGCTCTACTATCTCCAGGTCTCGCAGCCCCTGGTAGGTCACCCTTGGTCTGAACACTCTCCTTCTCCTGTGAGGCCTACGGTAGTTGTCGGCACCACCCTCCGCAACTCCCTCTGTCTCTGCCACATACCTATGCATCACGGCCACGGCGGCACCCAGCATATACATATTAAAAGTTCCCCGTCTGTTTACACCCTACGGTGCGGCGTTTGGGAAATCGTGCTGTATGTTGTGTGCATTCACATTTAATACTGTTGTGCTGTATACCCGGTGATGTCATTGGGTGTGTCTGTGCAGCCGTATCCTTGGATTATTTCCGTGGTTTTACGGTTGCAACTGCAACGGTACTGCCTGTAGTGTTACATTACAGTTGCCTGCATTGCCTTCGCCTTGCATCTTACATTACTGCATCCTGCAGGCACATGGCATATGATGCATTTTATCTGCAGCCGCAGTTATGCTACCTCTGTACTTGGCTGTGCTATTTCGGTTCTTTGCTCTTTGCATTTCTACTACATCCCCTACTATCTTTGCACTCATATGCCTTCCCTTTCCCGTTATGCAGGAGTCTGCATGCAGAGTTATCAGCTGCCGGCGTTTGCCCTTCCTGCATTGATTGGTGTTGATTGCTCATTACGGCTCCATTTACACTGCTTCCGCATTTCCTCGTATTCTCCGCATTACCTTCCTATATCCGTGGTTGTTGACGGTGAGGCTGTCACATGACTGGTTTAGGGAACGTAGTCATCCTCGTGCACATGCATCTGTACGCGCATTCTGTACTCTCAGCGCATCTATTTCCTAACACGCCAGTCCTGATGCTGTGATGTGCATTGTACAGCCCAGATTTGCTGACCTCCAATATCCTTCCTCCTACAGTGGCACACCCCTCTGTGGTTGACATGTATCTCGTGTAGGCCACTCCTCGGTGTAGTACCGCTACGCCGTTTGCTCCATCCTTACGCCGGCGCCGTTTTTGCGATTCACTATTATCTGCCTCATTTGCATGGAATTGACTACTAATACATGGTTACGGCGCCGAACACCGCCACCACTCCTTGACAACCATTGCGCTGGGGTTGAAGCTTTACATACATACTATGGTGTGTGGTGGCTGTGCAGCTGATGTGCGTTATACTGCTCTTTTAGGACATTGTCATATTATTTCATTGCTTTGCAACTTCTGTGCACATATCCCGGGGGTCTGCTGTTCTTTCTACGTACGTGCCATTTATGTCATTTTTTACATTTTGTGCATATTTTCTTTGGACATTCTCGGTGCCTTTCCACATTGGCATATTGCACCTATATGATACCTGACTTTGACAGCCTTCCGTTACTCCTCCGGTATGTTTGGGTAAATGTAAACCGTTTTTTTTTGGTTTACATTGCCGTGCCCTTACGCTACGCCTGCGCCACTTCGTGGATCGCTATTTGCTCTCATTTGCATGGTGCAATACCGCACACAGTGTGTTTTGCATACCTACGCCGGGGGCGGAGACGGTCCGGCGCACGCCGGTAGTGCACGTGGAATTAATTCATACCTGAATCGCTCAGCAGCCATATTTGGCGTTATAACGCCGACGCTATGCTGGCGCCTGGCGCAAGGTTCATGAATCCCGGGGAGTAAGTAATATTCCATTGTATATACTTCTTATAGCTTTCTCTTACATTTTTTTATTTCTGCCTTACACTCTTTTATTTTCTACTCTCTTTTTCTTTTCTTTATTAATATATAGAAATGCTTTTGATCATATAGACACAGTAAATAATAATATTTGCATAAAAATTGAGTTGGGACAAAAATATTGAGTTTTATTACTTATTAATAACTTTGGGCTTAATTTCACTTACATAGAGGCTGTAATAACCTGTAAAATACATTGTGAAGGTTTTGTCATGTTTAGATGCATTTACACTGCTAAATGAATGTTTGTCACTAGTTTTTAATAAGTTTCCCACCAAAATGTTAAGGGAGACAATCTGGGATGTGGGCTGTCTCATGCACAGTGTCCATGAGCTACTTCAAAAGCTTCAACTCTTAGAATTCTCACAGAGAAGCTGAAAGCAGTCAGTATAACCTTTGACCTAGATATCACACTGACACATCACAGATTCAGGAAGAACACTCTACCAGGAAGTAGAACTGATGCAAACGCAACTATGTGAAGGAAAATTAACTCTTTAACATCTAAATGTGAGTTATTTTATATAATTACTTAAATATCTATGTTATAATTCATAAAATATGTCAGTTATAATGAGTTTAAATGATGCAGTTTCTTGTAGTAAGTAAATGTCTTATTTTAGAAGGCATAGAAAATGAAACATTTATTCAAGTGTTTTTGAAAATCTACTTAACAGCAGCATAATAATCTGTGTTAAAACTTATGTTCCAAACATATACATTACTATAACTCATTTAATTCATCTGATTGACAAGCATAAATAATTTTATAACTCTATTCTGGAAGAAATTGTCATGTGATATATTTTAAAGCAGTAGTATAGCATGGTTGTAAAATCTGGTTACTAAAATGTGTTTGCTGTGCATTATTTTGTATGAAGCAGACAGATTTATTGTAGGGACAGCAAGTAGGATGGTGCTCAGCAAGGACACAACTCAGTGAGATCATATATATATATATATATATATATGAGTGTGTGTGTGTGTGTGTGTGTGTGTGTGTGTGTGTGTGTGTGTGTGTGTGTATATATATATATATATATATATGTATATATATATATATATATATGTGTGTGTGTGTGTGTGTGTGTGTGTAGATATGTATATATATATGTGTGTGTGAGTGTGTGTGTGTGTATATATATATATATATATATATGTGTGTGTGTGTGTGTGTGTGTGTGTGTGTGTATATATATGTATATATATATGTGTGTGTGTGTGTGTGTGTGTGTGTGTGTGTATATATATATATATATATATATATATATGTGTGTGTGTGTGTGTGTGTGTCTGTGTGTGTGTGTGTGTGTGTGTGTGTGTGTGTGTATATATATATATATATATATATATATATATATATATATATGTATATATGTGTGTGATGGCTTCTTCTTTTTTTTTTTTTTTTACAATAATGCAAGTGTTTCTGAGAATCTGCATAACTATGCAGTATGATTTATAACAATTTCTATAAATACAATATTTTATTCTATTGACAATAATGAGTATGAGTAAAATGCTCATATACAAGCAATTCAAGGTTTTTTTTGGAAGCTGTTGACTGCACTTACATGACAGAAAATAGATGCATCTTAATATATGTAATGTCTGAATCATATTAGCCAAAGTTTTTGATTTAAATGAATGTTAGAACTTATTTTTCTCTCCTCTTGATTTCTAACATCAAGATTATTTGAATGCTATTTGAATACAAGTGTTTTATATTACATAGATGTATATAGTAGTATGAACAGTCTTTAAAAAAAAAAAAAGTTTATTTTAGTTTATATGATGCTGTTTTACCAAATGTGTAGTCTTGTCTTGCTAGATAATTGAATTGAAAACTGTTAACCTCAGTTAAATATAACTAATATTAAATTGATAAGGTGGTAGCTGAGGTACTGCTGCTTAGGGTAGGGGGTTAACTTGAGTGGTAAATACTACTCTAAGTTGGAGTTTATAACTCCAGGCTGGATGCAAGGTTTAATCCTTACATTATTTTCACTTGTTCCTTGTTATATGTATATAGTTTTGACATCCACAATATATTTTGTACACTCATTGTCACTACAAACAAAATTGAATCCTATACAAAATCCCATAAGAGATTCAATAAATACAGCTATATTTAAAGGTACACCTAAAGGAGGAGATGTAACATTACTTATTTTGTTATTTGTTATTTTGATCATAAGATTCTTAAGTTTTAAAAATGCCAAATGACATCTTTAAAAGGAATTTCTTTAAACATTAATGGATTGAATAATCCATGTAAAAGGGCAAGCCTAATAAGATACATTAATTTACATAAGGCCAACTTAGTCTTTCTGCAAGAAACCCATCTCTTGAAAAAAGATATTGATAAACTAGCCACAAACAAATATACAGTATTGGTTAGTTCAGAGCACACTCAGAAAAAAAGAGGAGTGGCTATTTTATGGAATAAAAGTATGTCCATTCCAAAAACCATTAAGTCTTATCAGGATGACAAAGGAATGTTTTGTATGGTTACAATACAAATTAATGGGAAGACTTACACTTTAATTAATGTATATTGGATACCTGGAATTGGTATTAATACAATGAAACATCATCTTGATAAGATCATATCATTCTCTATAGGAGATATTATTTTAGCTGGTGACTTTAATTGTATACTACATGAAAGTGATACTACCACTACAGGAAAAAGAAGAATTACATCTAAATGCAAAACATTTAAATGATTTTGCTAATTCTTATCATTTGAATGATATTAATAATCAGATAGATTCAAAATCATTACCATACACCTTTTTTCTAACAGATACAAAATTTATTCAAAAATAGATAGGGTCTTTATTTCTAACCAGATGGTAACAGATTTAATTAATTCCAAAATCATTTCATGTCCTATATCTGATCATAATTCAATTGTTTTTGAATTCATGATAAAAAATACTCATAATGTTCAGATCAAAAGGATACCAGCATACTTAACTCAACTAAAAGACTATAAAGAATATATACTTTCAGAAGTAAAACATTTTTAGACATAAATAATACTCCTGAAGTCTCCATTGTCTATGTTTGGGATGCCTTAAAATCATATCTATATGGACAAAGTATCAGATGGTATAATAATAAAAGGAAATCTTGGGATAAGGAATTGTTAGATATTCAAAGTAAATTAGACTCTTATAAACATAATAATAAAGAAAATATTATGGACAAGAAAGTTATTGAAGAAATAAACAAACTAAATGAGAAATACAAAGAAATTTTAACTCATAAAGTTAAAATAACTTTAGAGAAATACAAGTTTTTGTATTATTCAATAAGCCCCAAATATTTACATAGACTTAAAAATAAAACAAAAAGGTTGACTAAACAAAACCATATCAAAAAATCTTTTCTCTAAGGAAAAAGAAGAATGTTTCTAGTATACCAGAAATACTAGATGAATTTAGAAATCACTTTCACAAAATTAACCATAATAACATTAACATGGAACCTAAAGATAAAATAAAGGAGTTTATAACCACAAACATGAATAAAAGCTTAATAAACAACAGATTAAACTATTGGACAAAAGTATTTCATATACAGAGGTTATTACACAAATAAATAAGCTTAAATCAAACAAAGCACCGGGTAACGATGGTATTATACCAGAGATATATAAAATCCTCTCTAAAAGTACATATTCATTAATACATAAGGTTTTATTTTGGCCCAAACTGAGTTAATAACCCCCCCATCTTGGCAATATACATTTATTTCACCAATTTTAAAACCTAATAAAGATCCAACTAGATGTACTTCATATCGACCCATCTCATTACTTAATGTTGATTATAAAATGTTTATGAGTATTTTTGCTGATAGACTGAAGACAATCATCCCGGCATTATAGATATAGATCAGACAGGCTTGATTGTAAATAGAAATACTTTTGATAATATAAGAAGAACTTTAACATTAATTGATTTTGGAAATAGGAAAAGAAAGATTTAACACTTATTAGTCTTGATATAAGTTCAGCATTTGATTCAGTAAGTTGGGACTATCTGTTTACCTTACTAAAGTGCACAAACTTCTCAGATGCATTTGTAAATCTAATTGAGCATTTATACAAAGGAACTTTGGCTTATATTAAGGTAGGAACATATGTTTCACAAAAATACCCATTTTAAAGGTACAAAACAAGGATGTCCACTTTCTCCACTATTATTCACTTTAGTAATGGAGCCTTGGGCTAATTTGATCAGAAACAGTACTGACATAGAGGGTTTTGAAATAGATGAAAATATAACATCCAAAATTCAACTTTTTGCAGATGATGTTCTAATTACATCAGCAGGATCTAATTCTTCTATGCAGTCTCTATTTCATAAAATGATGAATTTTAAAAGTATTTCTGGTTTAATATTCAATGAAGAAAAAACTAAAATACTACCTATATATACACAGAAAAATATTCTCATTAGTGATTTTACTAAATATGTACCCAATTCAGGTCAGATAACTTATTTAGGTATAATACTATCTAAAGATATTAAATCTATTATATATAATAATTATAATACCTGTTTTCTTAATATACAAAACCTTTTTAATACCTGGAATAATATGTTTTTACTATGGAGGAGAGACTTACAATTATTAAAATGATAATATTCCCCAAGATTTTATACTTAATACAATCAATAATACTTCCACCTACAAAAATAATTATCAAGAAACTGAATACACTAATGTTAAATTTCCTATGGGCACCTAATAGACCTAGGATTGCATTAAAGAAACATACTAATAGCTGGTCTCAAGGGGGTATTTCTTTTCCAGACTTTAATTTATATACTATCTCTTCTCTTGTAAAAGTTATTACTTTATTAATAGATCAGTCATATGTTGCAAAATGGAAAGATTATTAGGAGCTAATTAGTATGCACTTCATGAAAATCTCCTTAACACATAAAAATATGATAGTAAATAACTCCATGTTATGGTTACTAAAGGAATTTTGTACTTCACCTATTACACCTAAACATATGGTTTGTTACCCATTAAACATTATTATTAGCTATCGTAACTTTATATTCATGCACCCCAAGTATAGGGAATGGAATTTTATTATATTCCCTATAATGTATACTCAGGGTATGCTTTTGTCATCTACTTCTGAAGGAACTCATTTAGCTATAGATAATTATCTAAAGTACTGGTATCAGTTGATATCTGATAATAAAGTTAAAAATCTAGATGTCTTAAAACAAGAATTTGATCTAAGAGAAACTTGCTGGTTAGAGGTTCAGACCTTTAGACAACATCTCATTAATAAAATAGATCTAATGTCTATAACAGTTAAAGAATCTATTCCAACACTGATTGATTACTTGATATTAAATTTACAACATAAAGTTTCTGATAAAGGTAAACTTTCATACATACATAAAATTATCAGACAAGAAACTTTTTACAGTGTAGATACATACTGGAATTATTTCACTTCTATTAATGGGGACCCACGAAATCAACAAGATAAACAATATATATTGGAATCTGCCTATAGAACTACGTCTTCCATTGTCTGGAGACTTTATACATGGAAATTTTTACATAGATCTTTTTATACACCTTTGATAATGAATAAAATAAATAATAAAGATAATCTATGTAAGAGATGTAATGTAGAAATTAATGCTGACTGGGCTCATATGTTTTATGACTGTATAAAATTGAAAGAATACTGGAAGTCAATTAATGAATTTTTGCAGGCTCTTTTTACAGATAATTTCATTATTTCTAAATCTCTTATATTATTCAACACACCTGTACCTCAAAGTGTTAAAAAGGTTAAGCTTCCCTTGTTATGGTCTATTCTAGCAGTGGCTAGGAAAATAATAACCAGAAATTGGATTTCAGATACACCTCCTTCGTTCAATGAATTTAAAAATGCTATGAATATAGTGTGCCATATGGAAATAAACACAATTAGGTCAAGAACAGCTAGAAAACATCTTATTATATTGTATGGGATAATTTACAAAATTTGTTAAAAAAATCCTAATTTCAATAGCATGGTATTTTAGTTTAATTAATTGATCTGATTGTAGTGGATGTCTTTGTAAATACTTTAGTTGTTTTGTTGAATGTTATAATCATATCTATTTTTAATTATTTGTATAAAATTGTTATGATATTTCTCTTGTATGTTAAAACAATAAACCTGTTTTGAGAAAAAAAAAAAAGCAGCTGCCAAAACAGTTCACATTGTTCTAGATGCAATTCACAATCCCCACCTATAGTAGGCACTGGAACCTTTTCAAGTACAGAAAAAACAAAATTTTTAAAGTCTGTGCATTTAATGGAATGTGTGTACAAGGCGTTGACATTGTGTGCCTTTTTAATGGCATAAATATGCTGGTAAATCCATTTTCTCAATGGGCTGATGGTCTTGCCAACATAGAACACAGGGCATGAGGAGCAAAAATTAATGTATACAACTCCTTTCATTTCACAGTTAAAGTTCCCTCTGACTGTTAGCAATTTGGAGCAATCTGCTGCCACGTACTGTGTGCCCTGTAAAATAAATCTACATTGTTTGCAAGTCCCACAGCGTTTCATGCTGGCATTCCTAACCACAAAGTCTTCACCATCCATGTTATTTTCTAAAAGGAATTTAACGTTCTTACTATTTTTGTAAACAAATTTGGGTTGCACCTCAACCTGGTCAAGTATCCCAAAAGTTCTAAAGACTGTATTCCGATGGTTGTTAATAATTTGTTTCAAACTGGAAAAATCTCTACAAAATTCCACTACAAAAACTTGAGTTGAATTCTTGTGCTTGACCAAATGCTCTTTGATCTCCGATACATGTGAACCACTTAAAAGTACTCCATGCTTTGTCTTTTTGTGTTCACAGACCCATTGGTAGATATTGTCCACCAATGTAAGTGGATAGCCATGTTCAGTAAAAAGATTAATCATAAAAGCCACCTCCTCCTGGAATATCTGGTCATCAGTCATTAGCCTACTCAGCTTTATTAGTTGCCCCTGACCAAGTTCTTTTTCTGCCAAAGGGGGTGCTGGCTGTCAAAATGTAAGTAGGCAGTGGAATACGTTGGTTTTCTATAAATGTTAGACTCGTACTTACATTCATTCTCATTCTTGTAGATAGTGACATTCAAGAAAATAATGAAGTCATTATGATATTGATGGGTGAACTGAAAGAAGTTAGTCGATTGGTTTAAACATTCGACAAAAATCAAAAGTTTCTCAATGTTTCCTTTCCACAGAATGAATATATCATCCAAATACCTGAGATACCTTTCCATGTGAATGAACAGTGGGGAATTAAACACAATACTTGTTTCCCAGTTCCATAATACCATATTGTCAAAAATGGGGGCTGAAGCTTTGTGTTGTTTATAATACACACCTTCAAAATAGACAACATCGTTGGTCAAGACTGTTTCCATATCCTGGTAGACCAGATTTATGTCATTACTACTCTGGTCTGAGCCCTTCACCATGGATTCCAAAAACCATTCGAGCCCCTGGTCATGAGGGATAACAGAAAAGAGGTCCTTAATGACAATGGTCACAAATAATGACTCGGATAAATATAGTAACCCAGCCATGGACTCACAAAAGTGCCAAGAGTCCTTGACTAATTGCCTCTTGTGGTTGTAAAAGTACTTCAATTTAAAGTACACAAATTTGGTTACTGGCTCAGTCTTGGGTTCTGCTGAAGCTACAATTGGTCTAAGAGAAGAGCTGCAGGGGGATTTGTATATCTTTGGGTTCCCAAAAATTGCTGGGATCCTAGGATGTTTCATTGTGAAATATTCTTGAGTTTTAGTATTCAAGCCGTAGGTGATAAACATGTCTTGCAGGTTCAAATCAATACCATGGTATGCACTATTGATTTCATTATGGGAGACTTCTGTGAAGAATTCACCATTGTTTGGAAACTTCAGCATCTTGGATGAATACAAAAATGTATCCATAAACACAACCCCGCTCCCCCTTGTCAGGCTTCATGATACATATACTTTTGTTGTTACAGAGAAAAGACAACAGGTCTCTTTCATCTGGTAGTATAATCTCCTCTTACTAGAACACTCTCTGATACTAGTTTCACAAAGGTGTTCAAAAAGTAAAACTAGTGGTATAAGGGGTGGGTTCAAAATACTGCTTCTACATAGCCCGTTATATACCAGGTTAATACCTCCATAATTCATAGTACACTGGAAGGTAATCTTTCTTGTGAAAAAATTTCAGTTCAATTATAGGTCAACCACTTTCAGCTGGCTCGATGGAACAAACTTAAAACCTTCCTGAAAAAGGGCACCAACTGTAAGGGTGATAGATGTGGATCAAAAATTATGAATCTTGTATCCCCCAAAAACACTTACTATCTTGACAGTCCCTGGATCAGTGGAAATTATTTGCATTGTCTACAGAATTGTTAATTCTGGTGGTATCCTTTGTGAAAATACTGTTTCTCATAACTGTCATGATAGTTGGAAAAATCACCACCTTGCCTACCATGTTTCTTCTGTGGTCTTTTGGATCATCGTGGATCTTCATAAGCCTGTGCAACATCCCCATAATCCTCAGAAAAGTGTTCATCAGGTTGCCTATAATCCCCATAGAATTCCGGTGTCTTTGCTATTTTTCACAAGGTGGTTTGGGGTTGACACCCTTATTTTTGTAGTCATTGATGTCCCTGGTAATTTTCTTTTGTTTATGTTTAAATGTAACTGCTTCGTAGCTCTCCAGCTTGACAAACATGCTTTTAAATTCATCTTGGTAATAGGAAAATAATAAGTCAGACTTAATATGACCATGTAAATTGTGCATTTGTTTCTCCAGTATTTTAATTTGCCTGATGTCACGAATCATAATTTCCATTAATTGTATGTTGGTCCTATCAAACAGTTCCAGCAACTCATGGTGGAATGGTGAGCCTTCAACCACCCCATTGGGGTATTTGTATATTTGAAGGCCCTTTGGGACTTGGCTATTTTTCACAGAATAATAGAGAAATAAATTGTCCAGTTGAAGTGCTTTGTACTTTAAAGAGAGCTTTTTGAAGGTTACAATTCATATCATACCTTCTGGCCTCAGTTACCAGATCGCAGTACAAAGGGCGGAGGTGTATCCATATTCATGAAGGATACCCATATGTCCAGGTAAGTAGCGCAACATGATGCCCCAGAGATCATCCATGTGCAACTATCAGCAGGCAAAACCACATTTCAAGTCGTAGCCAGTTACAGATCGCCCACCATGTCCCAAGATGCTCGCTCTGCATTCCTTGAGACATTGGAAAATATAAAGGTCCTACCCAACACCATAATCTTGGGTGATTTCAACTACCCTGTTATAGACTGGGTGAACTACCAATGTTCCAACTCCTATGCTCAGTGATTCATAGAATTTATAAATTCAAATGCCCTTGAACAACTAGTATGTTCCCCCACTAGAGGGGACAACATATTGGATTTAATCATCACAAATATGGGCGCCCATTGTACCACACCCGTTATCACTCCCTCCTTGGTCAGATCTGACCACAAACTGATAACCCTGGACATCCTCACCCCTCCACCTCCCCCAGTCAAAGAAACCATAGTCAAAAACCTTTCCAAAGCAAACTTCAAACTACTTGCATCCAAAGTGGAAAGCTTCACTATTCCCTTGCAGAAGGATAATGATATCCAGGATGCGGAATCCTACACCAAGGCACTCTATATGCATCTTCAGGATTGCATGGACCATGCTATCCCAAATAAAACCAAGACTCCTTCCTCAAGCAAGAAGAAACCAGTCTGGTGGACCCTGGCCATAAGCAAACTTTACAATAAAAGGAGGCGACTTATACAAAAAAAGGCCAAATCTCAAGTAGAAAAATAATCCATGATCAGCATTAGTAAGAAATTGAGGGCCCTCATCAAGTCAACTCAAGCTAATTTTTGAAAAGAAAGTTGCCAAGGATGCCAAGGATAACCATAAGGCCTTCTATGGCTACGTCAAAAACCTAAATGGCAACGCTCAGGTCTGTTCTGAGCTAGTACAAAATGGAACAAAATACACTGACCCTTCTGACATTGCCAACATCTTGGCTGACAGGTTCAGTGCAAATTTCTCCCCCCCCCCCCACCATCTACAGGGCCTATTACCATTCCAGGGGATTGTGTAAGTCCAATTATTACTGATACGTTGGTTAACAAGGCTCTATCTAAAGCTAAAAACACTGCCTCCATGGGACTAGATGGTGTCCCAGGCCGTGTCATACGCGAGCTCCAAAAGGAATTAACCCCGCATCTTAATACCCTGTTTAGTCTCAGCCTCTCCACAGGATATGTGCCCATAGAATGGCGCACAGCAACGGTGTTCCCGCTACACAAGGGTGGGGCCACAATTGACCCTGGGAACTACCGACGAATAAGCCTGACCAGTCTGATCTGTAAGGCTATGGAGCGAATCATTATGGAACTCATAAATGGAGAGATTGGGAACCTCCAGTTGCTGGACCCCACACAGTTCGGCTTCATCAAGGGCAGGTCATGCCTCCTGAACCTGGTGGATTTCTTTGAGACAGTTACTCAGGCTATAGATAAGGGAAAGAAGGTACACACGGCTTACCTTGACCTTGCTAAAGCATTTGACACCATTCCCCATTCAGGTATTATTGATAAGCTCACCAGCCTGGGCATAAACCCTTACGTCACAAGATGGATCGCAAACTGGCTCTCAGACAGATCCCATAAAGTAAGAGTAGCAGGATCTATGTCCAAATCCTGACCAGTAACGAGTGGTGTGCCTCAGGGCTCTGTCCTGGGGCCCCTCTTGTTTGGCATATACTTCTCAGAAGTACAGGCAAGCACGGAAGGGCTGTGGCTGACTAAGTTTGCAGATGACTGCAAACTGGGTGCTATAATAGAGTCTTTGGCCGACATGGAGATCCTCCAGAAGGGCCTAAATGAGACTGATGCATGGTGTCAAAGCCATGGTCTCAAGCTAAATGCAAAAAAATGTGTAGTAATCCCCTTTGGAAAAAACAGAGTACCTGCAAACTACAACATAGAAGGTAATCCCCTGAAATCTGAAGAAGAAATAAGGGATCTAGGGACCCAAGTAGATAGTCAGGTTTCCTTTGATAACCATGTTGCCAAAGAAGTTAGAAAATCCTTCTATGTGACCCATCTGATCACAAAAGGGTTTGCATCAAGATCTAAGGATGTAATGGTGCCCCTCTACTCTTCCCTCATCAGACCCATTATTGAGTACAATGCACCAATTGGAATGTACCTGGCTAGACATCTCCAGCAGCTGGAGAGACCACAGAGGTACCTAACCAGGGGGATTACTGGCCTCAGACAGCTGCCCTATGCAGCACGATTGAAAAAGCTAAGACTGTTCTCTGTTGCATACCGCTTTCTCAGAGGTGATCTCTGTCTAACGTACAGAGCCATGTCCAACCCAGAATTGTTGAACATGCTCCATCTTAGCAAAACCAAATCTACTCGAGCTACACGCTCTAGGGATATAAACCTCAACACAACAACGAATAGAACATGCTGGAGGGATAGATTCCCTTTGGAGAGACTTCCCTTACTATGGAACAGGGTCCCGATCTACATAAGAAAGAGCCCCTCAGTATCACTCTTCAAGAGGAACCTTGATGAGTGGATGGGTAACAGAAAGTTCACAACGGGGATCACACCAACAGCACTACTAGATAGGGGCCAAGGGTACTAGCTGCTAGTACAAGGGTCTAGGGAACTATTAAAGGGGTGGTGAATACCGCACAACGTGGCTGGGCTAATATATGCCTTCAGGCAGATAGTCCAGTACCAGCCTATGAACCTATGAACCTATGATCATGTCTCATAAAATAGGATGCTAGCCATTCTCAGATTCTTGAAAATGGGCTTCATTTACATTGTTAATACATTCCCCAAATGAATGTTTAGCCAAAAAAAAAAAATCCTGAAGTTTGAGATTGTTCCCACAAGTACCACCACAATCAGGACCATTAAAACCAGCCTCCATTCCAACCAATGTGCGTGATCCTTCAAAACGAACTGCTTCAACAAAACTTGAAGGGTCTAAACAGTCCATTAGAAAAATTGCCACTATCGGTGTTGTTGCTGTTAACAGGACAAGATGCAATGCTTGGTCTATCAGAAGTACCAGTATAGCTGTTTACCTGCTTCTTTAGTTGCTCGATAACTTCTAACAGCATAGTGAGGTTAGGCTGTGAGCCATTAGAAGCACAAACCATTTCAGGCTCAAGGAAAAGATCAGGCTGTGACTTTCCAGAAGCAGAACACAGAAAACACTTGCAACCAAAAACACCATGACCAAGCATACTCCAGAACTTAAATAAAACAAAAAATGCTGATCAGAAATGTCACAGCACACAGAGTTTAATAGTTCAAACACCTTTGTTCCAGTAAAGCAGAAACTTCCTCAGAAACAATGAAGCAACTTCCTGTATTCCTTAAAAATCCTTAAAGGTACCTAGCATTACAAAAATTAAACACATATGTAAATTAAGAAATAGTGCTAATTATTGTAAAATAAGAAATAGTACTAAGAAAACATTTAAAATACAAAGCCAAATAAATGAAAAAACATTAAAATTATTATATAAAGCCTGCGTATGTCTAAAGTGTAAAATTTAAAATGCTAAATGCATCAGTTGTAATCAATCCAGAATATAAACCTGTGTAAAACCCTCACTAAAACCAAACTGCCAAAAGATGGATCAACCATGGCTGACATAGAGTTTAATACTTTGTAAAACTTTATTTAAATTTAGTAAAATAACAGGAATCTTTTTAAATACTAGCTGCCTTAATTCTTATATTGGGTTTTATGGAGACAAAGTCATTCAATCCAGGGAATGTCTCTGCATTCAAAAGCAGCTGCTAAACTAGTTCACGTTAATCTAGATGCAACTTCCAGTCCCCAATGGAACCTTCTCAAGCACAGAAAACCCAACGTTTTAAAGACTGTGCATTTAATAGAATGCTTGTACAAGGTCTTGACATTGTGTGCCTTTTTAATGGCATAAATATGCTGGTAAGTTCGTTTTCTCAATGGGCTGATGGTCTTGCTAATATAGAACTCAGAGCATGAGGAGCAAAAATCAATGTACACAACCCCTTTCATTTCACAGTTAAAGTTCCCTCTGACTGTTAGCAGTTTGGGGTAACCTGCCACTATGTAGTGTATGCCCTGTAAAATAAATCAACATTGTTTGCAAGTCCCACAGCATTTCATGCTGACATTCCTAACCATAATGTCTTCACTATCCCTGTTATTTTCTAAAAGGAATTTAAGGTTCTTACTATTTTTGTAAACAAATCTGGGTTGCACCCAGCCTGGCCAAGCATCCCAAAATTTCTAAAGACTGTATTCCAGTGTTTGTTAATAATTTGTTTTAAACTGGAAAAATCTCTACAAAATTCCACTACAAAATTTTGAGTCAACGTCTTGTGCTTGACCGATCACTCTTTGTTCTCCAATACATGTGAACAACTTAAAAGTGCTTCATATTTTGTGTTTTTGTGTTCACAGACCCACTGGTAGATATTGTCCACCAATGTAGATGGATAACTACGTTCAGTAAAAAGGTTAATGATAAAATACATTCATTTGGGGAAACTATTGACAATGTGAATGAAGTCCATTTTCAAGGAGGAGGAGGCGGTCCTCCTGGAATATCTGGTCATCAGTCACTAGCCTACTCAGCCTTATTAGTTGCTTCTGATCAAGTTCTTTTTCTGCCAAAGGGGGTGTTGGCTGTCAAAATGTAAGCAGGCACTGGAATATATTGGTTTTCTATAAATGTTAGACTCATACTTACATTCACTCTCATTCTTGTAGATAGTGACATCCAGGAAATTAATGAAGTCATTATGATATTGATGGGTGAACTGAAGGGAGATGGTCAATTGGTTTAAAAATTTGACAAAAACTAAAAGTTCCTCAATGTTTCCTTTCCACAGAATGAATATATTGTCTAAATACCTGAGATATCTTTCCACATGAATGAACAGTGGGGAATTAAACACAGTACCATATTGGTGAAAATGGAGGCTGAAACTGCCTCCATTGCAACACCTTTGTTTTGTTTATATTACTTGCCTTCTAAATAGATGAAATTGTCTATCAAGACTGTTCCCATACACAGGTCTGCGCCCTTCATCATACATTCCAAAAACTATTCAAGCCTCTGGTTGTGAGGGATAACAGAAAAGAGGCCCTTAATGTCAATGATCACAAATAAACATATCAGCTAAATATGGTAACCCAGCCATGGTGTCAAGAAAGTGCCAAGATTCCTTGAGTAAATGTCCCTTGTGGTTGCAAAAATGCTTCAATTTAAAGTCCACAAATTTGACTAGTGGCTCAGTCTTGGGTCCTACTGAAGCCACAGTTGGTCTAAGGGGGTGTCACAGGGGGATTTGTGTATCTTCGGGATGTCAGAAATTGCTAGGATCCTAGGATGTTTCACTGTGAAATATTCTCGAGCTTTAATATCCAAGTCATAGGTGCTAAACATGTCAAGTTCAAATCAATACCATAGTATGCAATATTGATTTCATTATGGGAGACTTTTGTGAAGAATTCACCATTGCTTAGAAACTCCAGCATCTTGGATGAATGCAAGAATTTATCCATCAACACAACCCCACCCCCTTTTCAAGCTTCATGATGTTTATACTTTTATTGTTACAAAGGGAAGACAACAGGCTTCTTTCATCTGGTTTGAGGTTATAGTATAATCTCCTCTTACTAGAACATGACTCTGATACTAACTTCACAAAGGTGTTTGAAAAGTAAAACTGGTGGTATAAGGGGTAGGTTAAAAATACTGCTTCTACATATCCTTTTATATACTAGGTTAACACCTCCAGAATTCATAGTACACTGGAAGTTAATCTTTCTCATGAATAATTTCAGTTCAGTTAATAGGTCAACCAGCTTCGGATGGCTCAACAGAACAAACTTAAAAACTTTATGAAAAAAGGGCACCAATGGTGGCCTGATAGATAGGGAGGAAAAATTATAAGTCTTGCATCCCCCAAAAACACTATCTCGCCAGTCCCTGGATCAGTGGAAATCATTTGCATTGTCAGTTCTGGCGATTTCCCTTGTGAAAATCCTGTTCCTCATAAGTGTCATGGCAGTTGGAAAAATCACCACCTTGCCTACGTCATTTTTCCTGTGGTCTTTTGGATCACTATGGGCCTTCATAACCCTATGCAACATTCCCATAATCCTGAGTAACATGTTCATCAGGTTGCCTTTAATCCACATGGGGTTCTGGAATCTCTGCTATTTGTTTACCAGGTGGCTTGGGGTAGACATGCTTATTTTTGTAGTCATTAATGTCCCTGGATATTTTCTGTTGTTTACATTTAAACATAACTGCTTCATAGTTCTCCAACTTAACAAACATGCTTTTAAATTCATCCTGGTGGCAGGAAAATAATAAGTCAGGCTTAATCCGACAATCTAAATTGTGCAAAATAATTTGGGTTTGCAGAAATTAAAGCACTGCTGGGGATTCCCTGCTGGCTGAGGAAAGTAAACCTATATTTTTGTCTGTGATAGAACTGTTTTTTGTTTTGCCTTCTCTATTTTGTTTTTATTTTGTGTTAAGAAATGTGCTTGGCCTGGTGCTTTTGTTCTATGTGGGAGACAGACTTAAATTATCTAGGCTGCACATTTCACATGTTTTTGTTGGTTAATTGTCTCTTGAGTGATACTTAAAGGCACAGTGAATTTCTGGCCCTTTGTCTTTTGCTGAAAAGATTTCAAGCTTAAATAAACTACAGCACTACTGGGGGAATTCCCTGTGGCTGATGAAAGTAAACCTATATATTTTTTTTGTCTGTGGTAGAGCTGCTTTTTGTTTGGGTCTATATTACAATATCAAAACTTTAGTTAATTGAATAACTAAAGATCGATCTTGTAATATCGAAAGCCAAAAACCTTGAACGGTCAATTTAACGCAGGGAAACACTTCTCTTGGCCACATGAAAAAAAAAAAAACGTTTAATCCCAAATCAAGTGAGAGGCTTTGCCCCCCACACACTCAATGTGGGGGGTCGTGCCCCCCACATCCCCCTAACTAAATATACCAACTCCAAGATCGCTCCAAATTGGAGAAAAGGGCATAATCCACAGAACAGCCAAGGGAAGTGTTTCCCTGCATTAAATTGGCTGTTTGAATTTTTAGCTTTCGGTATTACAAGATCAATCTTTAGTTATTTGACTAACTAAAGTTTTGATCTTGTAATATAGACCCTTCTGTTTTATCTCTTTTTTTTTTTTTTTTTAAGAAATTTGCTTGGTGGTGTTTTTCTTCTGTGTGGGAGATAGATTTAAATTATCTAGGTTGCACATTACACATTTTTTTCATTGGTTAATTATCTCTTGAGTGATATTTAAAGACATAATGAATTTCTGGCCCTTTGTCTTTTGCTGAAAAGATTTCAAGCTTCCAGAAACTAAAACGCTGCTTGGGATTCCCTGCTTGTGTTTCCCACCCACCCTCTTTTTTTGCTGATTTGCTTTTTAAACCTGGTTATTTTTAAGTGCCCACTTCTACTGTAAGTTGAGCTTAATAAGCTCCTCCCTTTCTGCACTGCTGTTGATGTACTGAATTATTTATTTGCTTTTCCTTTTACTTGTATTGAAAAAAATGCATTTTGCTTCTCGTTGTCTGTTCTACTGATTTACTTCATCTGAATTCGTTACCTTCATAGATGTTGGATAAAGTAGTGTGTTTTTCCACTCTAGCAGGCACTTGGTTTTACATCAAGAGGTCAGTGGATATTCCATCTTGTGCACTGGGAGGTAGCCTGGTTTGTTTAGGGTGATGAAACATCTGAGATTTCTGCTTGTAGTTTTATTGGCTGAAGGGCTTATTAATCAGCTTATCTTGTTTTTAGTGCCTTTATAAATTCTATACAGTTAAGTGGCTCTTGGCTTACTTATACAAAGCGAAGTACTTTTATTGAATAATCACACTTTTATAAGCTGTTTAAAGCAAACTGCTGTATCCATATCTTTAAGTTTGTTTGTGGTAGCATTTCACTCCAGATGCTCCTTTACTGTGCTTTTGCATTGGGAGAACTGGGATTGTTTGTCTGGTGGTGTCTTGCCTAGTCTGTATGAGTTGGGAAACACACAAAAGGGCACTATGTATTTTTTTTGCACTTCTCTTATATACTGTGACTGTACTTTAGCAGTTTCAAAAAATCTGTACTGTCTGCTGCTGCTTTAAGTAGTTAATTTCACTGTATTACATTGTATCTGTTAGCTGTAGGGCTGTTCTATGTAGTTTGCATGATTTTGCTACACATGAGCTCCAAACTAGCTACTATACATAAAGAAAGTTTTTTCTGCACCCTTGTAGTGGAAGTGTGTTGATCTATTGCATTTAATTGTTTTATTACCTTAATTGGTGTACATCCGCGGTGGTGCAGTGGTAGCATTGTTGCCTCACAGCAAGAGGTTCTCCCATTCGATTCTCGGCTGGAGTGCAGGGAGTGCCTTCTGTGTGGAGTCTGCATGTCCTCCCCGCGGTTGGGTGGGTGTTTGAAAGACATGCGTAAATGGGCGTACCTTCGATGGAAGGTTGAACATCGAGCTGGCACCTCGGCGTTCGTCAAAATCTACTGCCAACCAGAGTTCCGCTGTGGCAACCCCTAACCGGGAAAAGCCGAAAGACAACAACATTACATTAATTGGTGTCTTTTTGACTGTTTTTTTTTCTGTCTGTGCCTGCTTCATTATTTGCACTTGTTTTGCACTGTAATATTGCTTAGGCAGCAGACTACATCCAGACTTGCTGAATCTAGACTGCTTTTGATACACTTGAACTCAAATCCAGCCATTTTACATTAAGAAGGGCTCCCCAGCACCCATGTGGTAGAAGAGTGTGGATTAAGCCTTGTCTCAGTTGGGGACTGGAGGAATGATTATTGTGTGATTTCTTATTGGCAGACTAGTTTAAAACTGTTTAATTTCACCTGTATATAAGCCTGTTGTTTACGCAGGTTTTGGCTCAATTATCCAGCGCTATTCCATGTTTGGCATCCTTTGCTAGAGGTCTAGAGTATTTCTACTTGAGTCCAAACCATCCACAACTAAGAAGAAGAAATTAAGTTTATTTTGAGCTTTATCTGCACTTGTTTTGCATGGTAATATTGCTTAGATAGCATAGAACAGATCCAGACTTGCTGAATCTAGCCTGCTTTTTATACACGAACTGAAATCCAGCCATTTTATATTAAGGACTCCCCTGCACCCTTGTGGCAGAAGAGTATGGTTATAGCCTTGTCTAAGCTGGGGATTGCTGGAGAAAGGATCATTGTGTGATTTTCTATTGGCAGACTAGTTTAAAACTATTTAATTTTGCCTGTATATAAGCATCGCATTTGCATGCAGCTGCACACTGCACAATGAGAGTTAAGTGGTACCCTGTATAGTAGCAAATTCCTAGAAACTATTTTTCCCTAGACATTTGTCAGTTGAACCCTCCCAAGCTTCCCTGCTGTACTGCAGGCAACTTAGCTGAGCACTGAGCAGCATTACCGCACTCCTTCACCCCTAATCCTCAACAGAATAAGCCTCCTTGTTTAGTTAGTCGAATTACTCCTAGAGCAAAAGCTAATCTAACTTGTCCACTCTTCAACTAATACTTACAGTTTAACCTACTACAATGGACAGCTAGTTTCCCAACATTTCACCAGCTAGCCTGATTGACATGGGCATCCTAGGGCAATACAGTAATTGCCTCATGTATATTGATGACCACTTGCTCCTAAAGCAAACACATATAGTATGTGAGAGATGTAACTATACCATGAAGCTGGAATTAATCCTTTCATGTAACAATAAACAAGACATCAAGCAGGTTGTCAGCACACACACCTCTCCTCTTACACAAGACAAAGTCAAGTCACATAGACCCACCTATGTGAAGGTACTCAATAAGAGCTTACCAATGGACCAGAGACCTCCCAAGCACATACAGATTGCACATACTGGAACAAGAACACTTCACATAGCAAAACACATACAAGTGTCTCAGGAAAACACCTCAAAACCTAATGTCCTGGTCATAGGCGATTCCATAGTGAGACACACCGATGTCCCCCTCACCAGGCTGGGACAAGGAGAAAGTCATGGTTAGCTGCCTGACAGTGTCAGGATCCATCAAATCATGCACACAATCAAGTCACTCAAAAACTATTACTGTTATGACTCTGTCATAGTACATGTTGGAGTGAATGACTTGAGATGTACCTGTCTGGACTATATGAAGGGAGACATGACTAATCTCTCAGATTATTTGTCCCAGGCAGGTATGTTTGTAGCACTAAGTAGCATTTTACCTTCACCCATGATGGTGGCACAATACAGACAAAAAAAAATGATTGACTTCAACAATTGGCTTAGCTTCTAGTGTTAGTCCAAGGGGATCCAGTATCTGTCAGCCTGGGAAGACATGGTCAACAGTCCACTCTGCTTTGCCAGAGGTGGTCTTCACCTGTCTCCTCTAGGATTTTGGATGCTTGCATCCCCCATAGTGCTTTTTTTAGGCAATGTCAAAACAAAAATATTCCTGAAGTAAAGAAATCCACTGGAGGCAAACTAAAGTTTATACTGCTTAATGCTAGGAGCCTCAACAGAAAACTGCACTCCCTGGAAGCACTCCTTACCTTGGAAGATGCTGGAGTCTGTGCAGTCACTGAGACTTGGTTCAAAGCCGCAGAGAGCGCCCCAGACTACATGGCTACAATGCCTTCCACACATTCACACCCCAAAATGAGTGTGAAAAACAAAAGGTGAAGATGCATCCATCTTGATTAAATCCAAATACACCTCAAGACTGGTTAAACAGTACAACTCTCTAGAGCTACTCCAGGTACAATTAAATATAGGTAAAACACCCTACCATATCATCACTAGCTACAAGTCACCCACCATGAACCAAGAGAAACACATTGAATACCTGGATTGCCAGAATCAATCCTTATACAGCCAAACACTTTGGCCATGGGAGATTTCAGCTATCCTTTCATAGACTGGACAACATACATGAGCAGAAATGTGATTGCCTTGAGGTTCATAGGTTCATAGGTTCATAGGTTCATACTAGGCTATCTGCCCTAGGGCATTTATAAGCCTAGCCAGAGTGTGTGTGGCTTTCACCACCCCTTAGGATGAGAATACTATACCCATTAGTTTGCTGTGCCTCTGTCCAGCAGTGATACAGAGATGATTCCCGGGGTAAACCTACGATCTCCCATCCACTCGTCAAGATTTCTCTTGAACAGAGTCAGTGAGGGGCTCTGCCTCACATGGACTGGGATTCTGTTCCATAGTGTAGGGAGTCTCTGGGTGATGAATCTGTCCCTCCAGCACGTCCTATTTATATCCGTGTTGAGGTTTAAGTCTCTTGCTCTCGTGGCTCTGGTGGATTTGGATTTTTTGAGGTGGAGCATGTCCATTAATTCCGGGTTGGACATGGCCTTGTATGTCAGGCACAGATCACCTCTGAGCAGACAGTATGCGACTGAATAGAGCTGGAGTTTCTTCAGTTGGGCATCGTATGACATATGTTTGAGCCCCTTTATCCTTTTGGTGAGGAACGTTTGGGGTTTTTCCAACTGCTGCAGGTGTCGGGTAAGGTACATTCCGAATGGGGCATTGTACTCAATCATTGGTCTGATAAGTGAAGAGTACAGGGGTACAATGACCTCTCCTGATCTGGATGTGAATCCCTTCACGATCAGGTGGGCAATGTAGAAGGTCTTCCTAACCACTTTGGCAATGTGAGTGTCAAAAGAGAGGTTACTGTCAACTTGGGTCCCCAGGTCCCTGATAACTTCTTCCGTGTTTAATGGATTACCACCTATGTGGTAATTAGGGGTTACCTTGTTTTTCCCAAAGGGTATGACTATACATTTTTTGGCATTTAGCTTAAGGCCATGGCTCTGGCACCAGTTATCCATTTCTATGAGACCTTTCTGGAGGATGTCTGTGTCTGATGGAGTGTCAATTATGGTGCCCAGTTTGCAGTCATCTGCAAATTTTGTCAGCCACAATCCCCCTATGTTTGCCTGCACTTCAGAAAAATAAATGCCGAACAAGAGGGGGCCCAGGACTGAGCCCTGTGGGACACCGCTCGTGACCGGCTTAGAGTCTGACATGGCACCAGCAACTCTAACCCTGTGTGTTCTGTCCTTGAGCCAGTTTGCAACCCATCTTGTGACATATGGGTTTACATCTAAGCTGGTGAGCTTTTCTATGATGCCCGAGTTCCTGGACTTATTTAATTCAAATGCTCTGGAACAACTAGTCTGCCCCCCTACAAGGGGCTTGAATGTCCTGGACAGGTAGTCACCAACATGAGGGACACTGCACTACCCCATTTTTTTTAATTTCTCCAAATCTTTTGGGTTTCTAATACCATGACGGGAATGGACCCCATTCCTAAGTCAAAGTATGATTCATTTTCATGAAATTAGTATTGTTTCACTCTTTGATGTAAGCCAAAAGTGCTCTTTGCAGCACCCACAATGTAATCTTTTTGTATATCCCGTATCTGGAAATTCTGGGCTTTCTGCATAATAGTAGCAATACATAACTTCTTTCTTATCCTCAATAGTCCACTCTATCGTCTTTAAGGCTTTTCTTTGGCTTATCAGTTTTTGTGATTTTTGTGGACTGCTACTTCTTTCTACAACGGGGGGGGGGGGCATCCTCCCCCTGGGCTTGGCCCCATTGAAGGAATGTGTCCATATTTTGAGGATTCTACACTGTCATTTTTTCCAGTCCTGGCACCAGTGCTCCTACCAGGATTGGGTACTTTTTTATCTTGGGTCCTGTGCACCCAGCTATCTTTTTTAGTTTTTGACCTACTTCTGTCCATGATATATGCTATATAAATACAGTCTATATATCAGTATTGCCTTGGTGAGATTTTGTGAAAAACAGGGTCCACCTTGTGAATACACTTACCAAGATTTGAGGATGAATTCAGTTTCAGCACTAGTACTCTCCTTTGTTTGCTGACTTTTCATCTCTCCATTTGGACTCATGCTATTAAGTGACAACCTAGCAAAATGTCAAGCCCCCATAAACCCAGAGAACACTTCTGCCTATGCAGAACTGTTCACAGAAACCCCTGTACAAGCATGGTAATAGCTGTATAGAGGTAGCTTTACCCACCAAGAGGAAGTACAGAACTAACTCAAAAAAACAAGCCACCCTGGTTGAATCACAAAATCAATTGGCTGTATAACAGAAGGAAGAAAATCATGGCAAAAATTAGGAGGTGCAACACCCAGCAGGATAAAACCACTCCCATTAAACTAAACAAACAACTCAGAGGACAAATAAAGTCTAAAAAGCCAAAGTTGAGGAAAGTTTGGCCTCCCAGGCCAAGGACAACCACAAAGCATTATTTAGCTATGTCTGCAACCTCAAAGGCAATACACACTTGTTTGCAGAGCTCACTGTAAATGGAGCCACCTATACTGAAACAGAAGATATAGCAAACCTCCTGGATGATAAATTCAGCTCCAACTTTACTCTTCTCTCCCACTCAACCTTGCCTCAGGAAATATAATCAAATATAACTCCCCCTACTATCACTAGGGAACAGGTCATTAATGCTCTCTCTAAGACCAAGAGCACTGCATCAATGGGCCCAGACAATATCCCAGGATGCCTTCTAAATAGTATGAAACATGATCTATCAGGGCCTCTGGAATTATTAAACTATAGCCTCCAAACAGGCTTTGTGCCTCATGAATGGATAAAGGCAACAGTCATCCCTCTGCACAAAGGTGGGCCATCTACAGACCCTGGAAACTACAGACCCATAAGTCTCACTAGTCATATATGTAAAGCCATGAATAGAATTATCAAGGAAATGATCAATCGAGATATATTAAACCTCCAGACACTGGACCCAACCCAGTCTGGTTTTGTCAAGAGCAGATCATGCCTACTCAACCTGGTGGACTTCTTCGAGAAGGTCAACCAAAGCAATGGATGAGGGCAAAGTCATTCACACTGCCTACCTTGACCTGGCCAAGGCATTTGACAGAATACCCCACTCGGGTATTGTTGACAAACTCAAGAGGTTAGGTACAAACCCATATGTCATCTGGTGAATAGTCAACTGGCTCACAGACAGGGCCCTAGAAGATAGAATTGGGGAGTCCACCTTTACAAAGAGGCCAGTCACAAGTGGGGTCCCTCAGGGATCAGTTCTTGGACCACACCTTTTTGGCATTTACTTCTCAGAAGTCAAGGCCAATATCAGTGGTCTCTGGCTGACTACATTTTCAGATGATTGCAAATTAGGAGCTGTCATTGAATCTCACACTAACACAAATGTTCTCTAGGAGGGGCTGACACAAACAAACAACTGGTGTCAGAGCCATGGACTAAAAGTAAATGCCAAGAAATGCATAATAGTATCCTTTGGGAAGTCATCCATGCCTTGTAACTATCATATTGACAACGCACCCCTTAGAGTTGGCCCAGTAGTCAGGGACTTAGGGACATACATAGATAGTAATCTAGCCTTTGATCATCATGTGTCTACAGTGGTGAGGAAATCATTCTATGTTGCACAACTTATAAACAAAGGTATGACATCTAATGAAGTCATTGTTCCACTGTAGTCAGCATTCATCAGACCTATCACTGAGTACACTGTTCTCTTTAGTATCTACCTAACTGGCATATCCAACAACTGGAACATCCACAGAGGTTCCACAATAAAAGAATGCAGGGCATAAGTAATATGTCCTATGCAGACAGCATCAAGGCCCCATCTCTGTATTCTGTCTCCTACAGACTTTTGAGGGAACATCTATGCCTGGCATACAGAGCATTGTAAGATCCCACTCTGATGGACCTCCTGCATATCCACATAACAAGCAGCTCCAGAATAACCTGTTCTAAAGACTTAAACCTTGCCTATGATATAAATAGGACTTGCTGGAGAGATAGGTATGCACTCCAGAGACTACCCTGTCTATGGAACTGGCTCTCCATCCATGTGAAACAGAGTTCCTCCCTAACCCAATTTAAGTGCAACTTGGACAATTGGATGGGAAACTGGAAATTCATCCCTGGTTTGGCACCTGTGTCTCTAATGGACAGAAGTAACCTGTAAATGGTTCATCTCCCAGGCCCATGCTTACACTTATCAAGGGTATTAGAATTTGTCAGAGATTTGGGATGCATGGCTAGGCTTAAAAAGGCCCTTGTGGTCATTAGCCTAGTAAACACCTATGAACCTATAAGCCAATACGAGAATGGAGAAAGGAGATTTTCCCAATAGGGATGACTGCAAGTAGGGTACTGAAATTAGGCAAGAGGTGGCGGGATTATTTACTTATTATTATTTTTTTTTTTTTTGGAGAAACCTGGCAAAGGAACCAAGATATTGGGAGTAAATAGCTCAAGCAGGAAAGGTAATAGAGTTAGATGAGGTCAAGAAGAGATTTGGATTGCAGGCTAGAGACTGCTTTCCTTACCAGGTCTTGATCTCATAGTATGGGTGAAGAAAAAAGGATAGGGGAGTTTTAAGTGAAAGACCTGATCTGGTAGAGTTCATAGGTTCATAGGTGTGTACTAGGCTAATGGCCCTGGAGGCTTTGCAAGCCTTGCCCATAGGATTACCCTGGCATCATGCCACCTGATCTTAGTTCCTAGTGCCTCTGTCGAGTAGAGCCACTGGAGTGATCCCCGGGGAGAATTTTCTATTTCCCATCCACATCAAGATTTCTCTTGAAGAGGGCCAGTGAAGTGCTCTGCTTGACATGTATGGGAAGTCTATTCCATAGCATGGGCAGTCTTTGGGTTATGAACCTGTCCCGCCAGCATGTTCTGTTGATTGTGGTAATGAGGATGAGGTCTCTAAAGCATGTAGTGTGGAGGGATTGGGATTTCTTTAGATGTAACATTTCTAACAGAGCTGGATCAAGAATGGCTTTGTAAGTCAAGCAGAGATCGCCTCTAAGTAGGCAATATGAGACAGAGAATAGTTGGAGTTTTTTGAGTCTGTCAATATAGGACAAGTGTTTAAGGCCTAGGATCCTCTTTGTGAGGTACTTTTGCAGCCTCTCCAGTTGTTGCAGGTGTCTAGTGAGGTACATGCCAAATGGGGCATTATACTCAATGATCGGCCTAACGAGGGAAGGGTAGAGGAAGACAATGAACTCTATTCCTGGATGGATTCCTGGAACCCTTAGTAATGAGATGTGCCACATAGAAGGACTTTCTGCCCACAGTGGCAATGTGTTGGTCAAAAGAGAGGTTGTTGTCAACCTGTGTTCCCAGATCTCTTATAACGCAACGCCTTCTGTGTTCCGTGGACTACCATCAATGTGGTAATTCAAGGAAACTGGTTTATTCCCAAGGGGGATGATGACACATTTTTCGGCATTGAGCTTAAGGCCATGGTTCTGACACCAGTCGTTGGTCTCATTGAGACCTTTCTATATGATGTCAACATCACTTGGGGAGTTAATAATAGCTAAACAAAAAAAAAGGTACAAGCCAGATAACCAGTCCCAGATGATTGTTTACTCGGCAGATCCATGAACCAACACTGATAAATCACACTGCAAACCAAAGAACATTAACATAGTACAAAATATCCTAACATTTTCATCATATCACTTCATCAGATGAATACCACAATCAAAATTAACTATTTAAATAGAAGTTTAAAATGTGGACATCCAAAGAAAATACAAAAACAATTAAAACCTTGTTAAAATTGTGACGTGTTTGAAATATTTTGTTAAATGCTAAAAATATACCATATATGTACGTATTTAAAAGAACTGAGAATATTATTCTAAAAACTGAATGTTCACTGTCGGGACCTGATTTTATAAATCAATAAAATAATAAAGAATTGAATAATATGTAAATGAAAGTGTGTCAAATATATGCATTAAAAACAGCTCCATCTGTTGGTGAAAGTAAAAAGCATTCTTAGAACATGAATATACTTTTCCAATGTTTCCCTGAGCTGTGATATGGATAACAAAAGTGAAAGCCATAACTGTTCAGTACTAAATCCTTAAAACAGATTATGAACAAATTTAATGTTGAAACATTTTTTAAAAACAATAAATAATATAAATGCAAAGTAATAGTTTAAGAATATAAATAATGTTGTATATGAGTGATATGTGTATATTTTATAACTTAGCAGCCCTTAGTTTCAAAACGGGCTTTACAGATACCATGTCATTAAGGCCTGGGGGATGACTGGCGTCTAAAACCAGCTGCCAGTACAATTCCCTATATTCTAAACGGGCCTCGCAAAGACCACCCCTAGGGTCTATGGGTACTACCTCAATAACAAAGAACTTAAAATGAGCTTTCTCACAGGTTAAAGTATGTCTAAATAAATAAAGCATCATTGTCCTTCTTTTTCCTTATATCATAACCATGTTCATAAATTCTTTGTTTAACCGTCTCTCAGTTTTGCCTACATAAAATGAATCACATGAGGCTAAATATACCACCCCTGAGGTGTTACAGTTTGCAAACCCGTTTGTATTAATGTATTTGTTTCTACTTTTTATATGAAGGGTCTCAAGGTTCAATATATTACAACAGTAACCACAACTACCACACTTATGTGTCCCTTTCTTGTTGTTGTCATATACATTGTATAAATACTTATGTGCACCCCCTTCCAAAATATTTTTTAAATTACGTCCTTTTTTGTAAATATACTGCAAAGGTCTCTCAAAAATAACTTCTAAATCTAAAATTTTTGCAAATCTAGACCATTCAGTACTTATTACTTTTTTAATTACGTTGGTTTCACCTGTGTAAGTCATAGTAAAAGCAGACAAAAATTTCTGCTCTGTGTTAACATGTCCTGAGTTTACAATTTCCGTGTTAGTAGTGGGCAATCTTATGCCTAAAATGGGAGCAAATCTATTTCTCCTACCATCCTTTACTTGTGCATAAATTTCTGTTAACATTTCATTTGGATAACCTCTAGTTTTGAACATATCTATAATGATTTCACTTTCTTCTTCAAATTCCTTGTCCAAAGAGGTCATTCTACTTGCTCTAACTAGTTGACCTTTAAAGACCCCTCTCTTTTGGTGTGGTGGGTGGGTGCTATTAAAATGTAAATAAGAGTTGGAAAAGGTTGATTTTCTGTGTATTCTGGACTTAAATCCATCTGTTGTTCTAACTAAATTAATGTCTAAATATACCAATTCATTGTCGTTAATTTGATGTGTGAACTTCAGAAAGTCAGTAGTTCCAGTAATATATTCAAGGAACTCTACAAATTTAGTTTCTGAGTCATCCCAGAATAAACAAATATCATCCAAGAAGCACCCATATAGATTCCAACAATTGTAATATTCTGAGGAGAAAACATATTTTTTCTCCCAGTATAACATAACAATGTTGGCATAAGTGGGCGCACAATGTGCCCCCATTGCCACACCCTTTAACTGCTTAAAATATTCACCTTGAAAGAATATAAAATTGTTTTTTAACACAAGGTACCATTAATACAAGACATGTTCGAAATGTTTTAAAAGAAATAGTGTGAATGTCTGCTAGGAATTCTTTAAACCAAACCAGACCTATATTGTGAGGAATACAAGTGAATAAATCTATCACGTCAAGAGTAATGAAACTTTTTGTGTTAATCAATGAACTGTCAATACGTCTTAAAAAGTCCCAGGAGTCTTTTAAAATAGTCTTGTTTTCCAAAATAACTGATTTAAGTTTAGAATCTATGTATTTAGCCAAAGGTGCAGTCACTGAGCCTTCAGCCGAAACTATTGGTCTCAGTGGAGGATCAACTAAATCTTTATGCACCTTTGGAATACAAAAAATTGAAGGGACTTTTGGTTTTTCGACAGTCAAAAAATTATATGTACTTAAATCAATCAATCCTTCAAAAAGTAAATCATTTAAACACACCTGTATTTTCCTGTAAGCTATGTGTATTTCATTTAATGACACCCTAGCATAAGTTTCTTCACCATTTAAAATATCCAACATTTTACCCTCGTATGTAATATAATCCATGAAAACAGCACCACCACCTTTATCCGGTTTCATTATTCTAATATTCTTGTTATCTCTACAGCCTTGTAAAATTTTCCTTTCTTCTATTGTAAGATTGGGGGTTACTCTAAGTGTTTTAAATGCTCCCTCAGTTCTTTTTCCACTACGGTTTCAAAGTTTTTTAACTGAGGGTATAAAGGTGGATTAAAAGTGCTTTTTCTGGTCAAAGGGTTTTTTACGTGTCTTTTTTCTTGGGCTGAAAAGAATATTTCCAAATTTTTGTTCGAATAAACAACTTAAGGTCAACTAGTAAATTAAAAATATTGGTCTTAACCTTTGGTATGAAAGTGAAACCTTTTGAGAATAAAGCAAAATGTCCTTTGCTAATCTCAGTATTGGTGTAATTAAAAATATTAAATCCTTGATAAGTACTAATATTACCATTCCTTAAAATTTCATTAGTAGAATTTACTTCCAATAATCTTTTTTCGTTGTTGTTGTTATTGGGTCTCATACTTTCTGTCTGTGGGGACCATAGTTGTACCTGTAATTCACTGGTTCCTTTCTCTGTAATCTCTCTGAACGTCTCGGGGAAGGGTGGTCTAAAGGGACCTGTCTATCTAGGTTTTCATGGTTGTCTTCGCCCTCCCATCTGTCCATATAATTGTCGTTGAAAGACATATTCTGGGAATTGCTGTTTTCTTTGTATTCCCTAGGCCTTGAATAATGTATTTGTTTACTATATTCATTAACATCTCTATCTATCTTTTTTAACTTTCTCTCTTGTGTCTTTTTACATCTTGACTCAATGTTAGCTAACATGTTAATGTATTTGTTTTTTTCTGTTTCAACTGAAAATAACAAATCATTCACTATTTTGTTGTTCACAGTTTCAATCTGATGAAAAACAACCTCCATTTTGAGCTCATTATTCCGTATAATGGCTCTCATAATGTCCATACCACATCTATCAAATGCTCTTAATAAATCTTTATGAAAATCAGATCCTTCTTTGACATTATTCGGGTATTTACATACCCGTAAACCTTTTGGAACTATATTTAAACTTAGACAATGTTTTAAATATGCATTGTCCATTTTACAATTCTTGTATTTATGCAGTAATATGTCCAATTTGTTAAACATCGTGGCATAAGAATCATTGTCGCCATGAGTAGTATTTTGTACTTTCGTAGAAAAGTCTATTTTAAAGTCTAAAATGCTGTTTAAAAGTCTTTTTGTACCTGTTGGAAATGAATTGTTTAATTGTCCTTCTCCCTCAGCACTTCCGTTGTGCGTGGTAACGTTCATTGGTTCACCTGCATTCGCGTCGGAACCTGCAAAAGTGAGTGCAGAAAACCCATCCAGACTACCACGTCGAACCTGGCCACTCTGTGCTGCCCTGTTATCCTTTTAAAGTCTTTGTTACCAAAATTTCTTCCTTCCTTCGAAGCTGAACATTTTAAAAGTTCCTGGTTTCCAGGTAAACCGGATCCATTAGCAAGCACCATTAACGACTGGCTGAGGGGAGTGAGAAGGTTGACCAACTGAGATACTTGACCAATGAGCTTTCGCAGCTCACCTGTAGCGGTTTTCTCAAAGCTGTTTGCCTCGTTGGAAACACCGGAACTGGCCATCGAGTCTATGACCACAAAATAACCACGAAACAAGCAAGTTGGTCAGAAGTACCCAAAACTGCACTGATAAACCAAAAAAAGGTACAAGCCAGATAGCCAGTCCCAGATGATTGTTTATTCTGCAAATCCACGAACCAACACTGATAAATCACACTGCAAACCAAAGAACATTAACGTAGTATAAAATATCCTAACATTTTCTTCGTATCACTTCATCATATGAATACCACAATCAAATTTGACTGTTTAAATAGAAGTTTAAAATGTTGACATCCAATGAAAATACAAAAACAATTAAAACCTTGTTAGAATTGTGATGTGTTTGAAATATTTTGTTAAATGCTAAAAATATACCATATATGTACGTATTTAAAAGAACTGAGAATGTTATTCTAAAAACTGAATGTTCACTGTCAGGACCTGATTTTATAAATCAATAAAATCAATAAAATAATAAAGAATTGAATAATATGTAAATGAAAGTGTGTCAAATATATGCATTAAAAACAGCTCATGGCGACAATGATTCTTATGCCACGATGTTAAACAAATTGGACATATTACTGCATAAATACAAGAACTGTGAAATGGACAATGCATATTTAAAACATTGTCTAAGTTTAAATATAGTTCCAAAAGGTTTATGGGTATGTAAATACCCGAATAATGTCAAAGAAGGATCTGATTTTCATAAAGATTTATTAAGAGCGTTTGATAGATGTGGTATGGACATTATGAGAGCCATTATATGGAATAATGAGCTCGAAATGAAGGTTGTTTTTCATCAGGTTGAAACTGTGAACAACAAAATAGTGAATGATTTGTTATTTTCGGTTGAAACAGAAAAAAACAAATACATTAATATGTTAGCTAACATTGAGTCAAGATGTAAAAAGACACAAGAGAGAAAGTTAAAAAAGATAGATAGAGATGTTAATGAATATAGTAAACAGATACATTATCCAAGGCCTAGGAAATACAAAGAAAACAGCAATTCCCAGAATATGTCTTTCAACGACAATTATATGGACAGATGGGAGGGCGAAGACAACCATGAAAACCTAGATAGACAGGTCCCTTTGCACCACCCTTCCCCAAGACGTTCAGAAAGATTAAAGAGAAAGGAACCAGTGAATTACAGGTACAACTATGGTTCCCACAGACAGAAAGTATGGGACCCAATAACAACAACGAAAGAAGATTATTGGAAGTAAATTCTACTAATGAAATTTTAAGGAATGGTAATATTAGTACTTATCAAGGATTTAATATTTTTAATTACACCAATACTGAGATTAGCAAGGGACACTTTGCTTTATTCTCAAAAGGTTTCACTTTCATACCAAAGGTTAAGACCAATATTTTTAATTTACTAGTTGACCTTAAGTTGTTTATTCGACAAAAAAATTTGGAAATATTCTTTTCAGCCCAAGAAAAAAGACACGTAAAAAACCTTTTGACCAGAAAAAGCACTTTTAATCCACCTTTACACCCTCAATTAAAAAGCTTTGAAACCGTAGTGGAAAAAGAACTGAGGGAGCATTTAAAACACAGTAGAGTAACCCCCAATCTTACAATGGAAGAAAGGGAAATTTTACAAGGCTGTAGAGATAACAAGAATATTAGAATAATGAAACAGGATAAAGGTGGTGGTGCTGTTTTCATGGATTATATTACATATGAGGTAAAAAGTTGGATATTTTAAATGATGAAGAAACTTATGCTAGGGTGTCATTAAATGAAATACACATAGCTTACAGGAAAATACAGGTGTGTTTAAATGATTTACTTTTTGAAGGATTGATTGATTTAAGTACATATAATTTTTTGACTGTCGAAAAACCAAAAGTCCCTTCAATTTTTGGTATTCCAAAGGTGCATAAAGATTTAGATGATCCTCCACTGAGACCAATAGTTTCGGCTGAAGGCTCAGTGACTGCACCTTTGGCTAAATACATAGATTCTAAACTTAAATCAGTTATTTTGGAAAACAAGACTATTTTTAAAAGACTCCTGGGACTTTTTAAGACGTATTGACAGTTCATTGATTAACACAAAAAGTTTCATTACTCTTGACGTGATAGATTTATTCACTTGTATTCCTCACAATATAGGTCTGGTTTGGTTTGAAGAATTCCTAGCAGACATTCACACTATTTCTTTTAAAACATTTCAAACATGTCTTGTATTAATGGACCTTGTGTTAAAAAACAATTTTATATTCTTTCAAGGTGAATATTTTAAGCAGCTAAAGGGTGAGGCAATGGGGGCACATTGTGCGCCCACTTATGCCAACATTGTTATGTTATACTGGGAGAAAAAATATGTTTTCTCCTCAGAATATTACAATTGTTAGAATCTATATGGGCGCTTCTTGGATGATATTTGTTTATTCTGGGATGACTCAGAAACTAAATTTGTAGAGTTCCTTGAATATATTACTGGAACTACTGACTTTCTGAGGTTCACACATCAAATTAACGACAATAAATTGGTATATTTAGACATTAATTTAGTTAGAACAACAGATGGATTTAAGTCCAGAATACACAGAAAATCAACCTTTTCCAACTCTTATTTACATTTTATTAGCGCCCACCCACCACACCAAAAGAGAGGGGTCTTTAAAGGTCAACTAGTTAGAGCAAGTAGAATGACCTCTTTGGACAAGGAATTTGAAGAAGAAAGTGAAATCATTATAGATATGTTCAAAACTAGAGGTTATCCAAATGAAATGTTAACAGAAATTTATGCAAAAGTAAAGGATGGTAGGAGCAATAGATTTGCTCCCATTTTAGGCATAAGATTGCCCACTACTAACACGGAAATTGTAAACTCAGGACATGTTAACACAGAGCAGAAATTTTTGTCTGCTTTTACTATGACTTACACAGGTGAAACCAACGTAATTAAAAAAGTAATAAGTACTGAATAGTCTAGATTTGCAAAAATTTCAGATTTAGAAGTTATTTTTGAGAGACCTTTGCAGTATATTTACAAAAAAGGACGTAATTTAAAAAATATTTTGGAAGGGGGTGCACATAAGTATTTATACTATGTATATGACAACAACAAGAAAGGGACACATGTGGTAGTTGTGGTTACTGTTGTAATATATTGAACCTTGAGACCCTTCATATAGAAAGTAGAAACAAATACATTAATACAAATGGGTTTGCAAACTGTAACACCTCAGGGGTGGTATATTTAGCCTTATGTGCCTCATGTGATTCATTTTATGTAGGCAAAACTGAGAGATGATTAAAACAAAGAATTTATGAACACGGTTATGATATAAGGAAAAAGAAGGACAATAATGCTTTATTTAGACATACTTTAACCTGTGAGAAAGCTAATTTTAAGTTCTTTGTTATTGAGGTAGTACCCATAGACCCTAGGAATGGTCTTTGGGAGACCTGTTTAGAATATAGGGAATTGTAATGGCAGCTGGTTTTAGACGCCAGTCATCCCCCAGGCCTTAATGACATGGTGTCTGTAAAGCCCGTTTTGAAACTAAGGGCTGCTAAGTTATAAAATATACACATATCACTCATATACAACATTATTTATATTCTTAAACTATTACTTTGCATTTATATTATTTATATTATTTATTGTTTTTAAAAAATGTTTCAACATTAAATTTGTTCATAATATGTTTTAAGGATTTAGTACTGAACAGTTATGGCTTTCACTTTTGTTATCCATATCACAACTCAGGGAAACATTGGAAAAGTATATTCATGTTCTAAGAATGCTTTTTACTTTCACAAACAGATGGAGCTGTTTTTAATGCATATATTTGACACACTTTCATTTACATATTATTCAATTCTTTATTATTTTATTGATTTTATTGATTTATAAAATCAGGTCCTGACAGTGAACATTCAGTTTTTAGAATATTATTCTCAGTTCTTTTAAATACATACATATATGGTATATTTTTAGCATTTACAAAATATTTTCAACACGTCACAATTTTAACAAGATTATAATTGTTTTTGTATTTTCATTGGATGTCAATCTTTTAAACTTCTATTTAAACAGTCAATTTTGATTGTGGTATTCATTTGATGAAGTGATATGATGAAAATGTTAGGATATTTTATACTATATTAATGTTCTTTGGTTTGTAGTGTGATTTATCAGTGTTGATTTGTGGAATAAGCAATCATCTGGGACTGGCTATCTGGTTTGTACCTTTTTTTTGTTTATCAGTGCAGTTTTGAGTACTTGTGACCAACTTGCTTGTTTCAGAGTTAGTAATAGTTCTCAACTTGCAATCATTTGCAGACTTTGTCAGCCAGCATCCCTTTGTGTTGGCCTGGATTTCAGAGAAGTAAATACCAAACAGGAGAGGACCCAGGACCGAACCCTGTAGGACTCCACTCGTGACTGCTCAGTAGTCTGACTTGGAGTCAGCTACTTTCACACTGTGGGTTCTATCTGTGACCCAGTTTGCAACTCACCTAGTGATATAGGGGTTGATGCCTAGCTTAGTGAGTTTTTCTATGATTCCTGAGTGGTGAATGTTATCAAAGGCCTTAGCCAGATCAAGGTAGGCTGTATGAACCATCTTGCCTTCATCCACAGATCTGGTGACTGACTCAAAGAAATTGACCAAGTTGAGCAGGCATGATCTACCCTTCAGAAAACCAAACTGTGCAAGATCCAGAGTTTGGAGATTCCCTATATCCTTGTTTATTAGGTCCATGATGATGCGTTCCATAGCTTTGCACATCAGACTCATCAGGCTAATGGGGCAATAATTCCCGGGGTCTGTAGTTGCTCCTCCTTTGTGGAGAGGGATGACTGTAGCAGTGTGCCATTTGGTAGGGACAACGTCTGAGGTGAGGCTGTGATTGAACAAGGCACACAGGTCAGGTGCCAGTTCACTCTGTAGTTCATGTAAAACACAGCCAGGGATATTTGCAGGTCCCATAGAAGCTGTATTCTTGGCCTTGGGCAGTGCTGTTTTAACATGTGCAGCAGTAATACTGGGTGCCTGGAAATCTACTGGTATTGTGATTGGTCCTTTGGGGGGAGAGAGGGGTAAAGTTAGCACTGAATCTGTCGGCCAGTATATTGGCAATATCTGTTGGCTTGGTATAGGAGGTGCCATTGTGCAGTAGCTCAGAGCAAACCTGGGTATTGCAGTGGAGATTCTTTACATAACTATAGAAGGCCTTGTGGTTGTCTTTACTATCTGTTGCCATTCTGTTTTCATAACTAGCTTTAGAGGATTAGATGAAGGATCTCAACCTTTTGTTGAGGCTAATAAGGGAGTTTTTCCAGTCTTGGGACTTTGCCTTATTCCTCATCAGTTTCCTTGTACAGCTTGTTTATGGCAGGGGGCCACCAGATTGGCTTCCTTTTTTTTTGAGGAGAGCATCTTGGTTCTATTGGGTATGGTGAGATCCATGCATTTGTGTACATGTTTGTACAGTGCACTGGTGTATGATTTGGTGGTCAGGTAACTATTCTCCATTTGCATGGGTGCCGTGAAGTCAGCCTTTTTAGGACCCTAAAGTTAGCTTTGGAGAAGTTTCTCAGGATGGTTATCTTTGTGGGAGGTGGGGGGTGGGACGGATGTGGATTTCCAAGGTGATGAGTTTGTGGTTGGATCTATCCAGGGAGGAGTTGACTATTGGTGTAGAGGAACAGTCGCCCATGTTAGTAATGACCAGGTCAAGGATGTTACTACCTCTAGTGGGGGTAAGAAAGAACTGGTCCAGAGCATTGGAAGTAATGAATTCCAGAAAGCATTGGGCAAGTGTATTGGTACATGAGTAGTTTTCCCAGTTAATGGAGGGGTAGTTAAAGTCACCCAGTATGAGAGTGTTAGGTTGGACCCTAATATTCTCCAGGGTTCATCCTTTATGAATATGGAAACACCACCGCCTTTGGAGCTTCAGTCCAAGTTCTGTGGCTGAAAGGTGTGGACAGGAGCGGCCTTAGGTCAACTGGTGCCCTAGGCAAAAGAGCTCCATGGCACCCCTCACCACACCACCCGGTGCCCCCATCCTGGTCTACCTACACCAAATAAACACTGAAAAAGTTCCCCTGCTAGAGCGGCGCCCTAGGCAGCTGCCTAGTTGGCCTATGCCTAAGGCCGGCTATCAGTGTGGAATGAGTTATAGCCTGGTAGTGCAGGGGTGCTTTCTGCTGCCTTGAACCAAGTCTCTGTTACAGCACAAATGTCAATGTTCTCCATTTTAAGGAGTGCTTCGAGTGAGTGCATTTTGAGATTTAGACTTCTAGCACTGAGCAGCATGACTCTCAGATTCCATTTGTTTGTAGCTGTTATGGTGGTAGTTTGGTCTTTGGAGCACCACCTAAAAAAGGCACTATATGGGTGGCAAGAGCCTTGGCCAGTATCTGGAAGCCCAGGGGTGACAGATACAGGCCATCTCTGGCAAAGCATCGAGGTCTGTCAATCATGTCATGCCAGGCAGACAGATACTGGATCCCCTTAGAATGACACCAGAAACTTAGTCAATTGTTGAAATCAATCATTTTCTGCTTGTACTGTGGTATCATTATGGGTAATGGTAGGATGCTGCTCAGGGCTAGGTTCATACCCGCCTGGGCTACATAATCCAAGAGCTCTTCCATGTCTCTTTTCATGTAGTCCAGGGAGGTATGTCTCATGTCATTCACACCCACATGTACAATGACAGAGTCATATTTGTATATGTTGTTGAGGGACCTGAGTGCGTGCATTATGTGGCAGATCCTGGCGCCTGACAGGCAGCTGACTGTTACTTTCTCCTTATTCAACCTAGTGAGTGCGACATCAGTATGCCTCACTATCGAGTCACCTATGACTAGTGCGTTGGGCATGCTGTTTTGCATTAGGGGCTTGGGTTTTGTGGCACACTGTTTAAGAGAGTTATGTGTCTCGTGATTAGTGTTGTGTTGTAGTGGTTGGGTGCATTTCTGCCTTGGAGGTTTCTGCTGTTTAGGTAGATTTTTATTGAGACCCTCTGCGAAGGTGGGTGTGTGGTTTGTGTTTTTATGTGAAGGCAGTGCTGCTGTGTGTTCTGGAGGGCTATGTGTTCCACGTGGTGTGTTGCAAGTGTTGACCTCTTGACCAGCTACTCCGGTCTTAGCTGGAGAGTGCGTGGCTTCCAATTTGGATATATAAGTGCATCTCTCACAAGTCTGAGTGTTGGGAGGTCAGTGTACATGAGGCAGTTGCTGCATTGCCTCAGGATGCCCAAGTTCACCAGGTTAATAGGAGAAAGACAGGGAACTGACCTTTAGACATGCCTGGAGGGGGGGGGCATTAATAAATACTGGAGCTGTTTCCTTTTAGAAAGTTTGGTGCTGGTAGCACTTTTGTGTGCTTTAATAATTGCTACAAGAAGTCTGGTAAAGTGCTAAACTAATAAGCTAGTAAAAGTGCAGGAGAGGAGAGAACTAGCAGATCTAAGGGGAAAATTGAAGAGCAAACTTTGGCACTGCTCAGAAGCTTACAAACAGTCCTGGATACAGCAAATCTGTATCTGAACTAGATTAGTTACAGGAAAGGTGGGAAACAGTTTTAAGCTGAATGTAGGACAGAAGCAGCTATTAAAAAGGGATAATTAGTATGGCATATAAATATTGCTTGATAACTGTCATAGTCAATCAGAGCAGGTTAGAAATGATTAGGAAGAAAGAATGGAAAATAAATTAACAAGAAAACAATGGGAAGATGTACTGTATGCTCCCAAGAGTACAACCAAATTGAGAAGGTTTAGAATCTTTGCTTGGATGTGTTTGCATAGGTATTTTTTACAGCCTAAGCAGACTTCAAAGAATATTTTCTCAGTTAGATAGCAAATGTTGGAGGTATGATGGAGAAGAAAGAGGTAACTGGGAATATATGTTTTGGGAGAATAATGCGTTGGCAGATTTTAAAAAATTCCCTACAGAATATTCTTTTGGAATTATTGGGAGAGCAAACAGCTATAAGTAAGGAAATGATTCTTTTGAGCTGGGATACAGGCTCTGAATTACCTAGACATAGAAAGGACTTAGTTTAATTCTGCTGGCTGCCAAAAAAAAGCAATTGCTAGAAAATGGAAATCAAAGTCTACACCAACTGTATTTCAGGTATTTAATATTATAAAAGAGATAAAAGAACTGAAGAGGGATCTTTGGAAAAGGGAAGGAGCAAATTACACAGAAGTAAATGCAAAAATTTTTTTTAGTCTGCTCGTGGTGAGGAAGGTCTCCCCAGCCCCTTTTCAGTGTGCATGCCTGCAACACACTTGGTCTCCCTGTATCATTGCAGCTCAGGTTCTCCACCCCCCCCCCCAGCAACTGCAACATTGCCAAATAAATCCACTGCTATGGTCTGGTTTCTCCCTACAGTTATTGCAAGCCAAGAATAATACTTTTTAATAAGGAAACCTACCAGACAAGTCTGCATAGCACACTTTGTCTGCCTGTATAATCACAGCTCGCCCCCCCCCCTCCCCACAGCAACTGCAACATTGCCAGATAAAACCACTGCTATGGTCCAGTTTCAACATGCAGTTATTGCAAGCCAAGAGTAACAGTTTTTAATAAGGATACCTGTCAGACACATCTGCATAGGACACTTGGGCTGCCTGTATCATCACACCTCAGGCCCCCCCCCCCCAGCAACTGCAACATTGCCAAATAAAACCACTGCTATGGTCCGGTTTCTCCCTACAGTAATTGCAAGCCAAGAATAAAACCTTTTAATAAGGATACTTACCAGGCAAATCTGCATAGCACACTTGGTCTGCCTGTATCATTGCAGCTTGGCCCCCCCCTGGTTTCTCTCTACAGTTATTGCAAGCCAAGAATAACACTTTGTAATAAGAATACCTACCAGGCAAGTCTGCAAAGCACACTTGGTCTGCCTGTATCATCGCACCTCGGGCCCCCCCACCAGCAACTGCAAGATTGCCAAATAAAACAACTGCTATGGTCTGGTTTCTCCATACAGTTATTGCAAGCCAAGAGTAACACTTTTTAATAAGGATACCTACCAGACAAGTCTGCAGAGATGACTGGATTTTTACAGTTCTTGTTATTAGCAGATTTGGTCCTTAGTTATGTTTTAAGTATTGTGACTGGTTATTTGCATTTTTTTTATAGCAAAGTTGTTACTTTTACTAGTTATTTTTTAAACATTGTTTTGGCTGGCATGCACACCTGCAAGGACTTCCCCCCACAGGCAACTATAGCTTTGTCTCTCACCACTGGGTGGCAGAACTAACAGTTTACTTGCTGTATCTTGTCCCAAATAAATCTACCTCCACACTGAATACTTGCAAAGTAAGGCTAGTACCATTTACTTGGTGTATTTTGTCCCTGGATAGATTTGCCTTCCTTTGTTTTACTTACACAGAAAGGCCATAAAAGTAGTGTTTCTGCAACTATCTGCTTACACTCCTACCTATTTGCCTCTACCTATTCCTTGCTTTCACTTACCTTACAGCTCCAAGGCTTCCACTTCTCATACTGATTGTTTTTCTTTGCACTCTTCTGTGAAGGGGGGTCTTGCCTGCTCCATTTGCCCTCACTACTCTTGGGCTCACTCTGCTCCCCTACCCTATCCCCATACCCACCCACCACTGCATCACCTAGGCTTATACCAACACTGACTACTCCTCTAACTTCCCTAATCAAGAATCACCCTCCATCCACCAGTCACACCTCAATTAACCAATACACTATTTGTAACACTCCTCCCTCTCCTCACACAACTTACTTGCAACTGTTCTTAATCACTCTACTCCCACCAGACTACACCAACACCCCTCTGTCCCTACATCTTCATCACACCATCCAGATAACCTAACATTTAAAAAGAATACATATCATGCTCTTTCTCCCGCCCACACTCTATACCCTACTGCTATCAGCATACTCTCTAACATCCTACACTCACCTACAGATACAACATATCCATAGACCCACACTACATTATACTAATACTATCCACTCCTCATTCTCCTACCTTGCTATCTCCTCCCAACTCTATAATCACACACCTATTGCATACTTTCACTTCAGACATATAGTTGTCAGCAATACCACTAACCACTTCAGCAACCTCCTTCACATACTCTCCAAATTGTCACACAAACATGCCTGTATATTATCTCAGATTCTCTGTAGTGGTGATATACGCTCCAATCCTGGGCCACATACTGCACAACATACCATCATGGCTACCATTTCACCCCTTCCTCATATTAAAACTACAGACCTTCTCATTTTTAACATGAACATTAGAAGCCTAGTTAACAAAATCACAGACTTTCATGCAGTCATGGCACAATACTCACCAGACTGAACCAAGAATACGCAGGGCAGACTAAGTGCACGGATTAAACCAAAAACTTCCAAAGTCCAAAAAAAGAAATCCAGCACAAAGGGAGATGAAGGTTTCAAAGTTTTATTGTGGCAAGCTCCATAAATAAAAAATCCACAGCAAACCGGTTTCGGCTAAAAATTCAAGCCTTCTTCAGTGCAAAAAGAAAAATACAATAGAGCAAAACCCTGATGCCTGCTTATATATGTATACTTACGTTAGCTTAATCAGCTTAATAAGATAATTGAGATATTTAGTCATTAACTGGACAAAAAACTTGGCCAGCCAAAGCTGTATTTAGCTTAACTAATTCAGGCCTGATTTAAATAAAGCACCTAGCCTGATTATCCAAGAGGATTCTTTATTATTTAGTATATTGTGCCAGCCAGCTTTGGATGTTCTATTCATCTGAATTTTGTCAATAATGGTAAATGTGAACTTAGCAGTTTGGTGTACTAAAGTGTGTTTATACAGAGCGTTTGAAATTCTTTTGTTTCTAATTTCGCTTAGATGTTCACTGATGCAATGTCTAAAAGGTCTAGACATTTGTCCAACATAAAATGAATGATAACTAGAGGCATGTAATAGGGTATTATATTCTGGAAATTTTCTGTGTACCTTGGTCTCTAAGGTATGATCATCCTGTCTAGTAATGATGACTTCCAGAAAAATAATTTCCTGATATTCAATATGTAATGTGAACTGAATACCCCATTTGTTCTCATTAAGATATTCAATAAATTCATGCACATATAATTGATCTCCCCGCCACACCATCCAACAATCATCCAGACAGCATCTCCAAATGTCCAACTGATCAAGAAAAAAGTTGTGGCTATCATCATATATAAGTTGTTCCTCCAAAAATCCCATAAACAAATCAGCATAAATGGGGGCAAAAGATGCTCCCATTGCTGTGCCACGGACCTGCCAATATATCTTACCTTGAAATTGGAAAACATTCTTAGTCAATACATGTTCAGTTAGGGATAGAAGAAGTGTATTGAAACCAGGGGAATAAAGTTTGGATTTTTCCAGCCAATATTGAATGGCCTCTAATCCCGCCCAGTGTGGTATACTTGTATAAAGGGAGGTGACATCGAGTGTACATAGGTACCAATCGGGTTCCAATTGTGCATCTTGGATGATATTAAGAAATTCAGTGGTGTCTTTTAACCTGGACCTGTCCATAGATAGTTAAGGTTGCAGATACTCAGTGAGGAAGGCAGATAAAGGTTCAGTCAAAGATCCCCTCCCAGACACAATCGGACATCCCGGAGGACAATTAGAGTTTTTGTGTATTTTAGGAAGTAGATATAAATATTGGGAGATGTGATCAGATACCTTCAATTGTTTACAAATCTTTTGATTTATAATGCCTTCCTCAGTGGCTAAGTCTAAAAAAGAATCAATTTCTTTCTTAAAATTAGGAGTTGGGTTAACAACCATAGGTATGTAAAAACGATGGTCGGACAATTGCTTATCCTCCTAAGCCTGGTACATGTACCAATCCATTACCATGATGCTACCTCCCTTATCAGCTGGTAAAATGACTATATCATGATTGGAACTCAAATCACGTAGGGCATTTTGTTCATCTTTAGTGAGATTCTGTCTCATAATTTGATGTTCATGAGAAAAATGTAAGTCTTTCAAAACACATTCCTTAAAGATAGCCACATGTTTGTCCATAGGGGGTTGAAGGTTGGATTTACCAAATTGGAAACCAGTAGCTCTTTGAGTATTAGTTGTGTCTGAAAAAATATTTTAAGGTTAAGTAGTCTACAAAAATCATTTGATTCATTAACCAAAACATGTTCAGGTACAACAAAAGTCGGTACAAAATTTAAACCCTTGTTTAACATTTTATTTTGTACATCAGACAGTTCGTATGAAGAAATGTTGTGTACATTGTTTATTGTGTTACAATCTTCTCTAATAGTTGTTGAATGTTTGGTGTGATTATATTTTCTGTGTTTTCTACCCCCCCCCATGTTTCTTATGCCTAATGGGACTGCCTGTGGTTTCCTTTTTGCTACTGGAGATTCTTGGGAGGAAAGGGAATCTAAATCAGTGGCAGAGGACGAATCTTCCTCTGAAGTGCCACTATATGCCTATGAGTATGGATCTTGGTCTCTTTTTTTATTATTTGTTCTAGGACCTGAGTCAGAAAAATGAACATTTTTCTGTGTAACAAAGGGTTTTCCTTTTTCATAATCTAAAGTATCCCTTTGAAACTTCTGTGTTTTCTTTATTATAAATTGTGCTTCCAATGTTGATAGATCTTTAGCCAAATGAGTTAAATGACAATTGAAAAAACTCTCAGACTCATATGTCTTGGCCTCTTGACAGTTAGCAGTAACTTCCTCTATCTTAGTTTCAATCATTCTTTCATAGTAAGAAATCAGAATGTCTACAAAAGCCATGGATGCTTTGTGTTGTGCTTGGGCCCAATCTTAAGACAATTGATCATCAATTTGTCCCACCAAAGGTTGAATCCTAACACGTAGGCCTCGTGGTGTGATATATTTAAGCTTGTAAGCCTTAAAAAGTTTTAGATGCCAGATATTAGCCCTAAGTGTCCTCTTATTTTTGGTCAATTTTTGGAATAATAATCCACAACGATATTTGGGATCTTTTTTCAGGAATAGAGGTAGTAGATTTAAGGGACTGTAAGCCAAAAACCTCTAAGTTGTCCCTATCAGCAGACAGGCCCTGCAAAATACCAGTGAGGTCCATGGTGCAAAAATCGGACAAAATATGTCTGTATTTATTTAAAAAGTATTGTTAATAGGCAAAAATATATATATATGTGTTTATATACATATTTTTTAATATTCCTTCTACAAGATGAATATATGTTATATCCATGCCTATTACAAATGGTCTATGTGATGAGGTTCTAATACTGGGCAAAACATGATAACAAAAAACATATATATATATATATATATATATATATATATATATATATATATATATATGTGTGTGTGTGTGCGTGTGTATAAAAATTATTAGTAAGAAAGTTCAACAAATGTTGCTCACAACAACCCCTAAATTATAGCAATCGTCCAAAAGACTGGGTTATGCGTTTCCAAAGAGACTATTTGTTAGTGGAAAAAATTATGGCTGACCTTCATCTCAGCCACTTCTCATATATTATTTAGTTTAGTTATAACTCCACTGTACTTATTGGCAACCTCATAATTAGAGGTGACCAACTTCGTCTCTGTCACCTGGTTTTAATAAGGATTTTAAAAATTTTTGTATATAACATATCAGTCCAAATCAGTAAGACTCAGAAAAACTCTATAGAACTGAGTCTAATTTGGTCTGTTCAATTATAAAGAAATTTACTAGGAGAAGTTGTGAACAGCACTATGAAAATTTATGTTCAAAAAGAACCCAATCTGAATATGTTATTCGTATAAAGCCCATATATAGAACAAAAATGGTGCTAATCATTAGTTGTTAAAAACAGACAATATTTGGCCACATCTATACACCATGAAGGTCACAATGGGATGTGTCAAGACACACCTAAAATGAATATACAAGGATATACCTTTCTGAATTCCCACAAATATTGTTAAATGACAAACACAAAAAAAACATCATAGTATAAAATCATAAACTGTGAACATGTATGTTCAATGAAGAAAGAATAAATCTGCTGTTACAAAGTTTTGGTAGATGCTAAATACAGACTGAATATATAAATGCTTATTATTAGCCCAATATATATGTATTTTTCCAACTAGAATCTATGCCGCCATAACATAAGATAATGTTGTCTTTATATTTAAAGAACATCTGTTGATAATTGACTGGTTGAAAAAAAGGTAAAAACCATTTTAAGCAGTCATGGTATGAAGCACCAGAACCAAAAAGACATTTAGATTCTAGTCTCATCAGAAATTGTATGCCAACAAAATTAAAAATGTCCGAACTTGGTTATAAAAAGTTCAAACAATGAAAAAAGCATACCCATTTATGTATTCACAACATGAAAATGATAATACACATTGCAACCATCAATATTATTCATTCATTACAAAAGGCATCACTTAAATACAATATTGAATGAAAAAATAATTTTCAAAATGTCCAAACCCAACCATTCGGTTGATAATAAATATGCAATATGAAAAGAGCGTTCCGCTTCACCATTCATAAGGACCATTCATGTGGAAACACAGACTGTCCCTTAGGTCTACATCAAAAATAATTAGAAAGTGTCCAAACACAACCATATGTTGTTTGAGATTCGTTCCTTCAGAATAAAAATGAAGGCCAATACTCACCAGACATTCTTATAGCAACAGAAACTTGGCTAAAATTCCATATAAGAGACCCAGACATACTCCCACAAGGTTATAATGTACACAGGTTAGACAGGATAAGTATGAAGGGTGGTGGGGTTGCAATCTTCTACAAACATAATCTAAGATAGACTACCTACCCATCAAATACCCTTAAGATAACAACTTTGAAGTCCTAGTAACACGGCTAAAAATCAACCCAAAGAAAAATATTACCATAATAGCCACTTACATATCTCCCAACAATATTCCCACTGCCATTGAGGAACTCATAGTCTGGCCAGCCTCAACCTACACCCATGAAACCATTATCACAGGTGGTTTCAACTTAGACTGGAACACTTGCACTGGTGATAACCATCCACCTTCATAAATCTACATGGTTTCTCCCAAACAATCCATTTTCCACTTGAATAGATAAACATAGCAAAAGGAGATCTATCTTAGACTGGTCACTTATTAACAGTACCACCCACAACTATCTCTCCGAATACCTTCCAAATAATTTAAGTGACCACATACCTACCTACTTAATCCGTCATCAGCTCAACCTGCCCAGGACCTTAGTTTACAAAGTCATACGAAATACCAAAAACTTCTCCAATGAAGCATTCTTAGACATGCTCAATAAATACAACTGGACACCACTCCATCATCTCCAACTTGACCAGGCCGTAACATACTTCAGTAACACATTTCTAGCTATTCTAAATAGCTTAGCACCAACTTGTACATGTTGTGTTAAAAATAAGAGATTTCCCTGGATATCAAAAGAAACCATTGGACTTCAAAAACTAAGGAGCAGAACCTGATTTCAATACCAGAAAAGAAAAGACAATAAAACTATGCTAGCATACCAGCAGCTCTGTAATCAAACAATAGAACAACTCAAACTAGACAAAAAACATACTATAAATCTATGCAAAACAAATATGAAAACAATACCATAAAGTTCTGGCAAGCAATTAACTCGCTCCTCCACCCAGGTAAAGCTACAACTCCAGAACCAACAACCAATAACCAAAACGTGAGTATTGCCTCACAAATTAACACCTACTTTATAAACACCATCCTCTCCTTAGTTACAGGAAACAATTCCACCCCTCTGTCTCTTCCACCTAATGTGGAAACTAACAACAACTCTTTTGACCTCAAACCTGTCCCAAGTAACACCATACGAACAATGCTGAAAAAGCTGAAAGCTTATTCCTTAGCAGCTGACCAAATCCCCAATGAGTACCTCAAACTTTCAGCTGATGCCATAGCTCTGCCTATCTCCATTCCGGTAAATAGGTCTATAACAGAACAATATGTTCCACAATTATGGAAAATGCCCTATATCACCCCTTTACATGAAGGAGGAACATCAACAGAATTAAACAATTACAGACCCATAGCCATCCTTTCCCCTTGTGTCAAAATTGTGGAAAAATGTATCCACACTCAATTACTACAATACCTGTTATCTCACAACCTTATTTCTCCCTCCCAACATGATTTCAGACCAAAACACAGGACCACCACAACCCTAATTAATTTCTCTAACACCATTAACCAACTCAGAAATTCAAACAAGCAAGTAGCATCAATCTTCCTAGATATGTCAAAGATTTGCCTCTCCTAGTTCCTAAGCTATCTTTCTGATAGACAACAAGCAGTATGATGGAAATCCAAACTCTCACCACTTCTGCCTGTCTTGGTTGGAGTCCCCCAGGGCTCTATACTAGGACCCCTTCTTTTCACCATCTTCTCCAATGATCCAGCCTCATCCACAACACATGCTAAAGTAGTTCAGTATGTGGACGATTCAACTTTAATCTGCTCAGCAGATACCTTACCAGACCTCCAAATAGTAGCCCAACAAACTTTTAATGATATAAAAACATATCTAAGTAAATCACAACTAATCCTCAACTCCAAAAAGACACAGTTAATGGTATTTACCAGTAGCAAACATTCACCGATCACACCTGCTTTCACAATTCTTTCAGTAAACAACACATTCAACCAGTTGAGCATACTAAACTCCTTGGCGTGATAATCAAAAATAAATTCAGATTTGACCAACACATAGCTGTCACAATTAAGAAAGTTTACATCAAACTTGGCTCACTGTACAGAAGCAAGCCATTCCTCCCTGACAATACCAGACTAGCCATATCCAGAACCTTCCTCCTCTCTATGTTCTTATATGCTTTCCCCTTTTTACCAACTTAAAAAAAATCAGACTTAACCAAATTGGAAACTTGCTACAACAAAATAGCCCACTTCGCAGCCAACCTTCCCCACCATTGTATTGCTCTACATACAGTGGATATAAAAAGTTTACACACCCCTGTTAAAATGCCATTTTTTTGTGATATAAAAAAAATGTGTCCACAATAAATCATTTCAGAACTTTTCCCACCTTTAATGTGACCTACAACCTGTACAATTCAATTGAAAAACAAACAAATCTGTTAGGAGAAAAATATAAAAAATAAAAAACATACAATACGCTGGTTGCATAAATGTGCACACCCTTAAACTAATATGTTGTTGTGTGTGCACACCCTTAAACTAATACTCTGTTGAAGCACCTTTTGATTTAATTACAGCATTCAGTCTTCTTGGGTGGGAGTCTATCAGCATGGCACATGTTAACTTGGCAATATTTGCCTACTCTTCCTTGCAAAAGCACTCCAAATCTGTCAGATTGTGAGGGCATTTCTTGTGCACAACCCTCTTCATGTCACCCCACAGATTTTCTATTGGCTTTAGGTCTGGGCTCTGGCTGGGACATTCCAAAACTTAAATTTTCTTCTGGTGAAGCCATTCTTTTGTTGATTTGGATGCATGCTTGGGGTCATTGTCATGTTGAAAGGTGAAATTCCTCTTCATCTTCATCTTTCTAGCAGACACCTGAAGGTTTTGCGCTGAAAGTGACTGGTATTTGGAACTGTTCATAATTCCCTCCCCCTTGACTAAAGCCCCAGTTCCAGCTGAAGAAAAGCAACCCCAAAACATGATAATGCCACCACCATGCTTCACTGTGGGGATGGTGTTCTTTTGGCGATGCGAAGTGTTGTTTTTGCGCCAAACGTACCTTTTGGAATTGTGGCCAAAATGTTCAACCTTGGTCTCATCAGACCATAACACATTTTCCCACATACTTTTGGGAGACGATGTATTGTTTCGCCAGGCCTGGATGCTTTTCTATAAAAAAAAAGGCTTCTGTCTTGCAACCCTACCCCATAGTCCAGACATGTGGAGAATATGGGAGATTGTTGTCACATGTAGTACATAACCAGTACTTGCCAAACATTCCTGCAGCTCCTTCAGTGTTGCTGTAGGTCTTTTGGCAGCCTCCCTGACCAGGTTTTCATGTTGTCTTTTCATCAAATTTGGAGGGACATCCAGTTCTTTGCAACATCATTGTTGTCCCATATTTTCTACACTTTTTGATGACTGTCTTCACTGTGTTCCATGGTATATCCAATGCTGTGGAAATTTTTTTGTACCCTTCTCCTGACTGATACCTTTCAACAATGAGATCCCTTTGATGCTTTGTAAGCTCTCTGCGAACCATGGCTTTTGCTGTGGCAGGCAACTGAGTAAATGTCAGGAAAATCCTACTAGGACAGCTGGGTTAATCACAGTGTCTTTAATTGATGGCAGGTGTGTACCCAAGAAGACTTAATGCTGTAATTAAATCAAAAGGTGCTTTAACAAAGTATTATTTTAAGGGTGTGCACACACAACAAAGTATTAGTATAAGGGTGTTCACACTTATGCAACCAGCGTATTGTACGTTTTTTATTTTTTATATATTTTTCCCTAACAGATTTTTTATTTTTCTGTTGAATTGTACAGGTTATATAGGTCACATTAAAGGTGGGAAAAGTTTTGAAATTATTTATTGTGGTCTCATTTTTATATCACAAAAACCTGGCATTTTAACAGGGGTGTGTAAACTTTTAATATCCACTGTAAATGAAGTTGGCTCAAGCTACCTGACCTTCTCCATCTCTACCATCTTAAATTCACACACAATATAATTTTCCATCCTGACAGTTGCCCATCCCTCAAGGGACTTGTTGTTCCCTACTCATGCCCACAAAGTCTAAGATCTGCAGACAAAAACTTTCTCACAGTAAACAAAGCTAACAACACTCAAGGTAAAGCCCTATTCTCAAATCAAATAGTCAAATTATGGAACTCTGTACCCCACACCCTCTAAAACACACCTGAATCTACCAATTTCAAACAACTACTATTTGAACACCTATCCAAAAACTGGCATTGCTCCTTGCCAAACCTGACTGACAGGATATCTATAACTCTCTCAACACACTGTTCACTCCTTACCTTATTTTCTCCCTCTCCTCAGTGTTTATTACCACTCAAAAGGAAATCTCATTTGTTCATAACTATTATTTAATAAGTACACAGTACTAATTTTATTTTTCTCACAGTAATCATCACTGAAATGCTTGTTTTTTTTTCTTTTTGAATGCACATCTTCTAGAAAACTGTATTGAATACTATTTTGTATAGACTAACTAGAAGATATGTATTCTCCATCTTACTGTATGTATACTATTGTACTATCTAATTATTGTATTTTGCTTATATTTCTGTGGAGCTTTTCTCCCCAGGCCTCCACTGAAAATAGGCTTCTGGCCCAGTTGGACTTTCCCGGTAAACAAATGTAAATAAAATAAAATAATAAAATAAAATAAAAATAATAATATTCAGGAGGTGGAGTGAGGTTTAAGGCAAGGCAGGAATTCAGCAATTTATTTTGTAATGCTGAACTGATGATAGTAGCAAAAGAAATATATTTATGTATATTGTATTTAAATTGATAAATGTATTAATAGTTAATGTATGTTTGCCTATGTCTTAAGTAATACTTTAATAAAGGTGTTAAAAAAACATTTTATTATCCCTCTTTACTCTGCCCTAATATGATCAGTTATTGAGTACAATGCACTTTTCAGCACCCACCTAGCTAGACATATCACGCAGCTAAAAAGGTTGCAAATGCTCTTAATGAAAAGATTATTGACCTAAAACCTTTAGCTACAAGGCAAACTATGCCTGTACTCTGTCTCTCATAACCTCTTGCATGGAGATCTATGCCTGTCATTTTGTGCCGTGAAATACTCCACCCTGAAGGATCTTTTACATCTTCACAACATGAATGGCTATGTAAACACCTGAACCAACGATATGAACCTTAATCAACCTATGAATAAAACATATTGGAGGGAGAGGTTCATTATTAAACATTTGTCCCAACTCTGAAACAAATTGCACCTGTATGTTAAGCAGCCTAGCACCCTCAACTTCTTCAAGAATAAACTTGAAAACTGGATTGGTACCAGCAAGTTCATGCCTGCCCTGACATGCTTTGTCTTCCTGGAAGTGGAGGGTACATCTTGATGGTGGTATTGGATAAGGTGCATGTGCTCTTTAGGTTTACTTGCCTTGTAGTCTCTATGATCCTATGAGTGTCAAAAGGTACATGGGTTGTGGGTAAAGGAAGTGAGCTCCTGGCCAAGGCATACGGAAAGAAGTACCTAGAGGGTGGGAACTTTCTATATTTGGTGCAGAAAGGAAAGCCAGAGTACGAGGGTGAGGAAAGAAAGAATTCAATAGATGGTAATGGTTGGGTGGTTGAAGAAGATGATAGTAATGAGTTGGAAACCCTAACTATGCCTAAGGATATGTATTGAATTATGCTTGTAGTTGTCAAAATTGAATGAGGTCTGGGGAAGGTGGAGTAGATGGTGGAAGAAGTGGGAAAAGTACCATGTAGTACCACTGAGTAGGACTGGATAGGGCTGATTGAGTCCTTTGCTAGGGAAGTGGTTCCAGAGTGAAGATAAACAATTAACAGCATGACTTTGATCTCTTTTACATTGGGCAAGGGGTAGGGACGTGGTATTTAATATAAAGGAGGAGGCAGCAGAGGGTGGGACATTTTTGCCTGGAGTGCAGAAGTTATTTGCTCAGTATCTAGATTTGCAGTGCATGGTGACAGGGGCATGTATCATATTTGTTAATGCTGGACATGTATGAGCCAACTTAGTCAAGCTATTTAGTGCTGTTAACAAGCTTCATCCTGTAGTACTGAGTTTGATTTTGTCAGACAACATTTGCCTGTTGTGTAACTCTGAGCAAATCACTTAAACAGACAGTGCTCCCTGGTCTTCCTAAAAAAGATACTTGTGCTTGATTAATAAATACAAATAAAAATAAAAATTACTGCTACCACATTTGAATTTCTAGAAAAAGTAGTCTCAGAACAGTTAAAAGTTTTTGTTTGTGACTGTGGACTCTGTCTCAGGGCCACACGTATTCTATCTGGATCTCAGCAATATAGCCATATTTTAACTTACTAATCTTCTGCAGGGCTATAGACAAAAGACAGCTTGTTCATCTATGTCTTCTGCCCTTCTTTTCATCTCACTGCACTGTGCCTGTGGGTGGTGATTACTTACAAGCATACAGGTGTAACTTGTTTACATATGCTACTTCCTGGAATATAAATAAAAGCTGTACTTGCTCACTATCAGTAACTAATACCATTTAAATGTAATGTGCAAGCATTCCTTCTCCAATCCTATCCCTAACCCTCTGAAACCTAAACTCTGACACTAACCCCAACTTCCTCCCTAACCCCAAAATTCCTACCCTAGCACTAACCCAGATATCTGTCCCTAATGCTAAAACTTTGGCAGTTGGCTCAGAAGTAGTTCCTGCTATAGAGGGTTTGATCCCCTCAGCCCTCATTTGCCTCTTGTGATGTCTTGAGCAAGTCACTTAACCTGATGTTGCAACTGGATTGCTCCTGAAAAGAGACTGTGTGTCCATTGGGCTTACCTGGTTAACAAATATTGTCTTTAATATTAAACTCCATATTTAACCCTAATACTCTCTCCCTAACACTAAAACTTCCTCCCTAACCCCAAAACACCCATCCATAACCCTGGCCTTTCTCCTAAAAATGTGTTCCTAACCCTAACCCTAAAATTCCAGCAAATATAAGGATGCCTTAAACCAACACTGTCTTTTGTAGTCTACTGTGAAAAAAAAAAGAAAAATGGTTAAATGGCATGATAGTTCAGTGTTGCAAAGTCTCATATCTCCAAATAGCTAAATACGAACTAGAAAACTATATCGATATTCCTTTTCTCAGCTCTCACAGCAAACACCATTATCAACACTCATACTAAATGAGTTCTCCATAACAAAATGTTTTTTTTTTTTCATTTTACATCTTGACCAAAATGTGAACATCTTTGCATCATTCTTTCAAAAGAACAATAGCCTTTCCTTACAGAGTGATGCACACTGGTACATGGATTCTTATTTTCAAACTTCTTAAGCTGTTTTCCTGCTTTGTTTTGCAATGTTAGAACATTTTGTTTTCTATTTTATGTTTGTTGTAACTTGGTTGTGGCTAAAAATAGGCCTGATTTTCTAGTCTACATACCTTGTTTTATTTATTTATTTATTTTTTTTGCAGACCTTGTCCTGTTGAGGTCAGGTACTGCTGAATTTAGACTACCATTCAAGTCCTATTCCTCTATTCTGTTTCCTGGGTCACCACAATTAGAGGCATACCTTATATTTATCCCTTTACTAGAATGGTCTCATCTCTCTAGGTTTAAGCAGTATCACAGCTATGCACGTTCTGAATGCCTCATGATGAGTAGAGTGGCAGATGAGCATGGCTATCATACTGCAGCTGTCTGTGTGTACTGGGTGGGCTTCTCTAACGACTCAACATGCTTACTGTGATGCATGTTGGTGCGCCATGGAATACTGCTACAGCAGCACTCTAATAATCCCCACTCACATGTATTTCTGTCAATTGCGACTCTGCTGTGTCCCAGTATTCACTGGGAACATGCAACAGGTAAGTTTTCCAACATATCCTCCTTTCCCTGCCCATTGATAAAGGAAAACAGGCTTTTTGTCTCATTATTCATCACCAGTGATGAGTTCTTCACATGAATCATCTGGATGACAGTCAGGGATTCATTCCATCTGTACTACAGAGCCAACTAAATACACACTTTTTATAAAATTAACTCATCATAACTGGTGCACACTGTATACTCATAAATGGTCCTAAGGTATGTATAATATCCAACTTGTTTTTGGTACTCACTTCTGTATGTCTGGCCACACACTCTTATATTTTTAATGCAATGTGAAGTCATCCATTCATACTCATACTATATGCATGCACCTATAGTAGATGCCCAGATGCCTTGTTCATAGGCTGCATTATAAATGAATGATACACAAGTTATTCTCATGCTCATGTCCTTTAACTAGGAACATCTTTTGTATCATTTTTGCAAATATAGGCCTTCCCTGATTAGGGCCCCTGTGCATGGCAAGCTGCAATTTCCTAAATGCTGTACTTTATGAAGGCTTGCTTTTTTTCTTACTGCTTGCTGACCTGTCACTAAAGCTATTACTCTGCCTCTAATTCTGTTCCAGCATACATATTCCAACCCTCATTCTCAGGCAGTGGCAACTTGTTCTGTTTTAAACTAAGGCTACTTGTATTCCATTTAAACCATTAACTACTTTAATTTTAGCACCTGGCCTTATGCAATAATACAGTGTTTCTTTACTGCAGCCTATACTGCATATTACAGCTAGATATACCTTTATTCTTACTATGTGCAGCAGCTTAACAAACTATTCTGAATAAAAATACAGTATACACACACACAGGTCTATACAGACAAATGTGTATTTATTCAAGTTTATATATAGGTATATATATGTGTGTGTGTGTGTGTGTGTGTGTGTGTGTGTGTGTGTGTGTGTACATGTGTGTGTACATGTGTCTTTGGGCACAGACACACAAATGCACGCATACACATATATCTAAATATATAGTCCCTACCATGGGCCAGTGAGGCTCTTACAAAACATTGTTCTTGGTTTTATTGTCCTAAAAATACAGATGATCATAAAATAGTTTTATTTAAACACAGCAGCAAGGAAAATATTGACTATTCCAATGCTGACAGAACATCAGCCAGTAAAATCTGACTACATATAGGTGTGTCCTTTTTATATGTTGTTATCTTCATTCAGACCTACCAGTTTTTTATACACCTTTATTGAATTATCACTTATGACATAGGTAAACTTACATTTATATGAAAGTAATCAAACCATATCATCAAGTTCACATTTACAAACATTATAGGATTTATAACAATATATGAGATGTATAATCTAAGCAACATTACATAAATTATTCAATTCCTGTATTTTCTTAACCTCATTCCTCCTCCAAAATACTTTCTGCATGTATTGTTCCTACAATTTCCATTTTTTTATGCAATTTATTCCTACACTTTTCAAAAGATCCAACTTCCTGTTCTTTTATCTCTGTTACAATGTTCACTATTTCAAGTAAAGTTGGTTTAGATTTGAATTCCATTTTCTAGTAATTGATTTTTTTGGCAGTCATCATAATTAAACTTGACTAAACAATTCAGATCCTGTATCCCAGCTCAAAATATAATTTCGTTAGTTACACTCATTTGCTCACCCAGTATTCCTGACAGAGTACTCCGTAGGGATTTTTTAAAGTCTGCCAATTCATTACACTCCCCAAACATATGGTCTCAGTTACCTCTTTCTTTCCCATTACACCTCCAACACTTGACATCTACTTGTGGAAAAATTCTTGGGGGGTCTTCTTGGGATGTAAAAGTATCTATGCAAACACTTCTAGGCAAAAATCCTAACTCTTCTAGACTTTGTTGCATATTTGGGAGCCATACATATGTCCTTCCATTGTTTTTTTTTAACTTGCATATCTGACCTCTCTTCCCAATCTTTTCTGAACTCTACTGATTGATTCCTATAGTTATTGTGCAATACTTTATATGACCTATGGATCAGACCTTGTGGCTTTGGTGGCAGAAAGAGACTTTCTCGCTTTTCCAGTGTAGCTCTAAGGCTGCACTTTTTATTATTGCTCACAAGTACTGCAAGTAACACTAGGTACCCACACTTAAGACAGAAGCATACTGATTTACAAGTGTAGGTATTAATGACTGCAGAAGTTTAAACAATATGGAAATGGATAAAGGCACATGATGTCAAGGATATTCAACTGAATTCCATTCAAAGATATCATACCACAAAGTATAGAATAAACCCAAATTAAGAAGGCATTTAAGTTCACACAAAGCAGTTTCTGAGATAATCAGTATGTTTATACATGACTGATTTATCTGAAGGACTCGGGTAGTTTTGATGAATTTTGTCATTAGTGTCATTTGGCCATTTTACCTTTAAAGAAACAGCTGAAGCACAAAAATGGATTTCTACAATGGCATAGTAAACATGCGAACACTGACTTCAACATATCAAGTAAATATAGCCGGTAGCGTTGTTGCCTCACAGCAAAAGGTTCTCCCGTTCGATTCTCGGCTTGGGTTGGGAGTGCCTCCTGTGTGGAGTCTGCATGTCCTCCCCGCGGTTGAGTGGGAGTTCGAAAGACGTGCGTTGAATGGGCATGCCTTCGTTGAAGGTTGGGCGTCGGGCTGGCAACTCGACACCATAAAAAAAACAAAAAAAACCCAACTGCCAATCATTAGTGTACTGGAGTTCCGCTGTGGCGACTCCTAACCGGGAAAAGCCAAAAGACAAACAACAACAACAACAACCAAGTAAATATAAATGAGATAATAAAGGTGTATCTTTTTTCAAAAATATTCGATCCATTCATATGTTCTTCTTCAATAATCATACATCTGTGGGAAAGACCACCAACAATGCCATAAATCTGCATTGGGACTTTTACAATGCCAACAATGATTATCAGCCAATGCACTCATTAAACACAATCTATTAGGAGTATAATGGATTCCATAAAAAATTATATGGAATAGCTCTATCTCTCTACAGATACACACACATGCACACCCACACACACACACACACACACACACACACACACACACACACACACACACACACACACACCTGCTTTCATATTCATAAAACAAAATTTAATGTTAAAATTAGTCAGCAAATATTTCTACCATTTTGATTTTCCAGGAAAACACAAATCTTTAGGCATGGTAAGTATCAATTTATACACCACTGAAAGATGTTTATTTCTTCCAGTTAAGAAGGATTTTCCAGATAAATGATTAGGTATTTTCAAAAAAAAAAAAAAACAAAACAAAATGAAACAGTACTTGCATGTAATGTTTTGACAAACCAGAAAATTTATATTCATTATTACTAAGTTCATTATACAAAAAGGAAAGGCACAGAAAATAATGTATAAAAGGAAGAAAAAATTTTTAAAACTGTGCGACTCCCAAGGAATATCTATACAAACATATATATATATATATATATATATATATATATATATATATATATATATATATAGTTTCACTTCATAATCTCGAAATGCTGAAATACTGAATTTCAGCATTCTGAGATCATGAAGCCGAAAATTCAGAATGCCGAAAGTGCATAACAGCAAATTTGAATATCTCGAATTTGCGCTTATGCATTTCCGGTATGTTGCATGCAGTGTTATGGTGCCTGAAATTGCAGGTGAGTGAGTGTTTGTGTGTGTTTTTGTATGGTGTATGTGTGGGTAATGGTAGGGAGGTATAAGTATGATTGTGAGTGTTGAATTTGTTGGTGTTTGTGTATGTGTGATAAGCATTTGTGTGCGAGCGAGTGGAGAATGCCGTGGTGTGAGTTTTTTATTTTTTTATGTTATGTGCGATCTCAGAGTTGGTCTATATAAGTAGGGGTGTGTGGGGGGCTTGCCTCCCACATGGGGGTTGCAGGGGGGGCTTGCCCCCATTCTTATATGTAGTGTAGGGTTGTTTGGTTTGTGTGCTGTGGGTGGAATGGTGTGTGTGTTATGTGGTGTATGGTGTATGCATGTTCTTGATTGTGTGTTTCGTGATTGTGGGATTTGGTATTGTGAATGGTTCGGCTTCATGGTCTCGGAATGCTGAAATTCGGTATTTCAGCATTTCAAGATTATGAAGTGAAACCACACACACACACACATACACACACATATATATATATATATATATATATATATATATATATATATATATATATATATATATATATATATATATATGGGAGCGCTTTATAACCTCGAAATACTGAAATGTCGAATTTCAGTATTTCTAGACTATAAAGACGAATGTTTACAATAGTGAAAGTTCATAATTGCGAATTCAAATATAGCAATTTCGTGGTTATGACCTTACGCTACATAATGTCCATGATTGTGTGCGGATGGTGCGCTGTGCTGTGTGTGGATCTAGGTGTTATGTCAGGTAAGTGAGTGTTTTGTAAGGGTTTTGAGTGGGAGTTAGAGTATATGTGAGTGTGCTGATGTGTTTGATGTGCGTGTGAGGGACTGGAGAATGTGAGTGTGTGAGTTTGCTTTTGTTTCCTGTTTGTGCGATCTTGGAGTTAGTATATATAAGTAGGGGGGGTGGGGGCACAACCCTCCACATGGGAGGTGCAGGGGGGCTTGCCCCCCTGCTTATGTGTGTATGAGTTGTGTATGTGTGTAGTTTTGTTTGTTTATGTTGTGATGTGGGTGTTGTGGTGTATGTATGGTGTAGTGTGTGCGGTTTGTTCGGTGTTTTGAATTTTGTGGTTTTGTCGTTTCAGTGTTTTGTGGATTCGGTTTCATGGTCTCGAGATACTGAAATTCGATATTTCAGTATTTCAAGATTATGAAGTGAAAAGAAAAAAAAAAATATATATATATATATATATATATATATATATATATATATATATATATATATTTTAGCATAAGCTTTAGAAAGTTTAATAAAAGTAGTACATTCAACTTGCTCATATAAAATCCATACTAAACTTCTATTAGATGGGTTAATTGATGAATTAATCAAGTTATAAACCCATCTAACCTAGTATTGGAAATAAAAAAAATGTTAAATGGATTGGCACATATATAATTGTATATGTCAGGAAATGCTAAACCACCATGATCATCAGAAGCAATAATAACATCCTATGTTATCCTAGGAGAGCCACATCTCCATAAAAATTTAATTAAAACTCTTTTTAGCTTATTATACCACAAAATAGAAGGCAGGTTTATTAACTTCTGCAACAAGCACATAGGAAGAATCAGCATTTTAATAACATGTACCCTACTGACTAATGAAAATTGTTTACTACCAAATGAATCCAATTTGGAAATTGCTTATTTAGAATATATTTCACTTTTTATAATACCAGAATTATTATAATTACATGAATAAGTAATTCCCAAAAATGTACATTCCTAAACAAAAGGAAAGCATAAAAACTCATTCAAATCAGAGGTAAAAGACTCATTATCATGTAATTGGAAACATTCTAATTTTTGAAAATTTAATTACAGATTCCATTCATTTTATAACACTCATAAAATTTTCACATGATATTCTAATATCTTGAGAATATGCTATAGTAATTATCAAGTCATCAGCATATGCACTTAGTCGAAGCACAGACTTCACCATGTGTTTTAGCATGCGTAACCTTTCTTTTAGGTTAATTCAAGTCTGTAAGTTTGGCTGTCAGTTTGGGTCTTTTGTTCCTATTAGGAGGGTAAAACTTCAATATTTGAAGATGTACATAGTTTTGTCTGTTAGCACTAAGTTAATAGGTTTTGGGGGGTGTTTGTTTTTTTGTTTGAGGGCTTTCAATAAAAAAAAGTTTTGTAAGATGTGACATAGGCTCAAATAGATATGACAAGAAGCAACTGTATAAAAGTTCAACCTGCCAAAGAGTGTATGAATGTAACACAAAAGCTAGAAGTAGACATATAACAAAAAAGGTGTTATACATAAAAGGTGGGAATAATAACTTTTTAATGCAATGATGCTTTCTGTAATGTATTTAAATGTCAACAGTCTCACAGATAAATACGAAAAAGAAAGAGAAGTGAACTATATTACAACGTAGAATGCAAATAGTTATGATACAGGAGACACACTTAGAAAGAACTGAACATGTGAATTTGATAAAGAAAGGTTTTCAGGATGGTTATTTTAGCTGAATACCTATGGCAAATGAAAAGAGGAGCACTTATATTAATTGCAAGAGGAGCTCCAATAGTGATAGAAGTGATAGAAGAGGATAAAAAAGATAATAATAGCAGATTTGTAGTGCTACTGGGCTACTGGCAAGGGAAGAGGATTACATTAACATGTATTTATATTCCACCTAAAACTGGTATACTGGAGCTTAAGAAAATTCTGGAAGAAATTATCAGCTTTCAGCAAGGAATATTACTTGTAGGTTGGGACTGGAATGTGATTTCCAACAGTGAAGATGTGTCTGGGGGCCCTATAAGGGAAAGTATAACAAAGGAAGGTAGATTTTTGAAGAAATTTATAAAAATATTTGGCATGGAAGATGTGAATTCAGTAGTAGGAGTTCAGAGTGAATGTATATATTATTCCACAAGATATAAAAACCGGGCTAGGCTAGACAGAATTTATATTTCACAAGAACATAGGTTCATAGGTTCATCGATTTATACTAGGCTATCTGCCCTAAGGCATTTATAAGCCTAGCCCAAATTATTGTGGCTTACGCCACCCCTTATATGAAAAAATACTGTGCCCATTAGTTTGTTGTGCCTCTGTCCAGCAGTGACACAGAGATGATTCCTGGGGTAAACCTACGATCTCCCATCCACAGGTCTAGATTTCTCTTGAACAGAGTCAGCGAGGTGCTCTGCCTCACATGGACCGGGATTTTATTCCACAGCATAGGGAGTCTCTGAGTGATAAATCTATCCCTCCAGCACGTCCTATTTATATCCGTGCTAAGGTTTAAGTCGCTTGCTCTAGTGGTTTTGGTGGATTTGGATTTTTTGAGGTGGAGCATGTCCATTAATTCCGGGTTGGACATGGCCTTGTATGTCAGGCACATGTCACCTTTAGGGGGGGAGAGGGGGGTGAAGTTTGCACTGAACCTGTCCGCCAGTATGTTGGCAATGTCTGTGGGTTCAGTGATTTTTGTATCATTTTGGACTAATTCTGAGCATATCTGGGAGTTTCCACCCAGGTTCCTAACATAGCTGAAAAAGGCCTTATGATTGTCCTTTGAATCCATGGCAATTTTTCTCTCAAAATTGGCCTTAGTTGATTTTATGAGTGCTCGTATTTTTTTACTAATAATGATCAGGGGTGACTTCCCTTTTATGGATTTTGTTCTATCATGTAATAGCTTTCTCCTCTTATTGTAAAGTTTGTTAATGGCTGGGGTCCACCAGACTGGACGTTTGCCCTTTGTGGAAAGAGTCTTGGTTTTATTTGGGATTGCCTGATCCATGCAGTCCTGGAGGTGTTCATAGAAGGCATTTGTAAGGGCTTCCGCAGCTTGGGTTGTGGTTTCCTCTGGCTCAGGGGCCTTGAAGGATACCACACCAGTCTTGAGTAGTGTGAAGTTTGCTTTAGAGAAGTTCTTCACTATGGTCTTTTGCTTGGGGTGGGGCGGATGTGGATTTCCAGTGAGATTAGTTTATGATCAGATCTCACCAATGAGGGATATACTTCGGTGTGGAGCATTTTGTCCCCATGTTTGTGACAATGAGATCTAGTATATTTTCTCCTCTCGTGGGAACAGTGACTAGCTGTTCCATGGCATTTGAATTTATGAACTCCAGGAACCGTTGGGCTAGAAAGTTAGGGCTTGAGTAATGTTCCCAGTCTATATTCGGGTAGTTGAAGTCACCCAATATGATGGTGTTTGGAGATACATTTATACCCTCCAGTGTCTTCAGGAAGGCTGTGTGGGGTTCCTGAGTTTGAGAGGGTGGCCTGTAGCATGCTACAATTTGTAGAGCAGTTTTGCCTATGGTTAGTTGCACCTGGATGGTTTCCGAGCTGTGCGTTGCCACCAACCTGGAGGTATGAGTATCCTTTATGAATATGGATACACCCTCCTTTTGTGGTGTGGTCCGGGTTTTGGGGCCGAACGCATGATATGAGGTAAAACCTAATAGTGCCGGGTGCTCTCAGGAGCCTTGAACCAGGTTTCAGTTACAGCACAGACATCAATGTTCTCCATACTGAGAAGGGCTTGAGTGCGTGCATTTTGAGATTTAGACTTCTGGCATTGAGCAGCATTACCCTCAGTTTCTTCCCATTTTTGTTTTCTAGGGTGGTAGGTTTAGAATTTGAGCCTTGCCTAAAAAGGCACTATGGGGGTGGCAAGAGCCTTAGCCAATATCCGGAATCCCAGGGTGACAGGTGCAAGCCGTCCCTTGGAACAGCGTGGCTTGTCAAGCATGTCATCCCAGGCAGACAGACACTGGATCCCCTTTGAATGACACCAGACATTAAGCCAATTGTTAAAGCTGATCATCTTGTCTCTATATTGTGGCATCATTCTTGGTGAAGGAAGGATACTGCTCAGGGTTAGGGTCATACCTGCCTGGGCTACATAATCAGAGAGCTCCTCTATGTCTCTTTTCATGTAGTCCAGGGAGGTACGTCTCAGGTCATTCACACCAGCATGGACAATGACTGTGTCATATTTGTACTTGCTGTGGAGTGACCAGTGCTTGTGTTATGTGGCGGATTCTAGCGCCCGATAGGCAGCTTACTGTGACCCTCTCCTTGTTCAGCCTGGTGAGTGGGACGTCAGTGTGTCTGACTATGGAGTCACCTATGACAAGTATGTTTGGTGTTGTATTTGGCCTTAAGGGCTGTGACTGCTTTGCACACTGCTTTTGTGGTTTATGTGTTGCTTGTGGGGTGTCTTGAGGTAGCAGTTGTTTGGGTGTCTGCTTTGGAGGCCTCTGCTGTTTAGGTAAATTTTTACTCAGAGCCTCCGAGTATGTCTTTGTGTGTTTATGTGTTTGATTCAGTGGAGTGGTAGCATTATGTGAGGCTGGTTTTGTGGTGTGTGTAGTTGCCTTCTCCTCCTGTCTGGTCTTGCCAGTCCTGAGTTGAGAGAGCTCAGCCTCCAGTTTGGCTAAATAGCTGCATCTCGCAAGTATTTGTGTTATGTGGGAGGAGGAGAGGGTTGTCTGTGTACATGAGGCAGTTATAACATTGCCTCAAGATTCCCAGATTCACCAGCTGGACCGGAGAGGAGATTGACAACTGACCTTTGGACATGCTAGAATAATATTGGGAAATCCTTAATTGAAAACAAGGGCCAGTGGGGAGTGAGGGTGTAGTGCTTTTAATTTTTAGTGCTGACTTATATAATTGCTTTAGTGAGCAAGTGCCAGGTAACTTGAGTGCAATGTGTTACAAGTAACTAAATGCAAAACGACAAACAGTAACTTTCTTTCAAGTGAAACAAGGAAATAAGTACAGTAAGCAATGCAGATATCACTAGTGATCCACAGAAGCTGAGAAGTTGTGTATTAGGTGGAATTAGCTTCCAGGGAAATAACAAGCAAACAAACAACAAGCATATAAACAAAGCTAGATTCAGTAGGCCTGGATCTAGTCTATGCTAGAGCAAACAAGGTGAACCAATTTCAGTAAGATACAGTTCAAATATTCAGGCACTATAAACCTTTAACCAGAAAATTCCCAGCTCAGAAGGGCAGAGTCCAGCCTCTTCTCCCACAAGAGTGCAGACCACGAACCTTCTTAATGTAAAATAACTGGCCTGAAGCCCAAGTGCCTAACCCAGAACTAATACACTTGGACACTGGGCTCTCAATCAGCAGTTCCCAACTTAGAAGGATGAAAGCTACCTGTCCTGCCACCACAGTGCTTGCCACAAACCTTCCTAATGTAAAACAACTGGTCTGAAGCCCAAGTGCTTAATCCAAAAGACTTGAATGATAGCTACACTTTAATCAAGTTACAACCAAGCAGTAATAAATACCATTGAATACTTTAGAGAATGTCTGGATTAGTGCTCAAGTTACACAAACAAAGCTAGATCCAGCAGGCCCGAATCCAGTCTATGCCACAGCAAACAAAGGCACCAACTTCAGTAAGAAACAGTTCAGATATGCATGCACTATAAGCCTTTAACCAGAAATTCCCAGCTCAGAAGGGCAGAGTCCAGCCTCTCCTCCCACAAGAGTGCAGACCACGAACCCTCTTAATGTAAAATAACTGGCTTGAAAGCCCAAGTGCTTAAATCAGAATTAATACACTTTTAGAATAACAGACACTGAGCCCTCAATCAGCAGTTCTCAACCTAGAAGGATGTAAGCTACCTGTTCTGCCACAACAGTGCAGACCACAAACCCTCTCAGTGCAAAACAACTAACTGGTCCGAAGCCCAAGTGTTTAAACCAAAAGTCTTAGAATGAGTTACACCAAGCAGTAATAAATACAATTGAGTATTTTAAGATGATGCAAAAAAAAAGAAGTAGGTAAAACACAAGTACAGTAAAAGCAGATGAAAAACTTTTTTTTTTTTTTCTGAACAAGTGCTGAGATCAAAGAAACAGATTTGAGTGCTGAAACTAGAAAACTGGCTAGTTATAAGAAAAAACAAGCTAGAAGGCTTCCCTCAAACACAGAAGGGCTTGGGGGCTCAGAGAAGCCTACAAATAGTCTGTACCACTTAACAAGAAAGGCAGGAAATAAGCTTAATTTTTTTTTTCTATTTCCCAGATGCTCTCTTTGTACACAGTAGGAGTGCCTGAAATCAGAATATGATCTCACTGCACTCAGTTGAGTGAGCAAATGAGATGGGCCCAGAGGCAGGCTGAGGGGCGGGCAGTTTCAATGCCACTAAGATTAACACCAAAACAAAAACAGGGCGGGTGGGTGGGAATAACTGAAGAGCAGAATAACTTCAGATAAAAATTCCTTCAACACTCCTTCATACACAGTTTAAATCAATTTAAATACTGTATTTTTAAAAAAAAAAGTGCAGAAAAAGGTACTTAAAAACATGTGCATTAAATTGAAGTTCTTGATACATGCCCAATAACTATTTTAGATCATGTGCCAATAATAATTAAAACAACACAGGGTAAGAGAAAAGAGAGGAATTTAAGGAATGGATAGTGAGATTATTCAGGAGCTATTAGATAGGATAGAAATTTATTCTGAAAATATAGCAAGGGAGTGGGATAAAATTAAGGTGGAGTTTAAAAATAAGGGAGAAATAAATGATAGGGAGCTACGGTTAACAAGAATTATTTAGAGGTACTGACACATGTTAAAGTATTACAGAATAGGGGAAATCTCACAGAACAAGAAGAGGATCAACTGCAGAATGCTAAGCAGAAATAGGTGATTAGCTTGATAATATCCATGAGTATAGAAAGACTGCTGCTAAGTAACTGTTTTTTGATAATAACAGTAGAGCACAAAAACTTTTAGCACAACAACTCACGCAACAGAAAGTAGAAAGGGTTGGTGCCAAGCTTAGGAAGCCTATTAAAAGGAAGGTAACAAGAGATCCTGCAGAGGTATTAGAAATATTTTGGAAATTCTATGAAAGTCTGTATAAAGCATAGAAATGTGGAAATCAAAAAAATATACAAATGGAAATGTTTATGGAAAAATTAAATATGCCAATGTTAGCGGTAGCTGAGGCTCAGTTACTAATGGTTAGGATTGGAGGAGATGAAATAAAAATTGTGATGTATAACCAATCTACAGGAAAGCCCCCATGATTAGATAAATGGAAGTTGGAGGGGAAAGAACTGATAAAGATCTGGAAGGTTTTGTTTAACAGTATTTCAAGAGGATAAGAAGTACCAACATCCTGGAAGAAAGAAGTGGTAACTGAAATACCTAAAGAGATTAAAGATCCATTGGACCCAGCTTCATACCGGCCCATTTCTATTCTAAACCATGATTATAAAGTGTTCATGTCTATAATGGCTAAAAGAATGGCAAAAGTAATGCCAAAATTGATAGCTAATGATCAATATGGTTGAGGCAAACATTTGACAACATTAACAGAACACTGATGATCCAAAGGGAAGAAGAATGTAAGAAAATACCATTGTTGTTGGTAAATCTTCATGCAGAGAAAGCATGAGTAAGCTGGGACTTTCTGAGCAGGGTAATGGAAGCATTTGCATTTCCTGAAAAATATAGGGTTAATTAGGAGGATGTATGAGAGATAGGAGGTGAAAATTAAAGTGAGTGGGGTCCTTTCTGATAATTTCTGCTTGAGCAGAGGAACCATACAAGGTTGTCTTCTTTCTCCTTTGTTATTTGCATTATATGTAGAACCATTGGCAAAGGAAATAAGGGACTCCGAAATTCAAGGATATAATTGGTATGGTAGTCAGGAAAAGCTGGCTCTATTTGTAGATGATGTTATTTTAAACTTGACAAAACCAGAAAGAGACATTACAGTATTGTGGAACATTTTGAGACAGTTTCAAATCTTTTTGGGATACAAAATTAATGAAGCTAAAACAAAGACAATAGTGGTAAATTATGTACCCACACACAGATTGGTTCAGCAATATATTTATTTATGGCGACATGATACAATGAAGTGTTTAGAAGTATGGATTAAAATGATTCTGGTGTGGCAGGTAAAGATATTAGGGAAGAGACTAAACAAAAGATAATGCAAAAACTGAGAAAATGGAAGCTTTGTCATATAGATATGGATAGCATCATACAAGCAGTCAAAATGTTTTGTCCCTTCAGTCTTATACGCAGGTCAGTCATATTTTTATCAACCAGAGGAGAAGTTTTGGATAGTAATTAATACAGAATGAAGAACTTTATGTGGGAGAGGAAGATGTGATAAGCTGATTCTTCCAACAGAACATGACAGATTGGGATTACCCAATTTGAAGGGGTATTTCAGAGCTGCACAGTTAAGGCTCCTATACATAGCACAAGCAGAAAACTATAATTTGAAGTGGAAAGGGATGATGTTGAAACAGAGAGAAGCTCAAGAAACAAGTAGTCACTGGGATTTTGGGTGCAGGCCTTTAAGGAGAATAACAATAATCATACAGAATACTATATCCATAAAGTAGCAGAAAGTATTCTAAGAACTAAGCCAATATGGAAATGGAGAAAAGAAATTCTGCCAATAGGGATAAATGCAATTAGGGATATAGACAATAGGTAAGAGGGGCTGGAATTTATTGGAGAAAACTAGAAAAAGAACCAAGGGATTGGGAGCAAATAACTAGAGAGGGAAATATGATAGAATGGGAAGATGCCAATAATTTATTTGAACTGCAGGTTAGACATTGCCTTCCCTATCAAGGATTGATATCAGAGCATAGCCAAAGAGAAAGAAATGGTGGGATCCTAAATGAAAGACCAGCACTGGTAGAGTTTTTAGTAGAATCTGGAACGGAAGTTGTGATTAAAAAGGAATAATTAGTAGAGCATATAAAATATTGCATGATAACTGTAAGAATCAATCAGAGGAGGTTAGGAAGGATTGGGAAGAGAGATTGGGTAAGAAATTCACAAAGAAACAATGGGAGGATATATGTATGTCTCCAAAATATGCAACAAAATCTAGAAAATATAGGATTTTTGCTTGGAAATGTTTGCATAGATATTTTCATACCCCAAGTAGACTCCAGAGAAAGTTTCCTCAGGAAGATAGCAAATGTTGGAGGTATGACAGGGAAGAAAGAGATAATTGGGAACATATTTTCTTTGAGTGCAGTGAGTTGGTGGACTTTAAGCATTTCCTGCTGGATGCACTGTCAGATATGCTGAGTGGGCAGATTGGTGGGATGAGGAAGATGATTTTTTTGAGCTATGATACAGAATTGCAATTGTTTAGACATGGTAAGGCCTTGCTGTCTCTAATTATGGTGGCTGACAAAAAAGCAATTAGTAGGAAATGGAAATCAAACCAACTATATTAGAAGTAGTGAATATAGTAACAGAGATAAAACAGCTGGAACTGAGATCTTTTGAAAAAGGTAGGAGCAAATTACATAGGAAAAATGGGAATTGTGTGAACAGTACATACAGGGGAGGAATGAGGTTTAAAAGAAGGCAGGACTTAAATGAACTATGCAATGTTTGAATGAAAATGATTGGGTAGATTATAAGTGATGTATAATGTTTGCAATTGGGAGTGTGTCAGTACAGTTTGTGATGTAAAATGCTTGCAACTAGCATTGTGTTGGTGTGGTTTATTTTCACTTAAATACATTTCTGATTAAGTATGTCATAAGTGCTGGTTTAATAAAGACGTTTCTTGTTTAAAAAAAGGGGCAGGAATTGAATAATTTATGCAATGATTCTTAGGTTATATGATATATATCAATATACATTAAGCATGATGTTTGTTCATTTTAACTTGTTAATTTGGTTTGATTACTTTTATATAAATGTAAATGTGCCTATGTCACAAGTGATAATTCAATAAAGGTGTTTAAAAAAAGTCATCAGCATATGCCATGTGATTTATTTTTACATTATTTATCACATATTCAGGTATAGAAGCATGTATTTTAAATAATAAATAATTTAAAGTCATAACAAAAAAGAGTAGAAGACAAGGGACATACTTGTCTGACTCTTGTATTTATAACAATGTTTGCTGAAACCTTACCATTTATTATTAAATAAGGAGAAGTTTTATAATATAAATTTTTAATGAAAGTCATGATATCACAAGGTAAACTGTAATATTCAAGAACTCTCCATATAAAAATGTATATTTAAGTAATCAAAACATTTGTGGCATCAACTTTAATTAAATCAACTATGTATTTATTTAAAATGTCATTATTAAAAAAAAACAGCGTGTAGCAACTTATTAGCCTCTATCATTATTCTTCCAGGACAAAACCCAAGAGGAGAGTCTATTGCAGTATCAGTTAACTGTAAAACCAATTTAGTTTTTATAGCTGTAGCAATTAATTACTAGTCCAAGTTCAAAATAGAAATAGGCCAATAATGGTCTGGAAAAACTTCCTTTTTGCCATCCTTTTTTAAAAATATTATATTTGCTTCTTGCATTGATGAAGGAAAATTCCATCATAGAATAGTCATAAATTGACTAAGTTGGAATAAAAAAGGGGTTACTCATTTATTAAAAGTTAAATAAAAGTCTGCAATGAATCTCTCAGGTCTAGGTCCTTGTCTAGGTACTTTGTTTTAGTAGAGAGATGCTAACAATTATATTTTGTTCCTTTATGGTAATATTGGGAAAGCTATATTTGGGAGTTTCTTTTAATATCTCATCAATTTTTCCTGTTTTACTATTACATTCTTTATTACAAACATTTTCAAAATATTTAATCATTTGATCAATTATTTGTTCAATAGATTAGTATAATGTGCCCTTCTTATCATAAAGTATATTAATGTTATTTCTGCACAGTTTTTTCTACACTGAGAGGCTAATGTTTTACCAACTTTTACATCAAATAAATAACTAATTTTAAAAGACTCACTACCTCTTAATCTTTGCCACTGAACCTCATATTTGATCTTCTGACCTAAAATCTGCTTCCATAACATATTTATCATAAACTATTGATAATAACTTTGTAACAACACAAAGTTTGTCTTGAATATGATATCATTTTATACATAAGTGATTATCTTCAACAATATAGCGTCATGATACTATAAATATAAGTCTTAAATAAATCCCATTTTGTAATAAATGAAACGGATTCTGATTGATTAATTTCCCAAAAGGAATAGCCTCATGTGTTTTATACAAAAGTGGAACAAGTAAACTATTCTACATATATGTTTCTCTTATATTAGTTATTATCATAAGGATCTGCAATCATCGCTCTTAATCACATATTATCAGAAAAAAATAGAAACATTAAAGTCCTTAAAATAAGTTTTATGAAATAAATAATAAGAAATAAAATTGATTTTAGAGCACAATTTGGCAACATGAGTAATGTGTGTGAATGCTCTAACATTAGGGTTCTTTATACAACAACTATCCAGTAAACTTTCTTTTATTAGCTATTGTAATAATTTCCCATGATTAAACTGATATGAATTATTTACTTGGCAAATGTGATTTATCTCTGTCAGGTTCAGGTGTGCCATTCCATTTTCCTCCAAAAGGTACTGAAATATTACCTAAAGATTGAATGATATGATTAATAGTCTCTAAAAAAAAGCTAAACTATCACTAAAAAGACCACAAACATACAAAATAGATATTGGTAGAATCTTAAATTTTACAGAAAGTGCTATAACATGACTAGAAATACCAACTTTAGAAGTAAGGATTTCATCATCAAGGGTATTCCTTTTATTAAACACCTTTATTGAATTATCACTTAAGACATAGGCAAATATACATTCATATAAAAGAAAAAAATATGTTAACGTCTTCACAATTACAAACATTATACTTCACATGTATTCTTTTATACAATTATCATCAATCCAACATGACATAAATTGATCAATTCCTGCCTTCCCATAAAGCTCACTCATTCTCCAAATCATTATTCTGCATGTATTGTTTCCACAATTTCCATGTAATTGGCTCCTAGTCTTTTCTAAAGATCCCACATTCAGTTCTTGTATCTTTGCTACAATATTCACCACTTCAAATACAGTTGGTTTAGACTTCAATTTTCACTTTCTAGTAATTGCTTTTTTGGCAGCCACCAGAATTAAACTTAACAAGATATGACTATGTCTAGATAATTCTAATACCGTATCTCGGCTCAAAAAATAATTTCTTTAGTTACACCCATTTGTTTACCAATACTTCTGACAGAGTAGTCTGTACGGAATATTTAAAGTCTGCCAACTCATTACACTTCCAAAACATATACTCCCAGTTACCTTTTTCTTCCTCATCACACCTCCAACATTTGCTATCAACTCGAAGAAAAATTATTTGGAGTCTTTCTAGGCTATAAAAATGCCTATGCAAACACTTCCAAGCAAAAATGTTAAATCTTTTAGACTTTGTTGCATAATTGGTAGGCATACATATGTCCTACCATTGCTTTCTTGTGAATTGCTTATCCAGTCTCTCTTCCCGATCTAGTCTAACCTCTTCTGATTGATTCCTATAGCTATCATGCAATATTTATATGCACTACTAGTTATCCCTTTCTAACAGCAGCTTCTGTTCTAGATTCAACTAAAAGCTCTACCAGAGCAGGTCTTTACTATTAAGGGTATTATTTGCCAAATTCAAATCTCCTACAGAATGTGATGCACCAAAATGATTACATATATCTTTAATCCATACATATTTAGATTTTAAATATGTACATTGCTCATTGCTATGATATGAATATCTTGTAGCTAAGCAATATCTTCTGTATAACTTTTGTATGTAATTAAACACCTCCCTTAATTTTGAAGAGCTATGTGCACCATTAATATTCAAGGACATTATCTGAACAAGCATTGAGAAAAAAGAAAGGAAAGAAGAACATACTTACATTCAACCTCACTGTATGCCCCAAAACACACACACACACACACATACACACACACACACACACACACACAAATAGCAGTATACATAGTCTTCTTGGTGTACATGTAAGAACCACTGCAGAACAATACAGTCCTGGATGATGTGAAGAAAAAGTCTTAAATGAATCTTTAATCAGTCAGTTCCCATCTAGCTTCAGGATCATTCACAAAAATCAAAGGAACTGACTTCCATACTATTTTTAGCTTCTCTAGATATGCAAATGATGATTTAATATGCTTCTACCAAAGTTTAGTATGACTGTCTGAAAAAATAATATACTTGCTTCACAACTTCATATGTCAAATCTGAATAAAGTGAAATAGAAGCACAACTCAAATTAATTCTCTTTTTAGAAGCTGCAGCAAGAATCTTTTATTTATCACAATTCCTTAAAAATTTAAATAAAATTGGCCTGAATAATGTATTAGAAGAACTTGAATTGTTAAATGGAGCAGTTCTGTGAAAGTGATCCAACTGAATTTTTTACATCTTATCATCACGCATAAAATTTTGAAAGATTGTCTGCAGAACATTATTTAGCCTTCAACAGAATTCCATTCATCCGGAACTCCCAAAACTCTTAAATTCGTCCTTCTCATTCGAGTTTCAAAGTCAGTTAATTTATTTTGTAAGGAACTTTACCCTTGCTTGTGTTATTCCATTTTTTTCTTTCATTTAACCAACTTCAAATTCATAAAATGAAATATTTTCATTAAATTGTTTAATATCGGCATCATGGATATTTTGTTTCTTAGCTACTTCTTTCATAGTTACTTATAAAATGGTAATATTGTTTATAACAGCACCAATTTATCCACTTTCAAACATATAGAGAACAGCAGCTTCTCAGAGTGGATATTAGCTCACCATTGCTTGTTTCATTAAGCAGATTACAAGATAAATTATTGGAAGGTGGTGAACTAACAGCATATTCATAGTGCCCTCACCTGCACCTGCCTGCTCACTAGAAAAAGAGGTTCTACTTGACAAAATTACTCTCATTACTCACATGTGAAGATAACACATTTGTATGAAAAGGTTTCCCAGCAAGTAAGGGCTTAGGCAACAAGGTACACACCATCCTATTTGACTTACCACCTTTGGCATTGGACTCCACACATAACTTAAGTGAAGAAAGAATGTCTCTGTGAGCAGGTATGTTGCTAGATGAAAGGGAAAATATTCAACCATCTGTTTAGAGTGAGATGGAGTTCTCCAATGAACTCTAGACATGATTATTGGCCTACAGAAACAACTGATTCACCATCAGTACCAGGGCATACATGCTACTTGCACAGAACTCATATTCCGCTTCCTCTCCCCAATGTCATGTTAGTGTTGGTTGTAACATTTCTTGTGTTACCATCTTCATACCAAGTATATAAACTATATAAATATTCCTCTTACCACTACTCAATGTTATTTTATTGTAGTCTTACCGGATAGTTATAGTACTGCATTACTTACATGTATTCTTTGTTTTGACTCAGACGATAACAGTTGATTTTGTAGGACACACCATTCTTATCTGTTTCATTATATTTTGTATTTATCTTCATATCTGGTGGTGCATATCACTACTACTATTTGAAACACCATCACTGATGAAATTATAACAAATACATGTTTGGATCTAAGAGCTGTAACTGTAAAATCTCATAGAAATAACTCAAAGATATTTGTCATAATTATTGAACACTCTTGTTCAGTTTGCTATTGTTTAACAGCTGTCATATGAGTTTGCTGTCTGTAGTTTACTGTTCTTATCTGAAATGCTGAACACTGCAATAATATAATGGCTGAATGCAGTCCTGCAACAGGTAAGGCTTTATTTAGCTTCTTGCCTCCAGGGATCATAAAATAAAGTAATGTGACAATTTCAGCAGTCCATTCACTGATGTGGCTTATTTGAATGCTAGATGGCAGATGGGTTAAAACATATCAACTGTCCTAGTAGAAAATACGATTAAACATATTGGTTCTATGTTAAATATATTTGGGATATTATCTCCCCAGCCCATGGTACTCACAAACTGTCATAACATATTTTGCCAAAAATATGACAGTTTTTAAGGTACTCTTCTAGCTTGTTACAAGGGAGTATTGTATTTTCATGTAGTTCCACATTTAAATATAATTTTACTGCAGCTTCTGATAAGTTTGGGACAATGATGGCTAACGGATGCTTCACTTATGCCTACTTTTAGGCAAAAAACTTGTTTTACATATTTATGAGTGGGGGGCAGCTTTATTTTTTTCTGTAGCTTGAGTAAAGATCCTAACTGCACTTTGATGTTGTCAAACTATACCGTTCTATTTCAGTCACTGTCAAACTCTTTTCACATAATTGTCTTCAGATGAGAAACTAGTTTTTTTACACAGTGTTTAGAAAATCAATTATTTCATCAGCAAGGGTTAAACTTATTGGCACTCTTGAATAATTTAAAATTACTTGATTGGGCTGTGTATATGAGAAAGCCTAAAGACAGTTTGCTTTGTTTAGATGTGATTTTACGCATAGCTCATTTGCTGAGTATATTGTATCTCCTTCAATATGTACTGATACCATTACTGTGGTTATGATGTTAACTTACATTCAAGCCAACACATCAGTTAATGATAATGTAGTCATAAAACCCCATTTTACTAGTTTTTGCTGTTTAATGACTCTAGTGATCTTGCTGACATTCAGAACTAGCATTACAAAAGTCAGTTACTCTTGGTTTCCTTCTCAGCATGCCTGCAGACTTATTCCTCCATTCTGCAACTCCCCATACAGAAATGAACTCTGCTTATGTTTTTAATGCTAGAAAAGAAATGTTCAGTGTAATTAAAAAACGACAATGCACTGACAAAACAAAAAAGCCTTAAGTACACAAGATTCAGCATATTTTATCTTCTCCCATAACTGATTTCTCCTGAGTTGTGACAAATATTTAAAGGCTTTTTCTTAAATTGTATGTGTAAAGGGATGCTTTATGGACTGGTAACACATGGTTCAACAGATAGTATTGATTAAATCTTTGTGACCTTTTTTGTGTATACAGCCCAAATGGTTACTTCTACAGCTTTTATTACATTATATATAGATATTTGTGGGTGAATTATCCCATGAAGGAATTATTGAATTTATTATTTAGCGTTATTTAAAAACTGTTCATGAGTACATTCATACACCTTTCTTTTCAGCTGTTACAGAAATAAAAGTTTTACACATTTATTTGTATTTTTTATCTGAGGTCCATTAGCACCACTTATTTACTGTATTTGTTCATGAGATAGATATGCATATAATGGAGATCTTCATCTCAACTACATCACAATGTTTACAGTCATGACCCGTTATGTGTAAAAGTGTTATTTCTAGCAATTTTAGGACTTATGAGACATCTCATTGCTTCCTACAGGGCCTGTTACTGGTTTTTGGTTATTTATAGTTTGAGGAGTTTCTATTCCACAGTCATATGCAAACCTCGCTTACAGATAAATCTCAAACTCTTCATAACTGTTTACCAGTAAACACATGCAGAAGAGTAAGATGCCATAACATCTCCAAAACTAAGTAATGGGATAAATGCATTATTATTTACTATAAGTTCACAACACGTTTAACATATTTTATTTCATTTTATATGACCACTGGCACGTTTGGTGCTGATTTTGAGTCTGATCACCTGGTGTTCTACAAGAAGTGAACTTGTACTGCTAACAGTTTTATTTTATTGTGATCATAATGTACCTAACTTATTATTATCAGACTAGTGAACATTACAAACAGTAACTATCTGTAAGACAGGAACAGCACTGTGGGCTACCTTATGTTGCTCCTCCATTATTGTAAGACAATTTCCATCACTGACAATACTGTACCATGAGGTACTAAACTTGCATGAATGGACTCGGCCCTCTACTTTTGTTTATGAACAGATTAGTATGTGGGACCATCATTTTCTTGATATAATTGCACAACTTTTTTTGGTTTACATATGGTAATCAGGTTGCTCAGTTAAGATTTTCTCATTACTTCTATAGCTTTTTCATCCTTTGTGAGGGTACAGCACATCACACTTTTTTGTAGGTCCTTTTCTCCATGATGCATTCATGATTTTTCTTGGCAGTTTCATTAAAGTGTATCAGTCAAAACTAGAAGCATCTTTTTTACAATTAAATTAATTTGCATCTATACTTCTCATGTAAAAGTTGCAAATGATTTCCAAAAAAAAACAAAACAAAACAAAAAAAACCCAAAAATGATCATAGCGTGCATTATGATTTTTTAGTTTCATGCTTTACTCAGTTTTTTCTGTATAACTATACCCACAAAATGATGGCATGGTAGGTATTTGACAATGATATACATACAACTGCAAAGCATTATAGATAAGCAAGAACTACTTACGTCTTTACTGGATTTACTTCTTGCTGGCAGTCAGTGCAGTGGGTTAAGGCTGTGAGCTGCAGTTCTTTTGTGGTACATGGTTTATTTCCTCAGCCCTCATTTACCTACTGTGTGACTTTGAACAAGTCACTTAACCAGACATTTCTCCCAGGACTCCCCTAAGAATGGACTGTGTGCCCTGTGGACCTACCTGATGATGGATATTATTATTATTACGACTCATATTTACAATCTGGCTTCATTTCTATGTCACCATATGAATTAATTTGTGACAGGAGGTGCTCTACCACCAAAAAGCTGGCAACTTGTTTTTCTAGGAAATAAGAAACTACTACTAATACATTTAACATAGAAATATTTATTTATATTTGTTTACCAGGGTAGTGCACTGATCAATATTGACCGATTTCAGACTCAGTCCATGTGAAATCAAAACATTCTTCCAATAAAAAATACCGAAATATAAGCAATAACAGAGTAGTTCAGACTAATTACACAAAAATACTTTTACCTATTTCATCTGTACTTGTGATACCAATTATATCCTAGAAGGATAATAGGCTTCTTATAGCATTATACAATTTTTATGTTATTAAAATGACGTCAATGTCTTCCTCTGCCACAATGTACAAGACTCTTAGAAGTATGAGATACAATTTTTTCAGCTTTTTATTTAAATTCTGCTTAAATATGTTAAGTTGCAGTTATAGTGAACTGTGTGGTGATACATTTTTTACTTCTCTGCTTTTTGTTCATGGTTTGTTCCCAAAAAAGTTATCTATTTGCATTTTTTTTTATTTTGTTCTGGGACCTTAGTTTTGTTGCCTTCTTTGCATTTGTGTGAAGATTGTATATTACTGCAAACCATTAGCATTGTTTATACATTATACTTCACACCTTTTTCTATAAGTAGAATTACCTGTAAAAGGTAACTTTTTTGTAGTTTGAAACCATTCTGATGCCTCAGTTTTGAGCTTATTACTGTGCTACTGGTAAATTACTAAAAACCAAACAAATATGACCAACTAGAAAAATAACAAAGGATGCCGGGTAGACTGTTCAAAAATGCTTTTGTTCATCCACTATACACAATGAACTTCTTCAGACAACATTACTCAAAATTCCATGTATTATAAAACCCTAATAATTAAGCAATTAAAAATCAATTAATTAAAAAAAACATTATTTTCCTATAAACTTTTTAACTAAAATATAAAAACATTTAGGTTAATCGTAGAAATACCAATATTAAACATATTATTATTAAAAACTAGCTTCACTTCTCCTTCCATCCTATATAAAAATAGAGTGGGAAAATTAAACACAAGGACTTTATCATCACTGCATAGTCAGGTGCCTTAGTCTGTGGTAGGTTTGCAGTAGTAGCAGTATTGGGAATTCTGCTCCAGGATTTGTGCTGCAGTACTTTTTATAGTGGTTTATATCTGCTTAAAGTTGCATTCCAGTAATCTGGTTCCATAGTCTGTGATGTGATTGCAGTAGTGGCAATATTGTGAGTTCTGCTTCAGGACTTGTGCTTCACTACTTTTTATAGCCAAACATACCATCTTACATACTGCATCCACTGCCTTTCAGTTTGCCCTGTTACTGTTTTTTCTCCTGTTCTTTGAGTCTGCCCCACACCCCACTGAGGCATTTATCTGGACGGACAAGGGAGGTGATTGTCAACATGGTGGATATGCGCTCGTAATCGGATAACGCTGCTGTAGCTCTTAATTTAGTTAGTAACAGTCAAGAAATGAACTGAACAGATTTTACATTTGAAAATGGGACTGGGAAGAGATTTAATTTCACTGAGGACAGACCACAAGTACACGAGACATTTGGCAACCTATTAAAGGTATTTAAGGAGAAACTGTTGACTTTAAAAACATTGCAGCTTGAAATAGACTATTTAACTGAATGTGTTGCAGTGGGAAGGGTACCGAAGAGGCTGCGACTCTGTAAGTACCCTAATAATGTTGAAATAAAAACACTAAGACCTGACAGTCTTAGTGACCACTCCCCCAGACAAACAGTCTGAAGCCCATTATCCACAGGCAAATATGGAACAAGTCCAACTTTAACCCCAACTCCTTCATCTCCTCCCTGCAAAAAATTAACTGGTCACCACTAAAATACCTCAACTTAGATGAGGCTGTCCACTTCTTCAACAGTACCTTCCTTTCCATCCTAAACACCCATGCTCCTGTAAGAAATGCCAAATTCAGATCCAGACGTGCTCCATGGTTACAAAAGACCACCAGAACACTAATGAAACCCAGAGATAAGGCCTGGGAGCACTGGTGACTAACAAAAAATAACTCAGATAGGCAATCATTCCTTGAACTGCACAATAAAAACAAAAAGCATATAAAATTAGACAAATCCCTCTACTATAAATCCACCCTAAACTCTACCAACCACAACCCTAAGCAATTCTGGTCCACTATTAACAATATCTGCCACCCAGAGACGGTTGATACCCCCCAGCCATCCATTCCTCCCTCCTCCAGCAGTATTGCTGAATCCTTCAACAAACACTTGACTGAAACTATAACAGCACTAAACAAACAACACTTCCCTACAACAGCCCCCAAACTCCTAACCCTAAACCCCCACTCCTCTTTTCTTCTTCACCTCAGTATCTACCTCCAACATAAAAAGACTATTATCAGAACCTAAACCCAAAAAACTTGCAGCTGACAACCTTCCCGCTGAATACTTGAAAATTGCATCTGATACACTAGCCTACCCAATTTCAATTCTAATCAACCATTCCATAACAGAAGGCTATGTCCCCTCGATATGGAAAATATTCCACATCATTCCCCTCCACAAAGGCACCCCCTCCACTGACCTCTCCAATTACTGCCCCATTGCTATCCTTTCCCCTTTCTCCAAGATACTTGAAAAATGTATCAACACCCAGGTCTCCAACTACCTCCTAGCTAATAATCTCCTCTCCAAAACCCAACATGGTTTCAGGCCATATCACAGCACTACCTCCACTCTGCTTTCCTTCACCAACACTATACTTCATCACAAAAACAATGGCCTCTTCTCTACTGTCATATTTATAGATGTCTCAAAGGCCTTTGACATGGTATCTCATGAGCTACTACTCTCTACTCTCCCCAACCTCTCCTTCTCACAATCAGCCTGCAACTGGTTCCACAGCTTTCTGCATGGATGCCAGCAATCAGTAATCTGGGACAATAACATATCAACTCACCTCCCAGTTACTCTCGGAGTTCCCCAAGGGTCTATCCTTGGCCCTCTGCTATTCTCACTTTTCACTAACAACCTACATACTGCCACCACACAAGCATCTCTTATACAATATGCAGATGACTCTACTCTCATCTGCTCTGCCCCCACTCTACCAGAACTAGAATGAATCACACAGGAATCATTCTCTTCTGTAGAAAGCTGGCTATCCAGTGCTCAGCTCCTACTCAACCCAAGTAAGACAAAACTTCTCCTGTTCCAACCTTCCAAAGCCACCCAAACCACCCCCCACTTCAACATTCTTGCCAAAGACAATACCATCATCTCTCCATCAGAACACACAAAATTACTTGGTGTGGAAATAGACAACAAACTTAGATCTGACACCCACATATCTCTCACAATAAAAAAAGTTTGCAAGAAACTTGGTGCATTACATCGAAGCCGCCAATTCCTAACCAAGGTGGCTAGAATCTCCATAGCCAATTCCCAGCTAATCTCCACCCTACTCTATGCATCCCCTATACTTACCAACCTTAGACAGACAGACCTACACAAGCTGGATGCTTGTTACAACAAAATTGCTAAATTTGCCACAGGAACCTCCTACCGCAGCCATCATTGTATCTCCCTTAAAGAACTAAACTGGCTAGAACTCCCACAAATCCTTCACTTTAATCAACTCACCCTCGCTTATAGACTTATTAACCACCCCCTTAACATTCCTTCCCTTCAAACCCTTATCCAACCCTATCACCCCACTAGGCTCCTAAGATCAAGCAACAAAAATCAACTCACTGTTATCAAACCCAAAAACTCAGCAGGAGAAGCCATATTTTCATGTACTATATCTAAACTTTGGAACAATCTCCCACCCTCTATAACTACTCTACCTTCCAGCAGCCTTTTCAAGACTGCACTCAAATTCCACTTAAATTTGCACTGGTTTTGTCCTTGTTCTAATCCAGACTAACACCCCCCCCTTACCCCGTCCCCCACCTAGACTCTTAACCCAACTATACTACCTCCACTACTAACCACAGCCAGAAATAGCTAGTTGTGTTTACATACTTTAACATCTTGTCTGACAACTTTGTTACTAATATTATAAAGATAAGAAACTATCTTAACTTGCAACATTTTCTGTATATACTGTTGATAAACAATATCTTTTTATTGTATTAAAGCCAACAACCTGTAATGCTGTTTACTATTGCTGCAACTTTGTATCTCTATTTATCATGTACATGATGTGGAGCTTTTCTCCCTGGGCATCCACTGAAAAAGGACCTGCGTCCAGTCGGAATTTCCCGGTAAACAAATATAAATAAATAAATAAATAAATAAATAGTATTTTTCACAGAGTTATTAGAATTATTTAATAAATTTAGAATTTAACTTTTAAAACTTATGATTAGAAATTATGAACTGCAAAAGGAGACTGTGATGAGAGGTTAATGTTTTGCACAACAAAATCCCTGTAGATTGTCTTTTCAATGTTGAAAAAATGAAGTATAATGCTGTATTTAAAGAAATCAATTCACACTGTGATAATGTGGTAATAAGAAAGGTTAAAAAGCTGCAGAGGGATTTAATGGAATATGAAGAAGAGAAAGCATACTCACCCCCAAAGAAAGCCTTTAAGTATGGTTTAGTTGAAGGGGAGAATTTGAATGAGGAGGTATTCATTCAAGAAAATGGAATTTCCAATAGTACACATACCCACCGTTTAGAAGAGCCACCACTGAGAAGAAGTGAAAGAATTGCGCAGAAACATGAAAAAGAATGTAGTGAAGAATTTAACTCAGGTTTGAGGAAGATTTGATAGATGAATTATGTTAGAATAAATGCAGGATAATGAAACCTGATAAGGGGGTGGGGTAGTGTTAATGTATATGATAGCTTATGAAGTAAAGATGTTTGAAATTTTGAATGATGAGGTGAAATACAGTGTAGCATCCAAGAATGAAATAAACATTGCATACGCCAAAATTCATTATTATTTAAAGGACCACCTGTTACAAGGAGCATTTGATAAGAATTTATACAATTTTATGTATGTGGAGAAACTGCGTATTCCAATAATATTTGGAATACCTAAAACACATAAAAGTATTGAAAATTTAGATTTTAAGCCTATAGTATCAGGGGCTGGCTCTGTAATGGAACCTTTGGCCATATTTGTGGACCATCATTTGAAAAAATTACTGGGATCGTTAAAACACATCACCAAGGATTCTTGGGATTTTTTAAGAAATATTACAGGTGACAAATACAGCAACACAGTGTATTTGGTGACAGTGGATGTGGTAGAATTATTTCTTAGCATTCCACACAATATAGGTTTGGAATGGTTTCAGGAAGTGTTATCTGAGGTTAAGTATTTGGATGCCAACACGATTAATTTGATTATTGAATTTATGGAAACAATATTGACAAATAATTACATGTTTTTTAATGGTGAATATTATAGGCAGGAACGTGGACTGGCCATGGGGACTGCTTGCGCCCCCCCCCCCATATGCCAATTTGGTACTAAATTATTGGGAAAAGAGGTACATTTTAAACACTGAATGGTATAGGAACATAACTTATTATACCAGATTTCTGGATGATGTTTGTTTACTTTGGCAGTAGTCATCGGATGAATTGACCTCTTTCCTGACCTATATTAATACAACCACCTTTTTGAGATTTACGCACACAGTCTCTTTGGAGGAAATAAATTACTTGGATGTGACATTATATATAAGGATACAGGGAATAATTGTTTTCAGTCAAGAATATTTAGGAAACACACATTTTCCAACTTATATTTACCCTATGGGAATGGACACCCCAATTTACAGAAAAAGGGTATTGTGAAGGGGAAGCTAATCAGAGCCTCAAGAATGTGTAGTGAATCCCTGATATTCCATCAGGAATTATAATTTATTAAGGGACAGTTTTTACAGAGGGAACATCCATTAATTTTGGTGAATGGTTTAATTGATTAAGTGGTTTGAGATAGGAAGTTAAGTATGGTCCATTGTTAGGAAATGGTGGTGACACTGAAGCAAAACATAATTACACTCAGGCAGAATATGAAAATGCTTTAATTCACACATATTCCACTACCACCATGGAGAGAGAGGGGATTATTAGGAGACAACGGGGAATTTTGAAATTACAGAATGAAATTAAGAATCTGGTACCGGATACACCCCAATTCATTAGAAGGAGGGATATGAACCTAAAGAAAAGGTTTGAAAGGGGAATGGTCAACCAAAATAAAGTAAAAAATAAGGTAGGTACCTATAAATGTGGATGTGCAACCAGTGCAAGTATATCATAGATAAAGAGGCGGTGATGTTAACAGCAAGGAACTATAGAGTGAAAAGTAATGGATACTATACATGTAATACCTTAGGAGTGGTTTACTTGGTAGTGTGTGAATCATGTTATAGTTTTTACGTTGGAAAGATGGAGACGAATCTCAGAAGGAGGATGTATGAAAATACATATGATATTTTTAAAGAAAAAGTAACTAGTGCACTTTTTAAGCATTCCCAAGTATGCTCTAACTATTAAGTTTAAGTTTATGGTTATAGAGCAAGTTACATCTGATGCCGGGGGGGGGGGGTAATTGGGAAGCCAAACTCGAATACAGAGAGTTGTTCTGGCAGATCAAGTTGGAGGCTGGCAATCCCCCAGGGTTGAATGACTGTATCAGCATTAGTAGTGTCCTTAAACTGAGATCAGCAAAATTATAAACGTCACAGTTACAAAGTAATTTATTTATGGGCTAATGGTGTTGTGCACAACATGGATTTATTTAAATATTTTAAAAGGAGACTGAACAAGTTCAAGATATTATATGTTAATATGTATTTTTTTATATGTATTTTCTATATGCATTTTTATATGTATTTTCCTATTGACAATTGAAAATAAGGGTATGTCTTTTTAAAAGTGTGCTTAGGGTTAATTAAGGCAATTTTTATTGGTTCTTTTGAATTTGTTGACTACTTATATAAGGGATTTTGAACATTGTTGCTTTGTTCTGAGGAAACCTGACATTCTGTTAGGTTAAAGCGCTTAGCTGTGGAAGTATTTTCTTTGCATTCAGTTGGTGAACTATTTTATTGTATTTGCGAGTTTTTGTTTCAACATTTTGATTGTTTTTTGCTGTCAATTGTCTTGGCTACCTGTGCTGAGTTAACCGGACTGCACAGAGGAATAAATATTTCAGATTCCGAAGCTGTGGTGTCCTTGCTTTTACGCTTTTACCTGAAGGTTTCTGAAATTCTAACCACAGGACTTGAGCTCTAGTTTGAATTCTTTCGCAACTCATGCTCTTTAATTGTGGTTTTAAGACTGTGCATCTGGCTTCTGACATTTATGGTAATCTGACTTCCAAAGTCCCTGCCTCTCCTCTTTCATTGCTATTGTCTATTGTGTAGCCTTTCCCACCCATTGTTTTCTATATATTCGTAATACTACATGCTCATCTAGAAAACCAGTATTGCACTTGAGTAAAGCTCCCTTACTACAAATTGTCTCCTGATTATGTTCCTAAAGCACCTATCTGCATGGCACCCTTGCCACACCCGGGGGGGGGGGGGTGAGTGCAGATAAGAGATTTTTTTTTACTGTTTTGCACTTCAGTTAACTGTTTAGAGTACTGCTACTTTATTTTTGCTTTATTTGTTGATTTTACCTTTAAAACTTATAATACTTGAAATTGCCTTGTCAAGGAAGTTTAAGTATTGTATTAGACTTGCAAGCAATTTTTCTTGCTGTTATTACATCAAGAAGTTAGCAATGCCCTGTACAGACACAAGCACCTTGAAAGTAAATGTTATGTATGAAACTTATTTTAGAACTGAAACCTATAACTTAGTATGGCTAAAACAAAGATATTATGTGGAGACAAGCACTGAGCAGCCTGTTTTCACATTCAGCAGCACTAATGTCAAATCTTAGCTGAATCTAACCTGATTTAGTGTCAAACCCTGGAGACCACCCAAGGAAACCTCTGTATAACTCAATTCATGACCTACAGTAGCCATCCCATATACAGGTTCGGACGACATGGATATGCAATTTCCAAATGTCTCTTTAACCAGCGTGGTAGATTTGGGCATCCTGAGACAATGTAGCAATTGTCTCATGTTCTCAGACAACCATTTAATCCTTAAAAAAACAAACACAGTATGTGAAAGAGTCACATACACAATTTCACTTGAGGCAAAAATCTTGCAAACAAACAACATTGTCAAAAACACACACAGTACATCCCCCACACATTGTGTCCACCATCACATAAACCAACCTATGCTGACACAATAAAAGTCAATCTTCTCAAACCTCAAAGACCTCCTAAGCCTATAAATGGCAACGCCTATCCTCAGAAATCTCTAAAGCATTCATCAAATGCAACCCCAAGAACCACACCTATGCCTACACCAAGTGCAACCCCAAGAACAAAACCCATAAGGCAAACCAACATATTACCCAGAACTCTTGTCATAGGAGACTCCACTGTACGACACACAGATGCCCCATTCACCACACTGAACAAGGAGAAGATAATGGTTAGTCATTTATCTGGAGCCAGGATCTGCCAAGTTATGTAAGCACTCAAGTCACTATACCACAGGTTGCAGTATGACTCTATCACAGTCTATATGCCGCTAAAAACCCGAGGCTTGCTTCCCTGGGCTATACGAAGAGAGCCATTGTAGATCTCTCTGAGTATGTGTGTCAGATAGGTATATGCCTTGCACAGAGCAGCATTCTACCTTCACCAAGATGATTCCACAGTATGAACAAAAGATGATTGATTTCAATAATTGGCTTAGTTTCTAGTGTCTTTGGAGGGGGATTCAATATTAGTTAGCATAGGAGGACATGGTTAACAGACCATGCTGCTTTGCAAGGCATGGTCTGCACCTCTCTTCCCTAGGCTTCCAAATATTGGCAAAAATATTATTCATGCCCTTAGAGCATTTGTGGCTGGTGACTTCAAATCAAAGGGGGGGGCTGCAGGAGACAGCTGAATGGGTGGGGTCAATGAGAATGAGTGTGACCAACTAGAAAGGGGAGGAGCTATGCTCAAAACCACAAAAACTGTAACTTTAATTAAATATACTGCCCTGGGTACCAACCCATCATTATGAGAGTCCAATCAAGACAAAATGAAGTGTAGAAGAAAAAAAATATTTCAGTGCATTGGCTGCATGACAGCTTGCTTAATATCTAGATGGAAACAAAAAGGTTGAGAGGCATGAACAAGTAAATTACTTTTTAAATACATTACTGGAATGCCAGTCAAAATCAAGTATAAAAAAAACAAGCAGCACTCAACTCAAACCACTTCTCCTTGCACTGCAGTTCTAATTATAATTTATATTCAGCTTTATTAAAGTACCAAGTAACATGCTGAAAGTAGCAATCTCTGTGATACCCCACTTGTAAAAATGTATCTTATCCAAAAAAGACTTGCTGCCTGACAGCAACTATCCATTTGTTTCATGGGGAAAACATGATCAAAGTAAAAAATGAAAAGCAAACAAGAAACAAGCTCAACATACATTGCTTAAAGGATTACTGCACAGGTTATGGACCACACACGATAGATTGGCATTCTGTTTAGTTTGCAGGTAAAGCCTGCAAAGATGACTGCAAGTCTCCAACAAATGTAATGAGCTTCTTAAAATAATGTAATCCTGTCCTTTATTACAAATACTGTCATATGCATTTCAATAGACATAGACCTACCACGACAGCAAACCAAACACATAATCACACAAAAACATACTCGTAGGCTCTAAATAAAGATCTGCCTAAGCAGCAGAGATCTCCAAAGCAGACACCCAAGCAACCGCTACCACAAAACAAAACACGTGCAACACATATCTCACAAAGCCAGTGTGCCGAACAGTCACAGCCCTTAAGACTAAACAACACACCTGATACACTTGTAATAGGTGACTCTATCATCAGGCACTCTGACGTCCCGCTTACCAGGCTGAACAAGGAGAGGGTCACGGTGAGCAGCCTGTCGGGCGCTAGGATCCGCCACATAACACAAGCACTCAGGTCACTCCAAGGCAAGTACAAATATGACTCAGTCATTGTCCATGCTGGTGTGAATGACCTGAGACGTACCTCCCTGGACTACATGAAAAGAGACATAGAGGAGCTCTCTGAGCATGTAGCCCAGGCCGGTATGACCCTGACCTTGAGTAGCATCTTACCCTCACCAAGAATGATGCCACAATATGAAGACAAGATGATCAATTTCAACAATTGGCTTAAGTACTGGTGTCATTCAAAGGGGATCCAATGCCTGTCAGCTTGGGATATGCTCGACAAGCCACGATGCTTCGCTAGGGACGGCTTGCACCTGTCACCTCTGGGCTTTCGGATATTGGCAAAGGCTCTTGCTACCCCCATAGTGCCTTTTTTAGGCAAGGCTCAAAAGACAAACCCACCTCCATAGGTATCACAAGGGATAAGAAACTAAGAGTAATGCTACTCAACGCCAGAAGTCTAAACCTCAAGATGCACGTACTCAAAACTCTCCTTTGCATGGAGAACATAGATATCTGTGCAGTAACAGAAACCTGGTTCAGGGCTCCCGAGAGCACCCCAGCACTACCAGGTTATACCTCATACCATGCTTTTCGGCCTCAAAACTTGGACCGAACCACAAAAGAAGGGGGAGTATCGATATTCGTCAAAGATACCCACACCTCCAGGTTGGTGGCAAAGCACGAAGCATCAGAGACTATCCATGTGCAACTAACAGTGGGTAAAACTGCCTTCCAGTTTATAGCCTGCTACAGACGACCTTCCCAAACCCAGGAACCCCACTCGGCCTTCCTGAGAAGACTGGAAAATATGAAGGTCTCTCCAAACACCATTATATTGGGCGACTTCAACTACCCAAACATAGACTGGGAGCATTACTCTAGCCCCAACACCCTAGCCCAAAGATTCCTAGAATTTATAAACTCAAATGCTATGGAACAACTTGTTACCACTCCCACAAGAGGGGAAAACATACTGGACCTGATCATCACCAACATGAGGACTCTATGTTCCAGACCAGAAGTGTATCCCTCACTGGTAAGATCAGACCATAAAATAATCTCACTGGATATTCACATCCTGACCCCACCCCCTGCCCAGAAAACCACAGTGAAAAACTCCTCTAAAGCAAATTTCACACTCCTCAAAACCGAGGTGGAATCCTTCAAAGCCCCCGGGCCTGTGGAAAATATGGCCCAGACCGCAGAATCCTTTATAAACGCATTCTATGAACACCTTCAGGAATGCATGGATCATGCAATCCCAAATAAAACCAAGACCCAATCCTCCAAAGGCAGACGTCCTGTCTGGTGGAACCCAGCCATAACCAAACTATACAATAGAAGGAGGAAGCTACTAAATGATAGAGCAAAATCCCAAAATGGGAAGGCATCGCTGATCAGTATTAGCAAAAAGCTATGGGCACTCATAAAATTGTCTAAGGCCAGCTTCGAGAGAAAAATTGCACAGGACACTAAGGATAATCACAAGGCTTTCTTTAGTTATGTTAGGAACCTGGGTGGTAATTCCCAGATATACTCAGAATTAGTCCAAAATGACAAAAAATACACCGAACCCACAGACATTGCCAACATCCTAGCTGACAGGTTCAGCACAAACCCCCCCCCCACCAAAAGGGCAAATATCTATCCCAGCAGAGTGTTGCCCACCTGACATCTCAGATGCTCAGGTAAGAGCCGCCCTCTCCAAAGCAAAAAACACAGCATCAATGGGACCAGACGGTGTCCCGGGCTGCGTCCTACATGAACTCCAAGAAGAGCTAAACCCAAACATAAAACTACTGTTCAATCTCAGCCTTACTACAGGATATGTGCCCAAAGAATGGCGTACAGCAACAGTGGTCCCTCTCCATAAAGGTGGTGCCTCAACGGATCCTGGAAACTATCACTGCATAAGCTTGACTAGCTTGGTCTGCAAAGCTATGAAAAGGATCATCATGTACCTCATAAATAAAGATATTGGGGACCTACAGACACTGGATCCTACCCAGTTCGGCTTTGTTAAGGGCAGATTCTGCCTCTTAAACCTGGTTGATTTCTTTGAAACAGTCATCAAGGCCATTGACGAGGGGAAGGTGGTCCACACAGCCTACCTGGACCTGGCAAAAGCCTTCGATACAATACCCCACTCGGGCATTATAGATAAGCTCACCAGCTTAAATATAAACCCCTATGTCACTAGATTGATTGCAAACTGGCTCAAGGACAGAACCCACATAGTTAGAATTGCTGGAGCCATGTCAGACTCCAAACCAGTTACAAGTGGTGTCCCACAAGGCTCAGTCCTGGGACCTCTCTTGTTCGGTATATATTTCTCGGAGGTACAGGCCAACATGGAAGGACTGTGGCTGACCAAGTTCACAGATGACTGCAAACTGGGCACCATAATCGACTCTCCAGCCGACACAAGCATCCTCCAAAAGGGTCTCATAGAAACAGACAACGGGTGCCAGAGCCATGGCCTCAAGCTAAATGCCAAAAAGTGTATAGTCATCCCCTTTGGCAAAAACAAAGTGCCCACAAATTACCACATAGGTGGCAATCCATTAAGTACAGAAGAAGTAATTAGGGACCTGGGTACCCAAGTTGATAGCAATCTCTCATTTGACAACCACGTGGCCAAAGTGGTTAGAAAAACATTTTATATAGCCCACCTAATCATGAAGGGATTCACATCTAGATCAGGGGAGGTCATCGTGCCTCTTTACTCATCCCTCATCAGGCCCATAATTGAGTACAATGCCCCTTTTTGGGATGTACCTTACCAGACACCTGCAGCAACTGGAAAGACCCCAAAAGTACCTCACCAAGAGGATCAAAGGGCTCAAACAGATGCCATATGCTGCCCGGTTAAAGAAACTCCAGCTCTACTCAGTGGCATACCCCCTGTTCAGAGGTGATCTGTGCCTGACGTATAAAGCCATGTCCAACCCGGAATTAATGGACATGCTGCACCTCAGAAAATCCAAATCCCATCGAGCTATGCGCTCGAGAGACTTGAACCTCAGCACTGAAATAAATAGGACATGCTGGAGGGACAGATTCATAACCCAGAGGCTTCCTTGACTCTGTAATAAAATCCCAGTCCAGGTTAGGCAGAGTCCCTCATTGACTCTCTTCAAGAGGAATCTTGATGAGTGGATGGGAGATCGTAGGTTTACCCCGGGTATCACTTCTGTGTCACTGTTAGACAGAGGCACAGTATACTAACCTCGAAAAAGGGCATAGCAAATTAAATTTAAAATGGGTGGCAAAAGCCAAACACATTCTGGCTAGGCTTATAAATGCCCTAGGGCAGATAGCCTAGTATGAACCTATAATACCCAAGGCGTATACGCTATCTAGTTATGTAAGTATTCGCTGCATGGCAGCAACAGAAAGGCTTTCAATGTTGGCAATTCTTTAACAGTATGCTTATTAAAACTTACTTGCATCTTACAATCTCAGACAAGCTTACCTGATGGCCATTAAAGCATTGATACTTAAACACGAGCAACAGGCACTTTCTGAATAATAATAAGCATAAATCAACAGTACAAAAATATGACAGAAACCAGAACAGTCTGCAAAATCAAGGACAGATGAAAAGCCACTGTAGCACTTGTGTCTACCTTAGATGGGGGGAATACTCTGCACATTTACACTGCATAACTGCTCCTTGCCTTGCTTGGACACATCCAGAGTCACTACATGGGGGAGTGGGGTGCAACAAGTATGTCACAATTTGAAATGTCTCTGGCTGACTGTGATGGCCCTGACACATTTGTCATACCTCTCAACCTCAGAGCAAGAAATCTGGACAAAGCCATACATATAAGTGGGACAAAGGCCCAAAAATAAGGACAATTTTTAAATATTGCTCTTATAAACTTAGAAAGATAATAGAATAGTAGATCTTGCATTAGTAAGAATTTTCTGAAGGGTATGAAATCTGAAACTCAAATGTCTGTCATTATTTTCTAACTTCAGTCTTTAATGATTTGTCACTTACTTGGCAAAAAAACCCCACAAATTTATGAAAAACGGACCAAAAATGTGATGCAAAAATATAAAATAGTCATACAATACAGCTGGGAACCTGTCAAAGAAGGGACACTTTTTTAATATTAGTATTGCTAACTTGAGCAGCTGACAAAATAAAAGAATATACATACAGTTCTTAAATAAAAGTAATCCATAACTCTGATCATTACAGTTTTTATTAATTGTAAACCCTCCATGATTTCTTCCAAAATTGCCATTTTGCGGAGGGATTATTAGGGAAAGAGCAACATTTTGAGGCAAAATCGGGGACAGTTGAGAGGTTTGGATATGCCTAATTCTATAAAGCAATTTATCTGCATGTACCTCAACCTGTTAATGCAGGAAATCTGGACAAGGCCAAATATATTGGGGGAATATATAAAGAGTAATAAAAATTGCTCTTGTATAAAGTGAGACAGTTGATAGAATAACAGGTTTTGCTTTAGCATGCATTTTTCTGAAGGTTACAAAGTCTGAAACTCAGTGTCTGTCATTATTTAGTGACTTAAATCCTAAATGATTTGCCAGAAAACCACAAATTTTATGAGGAACAAACCAAAAATAAGAAGCAAAAATCTATTCATTCTGCAAAAATCTGGACAGTTGAGAGGTATAGTTCAGCCAGGGCTGTCTTTGAGTTTGCCACCCTTCCCCCCTCACAAAATCATGGTCGAATGGAACCCCCCCCCCCGCAGCCATTCCAATGAACCATTACTTGGCTATTTCACCCCATTTACCATAAATACTAATGTGCATACTGCTTTACTTCTGCGATAATTTGGACTTTATTTGAAAGTTTTATTTTGCATTTTACAGTGCAAACACTAATAGATATCTGATAAACAAAGCAATGCAGTCTCACAATGAAAACAGACTTAGCATTAAAACTTCTCTGCTCTTGGATCTCACATTCATTGAACCAGCATTCAAACCCACATTCAAAGAAAAGGCATTTTGTCAGTGGCAGATAAAGATTAACTTTGGGTTTGGGCTGTTTTCAAATCACAGGCCTCTTGCACACGAAACATACACATGCTCTTCCGTACACCTTCTTGATTGTATTAAATGATATTCATTGTACAATACAGTGCAGTTTTAGAGGGAATTTTAAATTTATTGTTTTGAACATTTTTCCAGTAAACAATGAAACAAAATGCATGCACCAGTAATGACAAAACTGCCAAATTCAGAACATTTCCATCATAAAAGTCTACTCACACTTCTACAGTCCACCAGTATCAGTACATATGCACAATCTCTGAAGAAGTAAAAGACATCTAAATAATTCCACATTAAAGAGATCTGTAACTAATGAAAAGGTTGCTGCTAGCAAACAACTTTATATTTCATTGTTTCATCTACAAATAAAGTGCCTGTTGCCCTTGAGGATTAAATTGCCTAACTTACACTAAAAAAAGATAAGTTAGTAATATTGCAATAGAGAATGGATGGCAAACTGATAACAGGTTCATAGTTACTAGGTATCTTCGCCAAAAAGGAGTATAGCATCCACCTGCTTTGCAACACAGTACAGTATCAGCAATGCATCTATCTACTGTGGGAGTAGAACCTACAGCCTTCTGCATCAAAAGCAAGTACACTGCCTGTTGTGCTATTAACAATGCAAGCAGACTCAACATAAGCAGCACTAAACATTTGCTGCTCTCAGCTCCTTGTAAAATCTACTCACTCAACTGTATCTCTGAACTTTGCAGCACAAGAAATCTGGAAAAAGCCAAAATTTATTGGGGGGGGGGGGCAAAAGCCCAAAAAACAGGGACATATTTTAAACATTGCTTGTATAATGTTGGAAAGTTGCTAGAATAAAATGCTGTGTTACCACCATGCATTTCACTGCCAAATCTTGAACCCAGGACCCTGTGCAAAACAGTCAGAGGAACATACCACTATGCCAAATCAGCTGCTTTGTGAAAGAGAGGAAGACTGAAACTTAAATGGCTACCATTTAGTGAATTCAGTTCTCACCATAGCTGTCAACCTCTTAGCACAAAATACCTGAACAAAGCCAATAATGGGGGAATACAGCCCCCAAATTCAGTGAATTCAGTTCTCACCATAGCTGTAAACCTCTTAGCAAAAAACACCTGGACAAAGCCAGTGATGGGGGAGTACAGCCCCCAAACATATTCAGTGTATTCAGTTCTTACCATAGCTCTCAACCTTAGCACAAAAAACCTGGATGAAGCCAATAATGGGGGAATACAGTACCAAACAATTTCAAATATCCATCTTATAAACTTAGAAAATTGCTAGAATAAAAGCTTTTGTGTTACCATGTACTTTCTGAAAAATATGAAGTCTGAAATTCAAATGCTTGTCATTTTTATTTAACATTTGTTAACCAGGAAAGTCTGACTTGGAACAAAAGCCAAGAGAAAGGCCCAGAGAGAAAACACATGTCTTTGTAGGATGGGAGGATACCAAAGCACACCCACACAAACAGGACATACAGACTCCACACAGAAGGCACACCAGCCAAAAATCAAACCAGAGAACTTGTAGCTCTCAGGCAACAATGCTCCCACTACACCAATGCACTACTAACTTTGTAAGGGCACAAAAATACAGAAACCACAGCTTTTATGAGGAACAGAACAAGTATGAGGGAAAAAATGCATTTTGTTTTTACAAATGGTGGTGGGTAGGGAATTCAGGCTCTTGCCACCTGGGCCCAAGGTACAGGGTTCAAGCCTGTTCTCTACCCACCACCATATAGCACTTGAGGAATTTCACACACACACAGAGGCACCTTTTGTTTCAGTTTGTTCCCTACCCGAAAACAAGTGAGCAGGTTCCAGTAACAGTCCCACGAGTCTTCAGTTCCCTGCCTGAAAAGTGAGAGAGCAGGCTTCTATCTACAGTCCTTCTGTTCCCTACATCTACGGTCCTGCACAGCTAAGTGTCTTCCTGGGGAAGGTTTCCCCATGAGAGCAGGCTCCAGCCTGAGGACGTTGCAGTCCAGACATCTTCCATTCTGTGCGGTCAGTACTGCATAGACTTCTGGGCTTCAGAGCAGAGATTGCCTTTCCTCCTATCCGTACTGCTGACAAACCAGTCTGGAGTTCCCAATCTGTGCAATGACGCATGAGCGGAGTTCCAGGACTATTTTTTCGTGACCTTATTTTGTTTTGTTTCTTTCCACAGCTGGGGGGCTGCAGTCCCTAAGTCCTATAGCACAAGCCGCCCCTGCCTTAGATCCTTTTTAGACAACGTCAAACTGACAAACCTACGAACATAGTAAATGAAACCCAAAGAAACCTACATGTTACTGCTCAATGCTAGGAGGCTAAACAAAAGGTTCCTTGGCTTCCTGTTGAAATGTTGGCACTCAAAATGCTGAGTCTGAAATGCCAAAAAAAAAAAATACCAAAAACTCAGGAGAACAGCAAATCTCAAAAATCATTCTTCTCCTTAAAACTTCTTTTTTCTGGGGGTTTCCCCTCTTGCACCCTCCATTTAGGGGGCAAGCCTCTCACACCCCCAAAGTTATACAAACCAACTCTATACCTTGGAGAAAAGGGAATGTTCTGAGAAGTGGCATCTCAGACTTGGTATATGTGAGTCCGTTCTTTCTGGCTATTCATTCTCCACAGTTTGGACTTTCTCTAGTGGGTTCCAATGTTTTAAATGGTTACCAATTCCACACCTTACAAGGTCTCTTTATTCTGAAAAATATAGACATCTGTGCCATTACTGAGACATGGTTTAAATCTGCAGAAAGTACTCTGGCAGTGCAAGACTTTAGTAACTTCCACACAGTTAGACCATCAGCTACACAGACAGGGACAAAAGGGGGAGGAGTCTCAATCTGTATTAGCAACATGCATAACTCTACATTGGTTAAACAGAATGATGCCCTGGAATTTATCCATGTGCAAATCACCATAGACAAAGTGGCATACCATATCCTAGCAAGGTATAGGTCACTCTTTGTGTCTCTAGAGTCCTATAACTTATTCTTAGACCTCCTGGAAACACTCACCATTCCATTAATACATAAATTCCTGGAATCACCAAAGCAGTATAAAGGCAGATAATCCATGGTCTGATAGCCAAACAATTTAATGGAATAACCACAATAAAATACACAATAAAAAGGTATAAGCACTTTCATCTGTTTTACACATATACTTCATTAGATAAATATTGCATTTAAAAATCCCACTTATAAATACAAGCCAAGTCACATAACATACACACCTCCCTTTCAAACTGTAGCCATTTAAAGAAACAGATGCTATTGCAACCCAAAAAAAATAATACATTTAAGTAATCCATTTCTACTTAAAAGCATAATGTAAACATTTATTACATAATATATTTCAGTACAATGGATAGACCGTAGCTTAGGATGGTCCCTCCTTACTTTGGATATCCTTTCTTTTTAAGCAAGCACCAAATAGAAATAATGTCATTTAGGCCCGGGGGTGGGGGTGGGGTGAGGGCTGTAGCATTTAGAAATATCTGCCACCACAATTTGCACTGTTCAATGTAAACGTTCCCACGTCTATCCCTAGCGCTCCTATTTACTTTTCTAAGATACTAAAAAGGATGAGTGGGGTAATCTTTTATGTGTTTGTACAATGCATTTGTTTTTCTTTTTTAATTAATATCATAGATGTGTTCGTATATGTGGCCTTTCATTCTCCACTCACATTTTCTGATGTAAAAACAATTACATAGTTGACACATTGCTACATATATAATCCCTCTGGTATAACAGTTGTAGCTACCTTGAATATTAATAACTTTGTCTCTTATTACTAAAATATTACCATTACAATGAATTGACATTGTGTACATGCCCCACATTTATGCATATTTCCTTTTGAACTATCTTTCTTGTCACTGATCATGCTTTCAAAAATATTTTTAAAGCTGACTACTTTTCTATATATATTCCTGGGGGCAGTCCCTAACTGATAACGGAGTACCTTGTCATTGGTTATAAATTTCCAATTCTTCCTCAATAGATTACAAATTTCTGGACTATCTACAGAATATGCAGTGATGAATGAATGTTGAAAATCAGGATTTTAACCATCAAATTGACCATTTATAGCTATAATATAGCATTGGTCAGGGTTAAGATGTAAATTATTAGATGATATAATGTCATCACTTTGGACCATCAATGGTTTCTCCTGGAATAACTTACCATTTAATCTTTTCCTTATGACCTCCTCTTTCAAAAATTGATGAGAGCTATTGGGTCCCCTCTACTTAAAAGCATGTCTCATAACAAACTACACACCTTCAGAAAGTAATTGTAAGTCAGGACCATTCTTGCAGCTCTAACCAGTTGTCCTTTTACCACTGCACACTTTTGGTGTGGGGGGTGATTCCTGGTATATTGCAAGAATGAATTGGAATAAGTGGATTTTCTGTAAATTTGAAATGTAAGCTGATTCTTTACTGTATCATTGCTGAGTTTTACCTCCAAATAAGCTATGTACTCTGTACCTTTGCTGTATGTACATTTTAAAACAGTAGTTGTACTGTTAATGTAGTTGATGATCATTGATCTTATCTACCTCATCCATCCATGCTATAAAAATATCATCCAGGAAGTGTGTGTACATGCTCTATGATGCACTGAAGTGGCTATTGAATATAAAATTGTCTTCCCATGCAGCCAGTATTGTATTTGCATGTAAATGCCCACACACTGCTCTCATGGCTATGCCCTTTTGTTGCTGCAGGTAGTAGCCTTCAAATAGTATAGAGTACAATTTCCATCAAAGCATGGAGCATGACTAGAAAAAGTTTTCTTATTGTTTTTGCTTATATTGTTCCTATCCTGTGCTATGTGCAGGGAGTCTGCAAAATATTCAGAGAACCAACTTAATCCAGTACTGTGAGGAATGCAGCTAAATACATTTTGACATCAGTGCACCACTTCAGTGTATCATGGAGCATTTACACATGCTTCGTCGCTGATATTTTTATAGCATGGATGGATGAGGCAGATATCAATGATTTCATCAACTACGTTAACAGTACAACTACTTTTTTAAAATCTGCATACAACAAAGGTACAGAGTCCATAGCTTATTTGAATGTAAAACACAGCAAAGATAAAGTAAAAACTCAGCTTATGTGTCAAATTTATAGAAAACCCAACTATTCCAATTAATTCTTGCACTATACCAGTAGTCACCCCCCACACCAAAAATGTAAAGTAGTAAAAGGACAACTGATTAAAGCTGCGAGAAAGGTTCCAAATTACAATGACTTTCTGAAGGAGTGTAATTTGTTATGAGACAAGTTTTTAAGTAGAGGGTACCTGATAGCTCTCATGAATTATTTGAGAGAGGAGGTCATAAGGAAAATATTAAATGGTAGGCATGTTCCTTTATTACAGGAGAAACATCTGATGGTCCAAACTGATGATATTATATCATATAATAATTCCCATCTTAACCCTGACCAATGCTATATTATAGATATAAATGGTCAAAATCAATGGCTTGAAGTCTGATTTTCAGCATTCATTCATCACCACCTATTTAGTAGGTAGTCCAGAAATTTGTAATATATTGAGGAAAAACTCAAAATTTATAACCAATGACAGGGTATTCAGTAATCAGTTAGGGACTGGACCCTGGATTATATATAAAAAAGGAGTCAGCTTTAAAGATATTTTTGAAAGCATGATTAGTGACAGGCAGGATAGTTCAAAAGGAAATATGTATAAATGTGGGGCATGTACACAATGTCAATTCATTTCTACTAGTAATATAATATTTTAGTAATAAGAGGCAAAGTGATTAATATTCAAGGTAGATAGAACTGTTAGACCAGAGGGATTATATATGTAGCAATGTGTCAACTGTGTAATTGTTTTAACATGGGAAAATCTGAGCAGAGAATGAAAGACCACATATACAAACCCATCTATGATAGTAATGAGAAAAAAGCCACAAGTGCATTGTAGAAATACATAAAGGATTACCCCACATATCAGTTCATTTTTAGTATCTTAGAAAAAGTAGATAGGACCCCTATGGGCGGACCTTGGGAAGTGTACATTAAACACAGCGAATTGTGGTGGCAGATATTTCTAAATGCTACAACCCTCCCGTGCCTCAATGACATAATTTATATTCAGTGCTTGCTTAAAAAGAAAGCATATGAAAAGTAAGGAGGGACCAATGTAAGCTACGGTCTATCCATTGTACTGAAATATATTATGTATAAAATGTTTGCATTATACTTTTAAGTAGAAATGGATTACTTAAATGTATTATTTTTTTGGGTTGCAATAGTATCTGTTTCTTTAAATGGCTACAGTTTGAAAGGGAGATGTGTATGTCACGTGACTTGGTTAGCATTTATAAGCGAGATTTTTAAATGCAATATTTGTCTGATGAAGTCTGTATAAAACAGATGAAAGCGCTTATCTCTTTTGTGGTGTATTTTATTGTGGTTATTCCATTAAATTGTTTGGCTATCAGACCACGGATTGTGTGCCTTTATACATTGTTGATGGTTCCAAGAACTAGTTATTGTGGCTGTTTTTTCTTGTACTCACCATTAAGCCAAATACCCTATTCATTGGAAACTTTAACTGCCCCTCTATAGACAAACACTGCCTCATATTCGCAGGCACAGTGATTCTTGGACTTTCTGGTCAAGGGTGTTTGTGTTAATATAGTGTGCACACCCACTAGGGTTTCAAACATATTGGACCAGGTACTCACCAGTATGGTAGAACACTGAACCCCCCATGTCATGTCCTCACTGATGAGGTTGATTCACAAAGCTGTTTCCTTCAAATTAAAAATCAACTTGGTAACCCCAACAAACCCTGTAACAGTTAGGAACTATTTCAAAACAAACTACATCCAATTAAGTGACAGTCTGTCAAAATACAGTGCCCTTTTCAACCCCAGGTTCATAGCAACCTATGTGTAATTGTTCACAGACACCCTGTACAACCACAGATAAATGGTTGTACTGAGTAGATCCAAAACAAACTCTGAAAACAAGCCACACTAGTGGAATTCTAACTTTAATTAGGTATATAACAAAGGGAAAAGTCATTGTTAAAATTAAGAAGAGCAGCTCCTATAATAATAGAAGCTCTCTAATCAAACTAAACAGGAAGCTAAGCACACTAATTATGTCCAACAAGGCCAATTACGAGGTCAGTATAGCCTCACAGGCTAGAGGCACCCACAAGGCCTTCTATCACTATGCCCAAAACCTCAAATACAGCACATATCCTTGTGCTGAACTGGTGATCAATGGTACCACCTTCACTGAGTGGAGTGATATAGCAAATTTACTGGCTGACAAATTCAGCTTAAACTTCACCCCACTCCTCCCTGCATCTCCCATGAAGTATTTACTAGCATAACCACCCTCCCCCATCTATTAACAGGGAGCAACACAACCGCAGTGGGCCCTGACAATATCTTGGGATGCCTCCTAAATAGCTTGAAAAATTACCTATTAGGATCACTTGCATCACTTTTCAACTATAGCCTTAAAACAGGCTTTGTACAGTGAGAATGGAGAACTGCAATGGTTAATCCACTTCAAAAGAGTGGATCATCAACTAACCCCAGAATCTAGAGACCTATCAGTCTGATTGGTCTAATATACAAAGCCATGGAATGAATTATCTTGGAAATGATCAACAAAGATATAGGAAATCTTCAGGCATTGGACTAAAGGAAAGGTTATGCCTACTAAACCTGATGGAATTCCTTGAAAAGTTCACCAAAGCAATGGATGAAGGGAAAACAGTGCATACCACCTACCCGGACCTGGCTAAGGCGTTTGATACAATACCACACTTGGGTATAGTTGACAAACTCACTGAACTGGGCATAAACCAGTACATAACTTGCTGGATTGCCAGCTGTCTCACAGACAGGACCAAGGAAGTCAGAATTTTTGACCAGCAGGGTACTTCAGGGTTCAGTGCTGGGATCGCTCCTATTTGGCATCTACTTCTCGGAGGTAAAAGGTAATGCCAAGGGCCTTTGGTTGACCAAGTTCACAGATGACTGCAAATTGGGAGGTATCATAGATTCCCCCCATGACACAGACATCTTACAACAGGATCTAACACAGGCAAATGACTGGTGCCAAAGTCACAGGCTAAAGCTCAATGCCAAGACATGCATTATAGTTCCTTTTAGGAAAACTGCCACCCAGGCTAATTACTCTATTGAGAAGACACCCTTAAGAGTTGACCTGGCTGTCAGTGATCTGGAAACATATGTAGAAAGTAATCTGGCCTTTGGCCAACATATGTCCAAGGTAGTAAGAAAATCATTGTATGTTGACCAACGTGTAAGTAAGGGCATGGCATCCAGGTCAAAAAAAGTCATAGTAGTTCCACTTTATTCAGCCCTTATCACCCCCATCTTTGAGTATAATGTCCTCTTCAGCATGTATCTGACCAAACATATGCAACAGTTGGAATGTCAACAAAGGTTCCTTACCAGGAGAATAAAGGGTATAAACACATTGTCCTATATGGATCACCTTAAAGCCCTGTCTGTATACTTTGTTTCCTGCAAGTTACTGAGAGGTTATTTATTGCTGGCTTACAAGGCATCCTCGGATCCAGCTCTGATAGACCTTTTGCACATCTGCAAAAAGAACCACTAGATCTAATTATTTAAATTTTGCTTGTGACATAAATAAGACAAGGTGGTGATTCAGCTATGTGTCTCCGACGATCCCCATGCTTTGTAACCGGGTCTCCATCCATGTGAAGCAGAGTCCCTTCTAATAAATGCACATTATACATGGGGTACAATTGAAATGGATTGCATGGAAGGCTTATAAAGGCCCCGGTGGCCATTAGTGTAGTATATACAGTACTTATGAACCTAGTCAAGCAGAGTATAATGTACAATGTATACAATAGTTTCTAATGTGGGTCAATCTTCAGTGAATCGAGAGAGGAGAAGAGGGTTGCATTCTGAATTTGGAATAAGTGTTGATTTCCTTAATGTTGATGGGGACAGCTTGCCAAAGAGTAGGTTCCTAAGAGTAAAAAGCATGTGCAGTGCTGTAGAGTTTTGTTCTAGGAGTAATTAGAGTTGGTGTGGCTTGTGAGTAGTGTCTTAGGTTGTATGAGTAGATATTTTCATGAAGTCTAGCTGCAAAGGAAGTAAATGAATGGGGCTGGAGTAGTTTGCAGAGTTGGAACCCTAAATGTAAGTTAAATCTTTTGTTTTTATGGGTAACCGTTTGACCTTTTCTTAGGTGATAGAGATGTTCACAGAGAGATAGTCTGGAGTGTGGCAATGTTTTTCTTGCAGACAGAAGCAAAAACTGAGAACCCATATTCAAGTTAAAAAAGGAGAACTCTTTTGCCAATGGCTACTCTAGCTGGTTGGGGTAAAAAAGGGGAGATCTTTTTAGCCCAGAAGAAGAAGAGGGAATTTATTTTTGCTCACACTTTGTCTATGTGGAAATGGAAGTTTAGATCAAGACATAGTCCTGGGTATTTGAAGGTGGAGGTTCTTTCTGTGGAATGGTTGTGTAGGTCAAAGTTAGTTAAAGAGTCAGGTGCTTGGTGAATTTTCTTTGGCATTCCAAAAAGCATAGTTTTGGTCTTGTTGGACTTGATGGGGTTGAGAAGTAGATTATGGTTTATGAACCATTGGTGGAGTTCATGTAAGTCTGACTGGAGCTGGCACTGAATGTTCGTGTGAGATTCACCTGATTGGTAAAGGAGCATGTCATCAGCATAGAGGAGAAGTGGGAGATGGGAAAGGCCACAAGGAAGTTTTTTAATGAATATGGAGAAGAGGAGGGAGTAAGAATAGATCCTTGTTTTACACCTTTGGCAATAGGCACAGATTCTGATTGGTAGGATCCTCTGAAGTGTCCGTCAGTGAGGAAGTTTTTAAATTGGGGAGTAGCGTCTGGTCTGACACCAATTTCAATTAGTTTGTTTGGAAGAAGATAGTGGTCAGTGAGGTCAAATGCCTTTGTCGGGTGTATAAATAGGGTACCTCTAAGGTGATCACTGTCTGAGTGTAGCAGGACATCATCAGTTATGGACCAAAGTGCTGTCATGGTACTTCATCGAGGCCAGAATCCATGTTGTTTGGAGAAAAGCAGGTGCTACTGCTGGATATAGATGGAGAGTTGGGTGTAGACTACCATTTTAAGACATTTGCTCAGAATTGGGAGGATGGATATTGGATGGAAGAGAGAGGTATCTTTTGGGTCGGTTTGCTTTGGGAGGGATTCTATTAGAGTAGTTTTCCAAATGTATGGCATGATGTTTTGTGTGAGACAGATTATATATGTGGATGACAGGAAGACATAGATGCTCTCTGCAGTTATAAATGAACAAGGGGGTTATGTTGTCAGATCAAGAATATATTCAGGTAGACTAGAGACTTCTTTGGGACATATGCATTTGAAGTGGTAGAGGAGGATGAATAGTGGTGGGATGTGCAATACATGATATGTGGGAGGTATGGAGTTTATTGATGGGAGATTGCTAAATTCTTTAAGGAAATCTGGAAAAAGCTTTGCTGCATCACACTGAATGGTGTTTGTAGGCAGGGTATCAGGAGGAGGTTTTCCTCCTGTAAGTAGGTTAACCTCTTCCCAAAAGTGTTTGGGGGAATGTAAGAAGGTAGTTTTATTTCTTTGTTTCTTTGTTTGGAGATTTCTTTTGTGCCTTCTGGTGGACTTCTTGGCTAGGTTATGCAAGACTATAAAGAATGTGTGGTTGCCAATTGTGGGGGTTTGTTTCCATTTTTGCCGCACTTCATCCTTTAGAGTTAAAAGATGTTTGAGTTCAGTGGATAGCCATTCAGTTTTGGAGAGTTTATGAAACCTGTAGATAAGTGGGAAAAATGTGTCTTGCATCTGGAACAGAAAGATGCTTAGGCTTACAGCTGCTGTATTATAAGGTCATATAAGGAGAGTATATGGTTCCATTTGAGGGCTGTGAGAAAAGTTCTGAACTTGTCTATATTTGTGTTATTCTGGATTCTGAAGGCTTTTAGTATTAGTTGACTACAGTAATGGAATTGGGGAGTAGTCACTTAGTGGTGTTGACAAAATGTTTATGCTGGCGATGGAGTTTGGTGTGTTTATAATAATTAGTAACCATAATACAGTAACCATTAAATTAATTTAAGTAGTAAGGCATCATGGGTTCAGTCTTTCATGATGTCATAGCAGAGGTTATCAGTTCTGAGGAAAAAAAATCAAGGGGCCATCCTCATCAACAAAATAAAATACAAAAACAATGCACTTTGTGAATCAAAAACTGTATAATTTGGCACTGTATATGAACAGAGATTATATTCAACTCCAAAGGTTTGTTGCTTATTCTTACTTCAGAACAGGCCGATACAATTTAACCTGACTTTAGTGAGGTCACAAATATGTGTTTTTTGTTTAGAACCACTGGATCACAGTCCAACAAAGATAAAAAAATATTGCCTTGGTTCATTTGAACCAATCATTTTTCAAATTGTTCATGTCCTGCCCCCCCCCCCCCCCTGAAGAAATCATGTTTGACTCTGGATATGTTGGAAAATTACTGTCTCAACTGTAATATTCATTTTATAAGTAACATTATTGCACACATATATTTCTACTAAACATGGCATGATCAATTGATCCATGCTGGTTTGGCTTTAGGTCTAAACATAGCAATGAGACAGCCCATACTGAGGTTAACAGCGATATCCTATTGGCGCAACACCACCTGTACTATTCTACTTGGACCTCAATGACATCTCAATGCCTTTTGAGACCATGGTCCATGTTATTCTGACTAAAGACCAAGAGTACAGTATAGTTTGTCTGGCACTATACTTGAATGGTTTGGCTCTTACCTTTCACTGTGAGTGGTCTCAGGTGTTAATTCTTCCAGTAGTCAACTGACACATGTCTAGATTCTGTTGCTGTTTTTTTTTTCTATATCATTTTCACAACATGCCTGACAACCATCAAACCCTCATTCTGTAGGTCTGATCTTAGTACAGGGGACCCTGTCTGCACTGAGTGGATACCAGCTGAAGGGACCATCATCTAGCCAGCCATTGAGGAGCTTGTGCTTCTCTCTGCTCCCTATTTTATACTTGTATGCCACTAGGAAAGGGTGTCTCTGCCCAACAGCCTGAGAGTAGAGTTTAAGCCATTCTGCAGACAGGGGCTCTCATGAGATCATTCTTTTTTCCCCAGACTAAAAAACAACACAGCAGTCCCTGCCACTAGCAGCAGCTCACATCATACTAGGTGCAGGGTATATAGTATTTCTAATGTATCCCTAAACTCACCCTTTGATGGCTGATGTGAACATTGTATCACTGCAGGTTATCATTTGTCTTATGTGTGCATCTAGAGATACACATACAGCCCCCCCCCCACACACACACAGATATTTGCATCACCAGGAATCACCTTGCCTGCCCTCCAGGATGGGCGAGCCAGCAATAGCCATTCATTCCCACCACTCTTGCCTGTTTCTTTCAGCACCTCAGCTGCTAATTGCACTCCAGCCTTCTAGGTTATAATCATGGCATTATCCTCTACATGTCATATCGCCAGGTTGATTATTGCACCTTTGTTGTTCATGTTGTGTATGTCGCTGCTTACAGATATTCTGAAAGACAGAGATATTCATGTTCATTCATACCCAGATGATGTTCACCTTTACTGTTCCCTCACCCAATAGTCTGTAACGCGCTTTATTTATTGCTTGCAGGAAACTCCAGTAAAACACAGCCTAATTTTTACTAAGGTGATGCTGGTGCATCCCACTGCCTATCCATCATGGCTTGCTCTCCTTCTCTTCAAAACGCATACATAGGGAATATTTCGCAATTTGTATCACAGGTCTGTGATGTGTGCCTGATTGTTGATGATAAACATATAGTTAAAGACCAGGACTAGGTGTTGATAAGACATTATTTTCATCTTAATTATCTCCCAGATCCAGAACCTTGTTCCATCATTGGACCTTGCAATGATTCATGCAGGGGTGTCTTCTCTCTCAGATTACTGCAAAACCTTTACCCTTAAGTTAATGTAAGGCTAAATGCTATCATTGCAAGGCTATTAGCTGAGCATCTCAGTAATAACCTCTTAAAGGTCCCTATTTGGGACATTCCTATTTTCAGGCCAGCTTTACCCCTTCACAGGCTATCTCTGTGTTTGGAGGTGTTCCTATTTTTAGGCTTACCTTCACGCAGTTTTCTGAATCCCCCTCATTATATGCGATTTTGGAAGTTGTCTACTACACAGAAAACTGCAATATCTGACCAACATAGTGGCAACATTAATTAAAAAAATGGGAACAGTCATCTAACCTCTCCATTTTTCTTAAGCAAAAATAAATGTTCTTGTGTGGCAGAATTTTGCAATGCAGTTCATTAAAGTCTACAGATTTTGTATTGCCTCTTTGATCATGCACTTATATTTTCCATCATTTTTGTCACTCTGTTTCTTAAACGTGTTTTTGACTAATCACATTCCTACTGTAAGCAGGAAGAATTATATACTATTTAGTATTCAGATTTTATGCTAATTAAATGTCCAGATGTTTAGCTGGTTGCTCTTGCTTTTCAAGTGTCTTTGTACCTGTTTTCGATATCTGCAGGTTGACAGGCATGATAATGCCACATAAAGCCTTTGCTGCAGGTCTTGAACTGCCTGCTAATCACTACCAGGCCTGGTTTTAAAATTCTGATTCTTACTTTGTGGGCCCTGCATATCATGGGATCTGCTGTTTAAGAGACCCTAGTGATCTGTTGTCTGGCAATAGACCTCAGGTCACCAGGTGACGGACCAGTAGCTGTTTCATGGACATGCATTTATTTAGGAGGGTGTATTTAGGAAAAGCATATGCTACATATGTGTTGCAGGTTTAGTCGTTTACCGCTGTTAAATATGTTAAATATTATATCAGTGAAGCAGTATTTTTATGCTTTGTACTTATTTGCGGGTAGCATTCTAAAAAGGTTCTGTGTTTTTTAGGTTTTTTGGTATTTGGCATAATGTGTTTTCAGTAAGATGGCTTTGTTCAGAAGGTATCTGGCAATTCCTGCGTTGGCACAGTGACAATCCATTGTCAGTACATACCAAATTATGTTGCATATGCACAGCAGGCCAGGAATAAGGCACACCAGATCAGGGGATGATTAGGCTTGTCTACTGCTCCACAAACTGAACAGAAGAATCATGGCCTTCAGTATTGTCCAGTTACATTTTCTACCACTTTAATTACTCACCTACAGAAAACAAGTATAATGAATAAAACATAGCATATATTTATACAATACATGTTCAAAATACTGCATTCTCTGCCTCCAGCAAGTTCAGTTTCTCACAGAGTTTCCACTCATTATTGTGTCTGCAGGACTCTACTAGTATAGGACCCACAGATTCAATAACAAATCTGATGATTTCACCTACACAGGTTCTATCAGCATCCTTTCTAGGCTTCTGACACAGTTGTCTCCTTTACATCTAGAGGACTTGACATGTCACCATCTTTTAATGATACAATTGGAATTCATCATCTGCCTAAGGCATGTACTGAGATGTCCATTACAATTTGTACATAGTTGTGGTCATCTGTCCTAGGTGCGCGCATCCTTCTCTGGACACTGGACTGTTCATTTATCTAGCTAGGAATGATTTAATCTGATGTTTCATTAAATATTTTATTCATCTCATAGTGGGTAATAGACTTCAGAGGTGGTTGGCACTTTAGATCTGTTATCTACAGGTACTATATCCAACGTTAGTTGTGCAAGGCAAGATAAACAACATGCAGTATAAAAAATGTTTTTGAGGCAGGTCCATAAAACAGCTACCAGTCCCTTACCTGTTGACCTGAGGGCTACAGTTAGCATGATGCATTTGCCATTCATCGCTTCTGAAATCATGTAGCAAAATACAATGTACCAAACAAAAACAAAACACATCAGGCTTAACCTTTCATACTGTTATGCACTGTTTTTCAAATTGTTGGCTTCGGTAGGCTTGATCTTAACCTCATGCTAATATTAGGAGTTTGACGGTAACCATAAAACTTAAAAAGTAATAAAGTCATGGCTATTCAGAAGCCATGTAGCTGAAACACTTAATGTCCTTAAGGGGTGATATCCATATTTCCCATGGGCCTCCACTACAGGATGTTTAAGGTATTACACAGTGAAAACCCTAGCTTGGCTGGATTTTTCTTGCATTTTCCACTGAACATTAGGAGTTTTGGAATACTATAAGAAATTGATTCACAATAACCTACACAGACATGTGTTTGTAACTCATGGACTTGACAGGTTTCTTGAGGGTGTAAATAAATCAGATAACCAATTTTAGTTTGGTGACGGAATAGATACAAAGTGTTTTATGTCATTTTGTGAAGGATTTAAATTCCTGTAAGATAAATGTGCATTATTACTATGGATGCTTTGTTCCAGCTGACCGTTTCTTGTTAACATTTTATTAAGGTCACTTTTGTTAACTGGTAAGAGGACTGTTCCGCGGAATATCTTTTGCCACAACCTTGGCCACATGACAAAGACGTGGTACATGACAATGAATGGTAATATCTGATGCTTGACATTTGACAATAGTAGAAAGTTTTATACAGCACAGCAGAATATACATAAAACACTAAAAAAGAAACTTTTTTTTTTAAACAGAACAGCACAAGTATTCTTTGAAATGTTATATTTGCAAATATTCTTGATAAATATTGCAATAGGTAAAATACAACCAATAAAATCTTAAGGGAAAATGTAGCATTTATAGGATGGGATTTAATATGTACAGCATTTTAAAATTAGTACAGCTAGAAGGACATCTGTTGGTAAGTTCACTGCAGAAATCTATCAGTTCATGTGTAGTACAGCACTCTTACAAAATTGAATAGGCATTGAACAGAATTTTAACAATTTTTAGTGCTATGTAAGATTTGTTTGTCATATACATAAGAAAACATTTACATTAACCTAATCCAGCCAACTATTTTATCAAGTATTTTATGTGGAAAATTGTAGAGTCAGAGAGATTAATGTTAGCATCACAAAAGAGAATGCTTAGTGAGCTAGCCTGTATCTCTGAAGCAATCACACTTTGTCTCCTTTGTCAAATCTGCCTTAGGCTTTTTTCTAAATGTAATGAGGTTATTGAGAGTTCTTTGTTAGGCACTTCACTCTGTGAGGCAGGGGCTGTTTCTGTACAGGCTAAGGTTACATCAGGTCTTAAAGGTTATGGGACATCACAATCTCCTAGGTCAGGATAGTATTGTTCTCTCTGTAATTTAAAAGCTAATGTACTGATTGGAAAAGTGTCTGATTCTGGTTAATAACCACTTGGATTTATTTAAAGTTAAACAGCGATGTTCAATGTGTTCAGATAAATGAATACAGCTTATAATTTTGTATTCAGTGATACACAGCAAATCTGTATTTTGTACAGATAGACATGCTAAGACAGATAATGTATACTATAGGCCGGGTAATAGGATGTTTATTACAACAGCATCTGTTGCTTTAATGGTGAGAAGGCATGCTCCTTTTAGGAGATTTGTAGCTGATTCAAAACTTTGTTTAACAGGAGCTCAATATGTATAAGGAAGGAATGATTTTGGTCTAATTCTATACAAGATTATTTTAGTGTGTAGCATATGGTATGAGATTGCCAGCAGGGCTCTTAATAGTACATGGGAGTGATGCTTTCTTTCTTTTTTTATTGTTCCAAATTATATTACAGTAGATTTTTGTGGGTTAATAGTATGATTCATTTTAACAAGCCAGTCCCAAACAACAGCAAAGTCTTGCTGTAATTCATTATTTATTGTTTTTGTTTATCATTGTAATTTCATCTGCATATGGAGTGCAGAAAATGTTTGAGAGATCCCAAGGGAGTGTGTTAATTAAGCAATAACCCACGCCTGGGTGTGGGTAATGCTGGATTTACCCACAGTTGGTGTGGTTTGGTCACAAGGGCAAAGCCCGAGTGGCCAAACAAAGACAACCGTGGGTAAATCCAGCATTACCAGGCTGTAGCATATTTCAACAAAACATTTCTACAACACCTAGACACTGTCGCTCCATTGCACAAAATCAAGGTTAGAACCTCTACAAACCCCTGGCTCAGTAAAGAAACCAAACAAATCCTCAAGTCCAGAGACACTGCCTGGCTTTAATATAAAAAAACAAAGAAACACAAAGCCTAACTAAGTGCCAAGAACTGCGCAACTGTGTAAAAAAATGCATTAGGCTGGACAAAAAATCCTACTACACAACATTACAAACTAAATACCAACACAACCCACAAAAATTTTGGAAAAATGTAACCCAGCTACTAAAATCCACCCAAAAGGCTACCCCCAAACCAACCACCCCTGACACTAAAGTTCCCATTGAAACACAATTCAACTCCCACTTTGTGAACTCAATTCTATCCTTAGTATCACAGGACAGTTCCTTCCTCATCATCCCCCTCAACACAAATAACACTAATACAAGCTTTACCCTCAAAACAGTTTCCACCACTTCAATCAAAAGCATGCTCTCCAAACTAAAAACCTCATCAACAGCAGCCGACCTACTGCCCAGCTATTTCTTGAAACTTACAGCAGATGCTATTGCTATCCCAGTCTCCACTCTCATAAACAGATCAATTGTTGAAAACTATGTGCCCAAACTCTGGAAAATATCCTATGTTACACCCATACATAAAGGCGGGACCTCCACTGAACTTAATAACTACAGTCCCATTGCTTTACTCTCCCCCTGGCCAAAACCCTAGAAAAATGCATCCATACCCAGATGCTAAAATATCTCCTAGACAACAACATCTTGTCACCTACTCAATATGGTTTTAGACCTGCCCATAGTACCACTATAGCCCTCCTCTGCTTCAGAGACACAGTAAACCATCTTAAAAATGAAGGCCTACAAGTGTCAACTCTTTTTTTGGATATGTCCAATGCATTTGACACAGTCTCACACCAAATCCTGCTAAACAAACTAAACCAATATCATCCATCAAATTCCACTCTTACCTAGTTCCAAAGCTACTTAACTGACAGGTACCAAGCTGTGAAATGGGAAAATTATCTCTCTCCACAGCTGCCCATAACTATAGGAGTCCCACAGGGTTCTATCTTAGGACCACTACTATTTACAGTCTTCACAAATGACCTCCATTCCTCCACACAGCATGCATCTATAATTCAGTATGCAGATGACACTACCTTAATCTGTGCTGCACAACACATTCTCACCGTCCTGCAAACAACTCAACTAGCATTCTCTGACGTTGAAATGTACCTTACCAAAGCCCAACTTATCCTCAATCCAAAGAAAACTCAGCTTATGATTATAACCAGTTCTAACAAAAACACTAACAGTCAATTCACTATCTACTCCACTAATGCTACTCCAATTGCTCCAGTGGCACAGGCTAAGCTATTGGGAATAACCATCGTCTCCCACCTAAAATTTGATAGTCATCTCAACTTAACTATTAAAAAAGTACATGCCAAACTGGGGTCGTTCTACCGTATCAAACCATTTCTTACCAACAACACAAGATCAGCCATTGCTCGCTCCCAACTTCTATCCATCCTACTCTATGCATCTCCCATTCTGACTAATCTCAACAAAACTGAACTAAGCAAAATGGAAGCCTGCTACAACAGAATTGCCCGCTTTGCTGCAAATTGCTCATATAGAACTCATCACTGTACTGCTTTGAGGCAGCTCCACTGGCTTGAACTGCCCAACCTCCTAACCTACAATCAGCTCTGCCTCTGTCATTCTATTACCTCCCCAATAAGTGTCCTGCCCTCAAAAACCTAGTACAACATCACTCAGCCAAAAGGCCTCTTAGATCATCAAGCAAACTACTACTAGAAGTCACCAACAGCTACAATAGCTTTGAAGATGCACTATATAGTAGTTCAGTGGCTAAAAAATGGAACTGTGTCCCTACAAGCTTTCAAAACACATCATCCAAAGCCTCCTTTAAAGACCTCATCAGGCAACATCTCAAGGAAAGTTGGCAGTGCCATGATTGCTCCCCAGGCTAGTGAAAGCGGATAATACATACATACAAAATCTAGAGCACTTGATAATAGTTTTCAGTCTTACTCACAAACACTGGCTAATCTACAATGTATGTACTGTACCTGTGTACTATGCATGTATTCTACCTATGTTCCAAATTTCAGCTGTACACCACAAATCTGTTAATTACCTTTATTTTTAAAATTAATATTTTTTTGTTTGTTCTCTCCACTGTAACTGTTTATGTGCCGCATACCACTGTAAAAACATGTCTCCTGTAATTTCTGTGTATACTGATCATGTCTAAATAACTAAATGTGTCTGTAATTTTTCTTTGTGGAGCTTTTATCCCCGGGCCTCTGCTGAAAAAGGGCCTTTTCGGCTCAGTCAGACACCCCCGGTTTATGTCTTTTCGGCTTTTCCCGGTTAGGGGGTCGCCACAGCGGAACTCCGGTCCGCTAATTATTGGCAGTAGAGTTTTACGTGCTGGCTTGCCGGGCCTAATGCACAACCTTCAACGAAGGAACGCCCGTTCATGCATGTCACCACACAAAAGACGCTATAACTGTGAATCGAACGGGCAACGTCTAACTGTGAGGCAACAACGCTACTGCAGCACCACCACTGCAGTATATAGTCAGACACCCCCAGTTAACAAATGTAAAATAAAATAAATAAATAAATTACCCACACCCAAAAGTGGGTTATTGCTATTATACAATGACATTATTTAAGAAAAAAAAATACTTTTCTTAAATAATGGCATTGTATAATGCCTCCTTGCTGCCCTTCCTCAGCTGTCCGGTATTCTGGAGCAGTTCTGATGTACTGTGCATGCTTATGCAGTACATCAGAGCTGTGTGTAGAGGAAGCAATGGAGAAAAGTAGATCTCCATTGCTTTTTAAAAGTGTCTCGCTATGTTAAACACGTTTAACATAGCGAGATAGCTTAAAAAAAAGCAATGGAGATCTTCCTTTCTCCATTGCTTTTTTTAAAACTGGCTCGCTATGTTAAACAAGTTTAACATAGCAAGACAGCTTTAAAAAAAGCAACAGAGATCTTCCTTTCTCCGTTGCATTTTTTAAATTTGTCTCGCTATGTTAAACCCGTTTAACATAGTGAGACAGCTTTAAATAAAGCAACGGAGAAAGGAAGATCTCTGTTGCTCTTCTTTAAGCTGTCTCGCTATGTTAAACATGTTTAACATAGCGAGATAACAGCAATGGAGCTTTTTAGTTTTCCGTTGCTGTTCAACACATACAAAAAAAAAAAAAGACTTATACTAGTGGAAAAAGTCTGGGTGCCCGGACCTTTTTCCATTAGTATAAGTCTGAGTTACAACAGGCACGCTGACCAATCAGCATGCATGTTTCAGAATATTAATGGGGGGGTCGTTTTATAATGGCAAGTAAGAAGGGGTGTGGGCCAAACACAGATCTCCACTGCACACCTTCTGCAGCACTGCCTGCATTTGTGAGTCAGCTGGCACATAAATTATGAAGGTTTGCCAGAACATGGTTACAGAATCATAAAATGTTATCATCTGAAAATCAACAGTTAGCTAGTTTCTTTAGTAAAAGGGATAATGTACTATTTCAAAGGGACAGTTGAGGTCCAAGAATATTGCATCTGTACCCATGTTGTCAGTCCATATTTCTTTGAATTTGATCAGTGAGATAATAGAAAACGGTTATTCTGTTATATTCCAGTCAAAAACATATTGCCTTTTAGTTTGTCATACTTTGTATATATTTAGGAGTTTAGGATCTTGGCAAGTGGGCACATATTTGTTTTTATTCTGCAATATGCTGCACATAAGAGTATATGCACCTTAGGAAAAGTTTGATTTTAGCATGTTGGAACCTTGGAGGGATTATCTTGGTAAGGGATAAATTAAAAATAAGTTTTAGCAGCTTGGTGAGAGTTGAGTTTCCTGTATGGAAGAGTTGTAGGTGCAATGCAGATAGCTGAAGTCTGTTTTGTCTATCGGTTCCATTACTGTCTTACTATTGATGGCTTTGAAATAAAAAGGAAGAAAGGAGGAACCTGTAAGTAAGTACGGGGCTGAACTGCATGGGTAGCTGTTGTTACTTTCTTAGACAGTAATGTTGTACGCAGACATGGAGAGAAGATACAATTTTTAATGTCATGTAGTAATTTCATGTATAGATTGCTTGGTTTAGCAACCGTAGGAAGCAAAGTATTAGTATTTATACTTTTAATAGCTTGCCAGACTTGTTTAGGTTATCCTGCTAATCGAGTTTGTAAAATTCTATGGTAGATTAATATTTATGCATTAGTCTTTACCCCAGCTTCTCATTTAAGGGCTAGAAATACTTCTGTCTTGTTTGTACTTTATGAACAGACTGCAGGAATATATAAGACATGAAACATCAGAAAAAAGTAATGTGGTGCATAATAGTAATTTTAAGTAACAAAGGGTTACAATTTTAGATAAGGTTATGAAGTCTAATAGTTATTGTTATGCTATTGAAGATTTGTAACTTTACTAAGAGTCTTTATACTTAAAAGTTTAGCATTTTAAGATGAAATGGATAAAGGGCCCAGGTTACCAGAGTTAGTAGTGTATTGGACACTTGCCAGGGAGGGAGAGACGATGGATATACCCATCATATGTGGGGTAGGGGGGGTACATGGTTAGGAGCACACCTGCATAGGTTGATTTCCGTTGTGGAGATTTGGGAAACAACTGCATGGTGGCTCCTCTGGGTGGGTGTGGCAATTTTGTTAATGTAGCCCCTTGTAGAAGCAAGAGACGGTTGAGTGCTGAATCTGATACCTATTACATGCCCCTCCCATGGACTGTCACTTGGGGGGCACACAAGGGCAGAGCATTAGACCAAAAAATCTCAAACCATAACTGATGAATGTCTAAAAAATGGCCTCTCCCAACTGCCCTCACTTCTCATGATAGGAATATCTGGGCCAGATGGCAGGGAAGAGACTGATGATCAGCTGGCAGCAGGGGCAAAGTAGAACAAAGAGATCTAATTGTGTGAATAATGAATGCTCATGGAAAAGTGGCTTGTTGACTGAGTAAATCTGGTTGGTTTTAATTGAGAGTAAAACATTTATAAAACAGTTTGGTTTTGCTGGTTACTGGTCCCTTTAGTTAAGGTGATAGAGACATTTGTTTTGTGCTTTGTAATGAAAAAAATACAAACCCTGGACTCTTGTTTTTTATTTATTTGGACTTTAGTAATCTGCAGTGTTATATGTACTTCCCTGCATCTTATACTCACCACCTGAATTCTATTTACCAGCCCTCTATTTGCACACTGCCTTTCTGTGCTCTTTATCATGGCATCTCCAGCGTTTTTTCTCCTTAAGTAGTCACTGGCATTATGTGAAAGTGGGCAACATTAAGACGTTTTTGCTTCTTTTTAATACAAATAGGTATTCTGTAATACAACTCTCAGTTATAGATGTGGGTTAAGAGGAAAATATATACTCATATCTGACATCAAATATCTTTTTTTGGGGTGTTAGTCCATTAATTTATTTTTTGGTAGTAATATGGACCAAAACATTCTAAAATGTTGTGATTCTGATCTAACATGATCTGTTTGTGTACTTTTGCATGGTCTTGACTCATTCTGATTTTTGTCTTTTTATCATTTCAGTGCAAAAGACAGCTGTTTTCTTTTATTGTATGTGAAAAAAACAATGCTTCAGTCGTGCCACACCCATAGCCAGAGATCGTGCGTGCGAATGAAAATAATGGCTGACAACAAGGTAGTGCTCCCTTACTGGTGTTAAGCAAAAGCTTCCTTATCCAAACCATACATAGCTGTGCAATGCAAGACTCAAACTCCCGACGTAAACAGAATAAATATGTCTGCCCCATCTTTCATGATGTAGAAAAGCACGGCCCTTAGATAATTAGGTACTGCATCATGTAATGAGTGGCATCTCAGGAACTTAATGTGTCATCAGTACCTTATCTGTAATAATCAGTTATTTCACTTTATAGCAAACAGTTTTGCAGTATTTTGTCCATTTTGTCTTTATTAGCTGGTTTAGCGGCCGCAGTACTGTAGCTAAATTCATGAGAAACTAAAGGCAAATTGATGATAGTATTCTATTTGGCCATGGAAAAAAAGATCAAATACTTGGCACGTTTTTCTTTCTATGGCCCTTGCAAATATGACAGTTTTTCATTAATGTAGTCTATTTCTGTCAATTTGAGGAACACACAGCTTGGCTTTATCTTTGAAAAAAATCACATCTCATTAAATTTACACAAAGCTCATGTTTATTCAACTGCTCCAGTACATGTTGCAAGCTTTCTTCCTATGCCTTGTCAGTTCAGTTATTATTATTTTCAGAATACTCTGATTTCCATGACTGTCATTTAACATCCACTCTTTTTTTGTTAGATATCTGATGCAATATCAAATATGCTGTAGCCTTTGCAGTATAAAAGGTTTTGTGAGTACTGACCCCCAGACATTACATGGAACAGAGTGACAAGCTGGAGTCCCATACAGGATTAGTTCCTGCATTATTCCCATTGCTTGCCAGGGCAGGCTTAGGCTCCCATGACCCTGAACTTGATAAAACAGCTTTTGAAAAGAGGTAGAAGGGCAGATGCTTTATACAGATAGACTTATAATATGCACACTTGCAGTTAGAAGTAGATTTTAAAGAATATTCTTACTTTTTATTTAAGGACTATTTGCTCTATACAGTCTGCTTATTTTCCAACATTCTGGATTAAATATGTGGCTTATTAAAACAACAACCTACCTTTTCAAATGCACCACAAGAATTACTTTACATCTATATTCTGCATTTCAAATTCTTTTATTATATTTGAGCACCACAGGCACCTCAGGAAAGCTTGCTTTATACATATCCCACCATGTGTGTGAAAATAACAGCCTTAAAATTCCCCTAAGTTGCTCGGTATCTACCTTCTTATACATTTATTTTTCTAAGAGTACCTCCTTGATTCCCTTGGTTTCCTTTAGAGACTTAAAAGATTATATCATCATCTTCCTCCCCATCCTTATTGTGAGAGTGTAGCATATAAACAAATTAAAATGTAAAGGTTAAATTAAAAAAAAATCACTATTCGGATTCTGAATCCAATATAACAGGAGAAAATATGACCTCAGATGCCATACAGAAAATAACTTTAACTCACACTCATTTGACTTGCCTTCTCAAAGAAGAGATAACAAAATACTTGTTCTCTCGCTATGGCCACCAAAGATAAAACCCAGTAACTGTCGTCTGTACCTCACACCTCCACCCAGCCACCTGAGCAGACGTTTTTAGAGCAGTGCCCGAGACTCATCCCTTAGATAAAATGTGAGGATGATTAGATGTCCACTCAAGGGACATCTAAAGAGGGTTGAGAGCAGCCAGGAATGACAGAGTTGACATTTAGATATGGAAAGTTTGTGACAAAAAATTTACATAGTGAAATGTATTTCTTTTACATTTATTTTATACGACTTTGTGCCCTCTCAAAACCAGTGCCTGGAGTGGTTGTCCCCTTTGCCCGACCCTTCCTACGCTACTGCCTCATACTACAGTTCTTTTATTCCAGTTAACATTTTTTAAGTTTGCATTTGCATGCATTTTAGTAGGCTTATTTCAATTTCTCTATATGGTAGTCAGATCGGGATATAACACTTTATATGAGGCCCTTCTAGTGCCCTGTGAAATGAAAGGATCACTGCAGCAAATGTAGAAATTATCTCTTAACATTGTGCACCCCAGCACCTGCTGGTCTTCACTACTGACCATTCATGATGATTACAACCCCCAAATCCTTTTTCTTCTTTGTTTTCCATAGCTTTGCTCTACTAGCTCTGAACATTTTCTAGTATTTTCCACAACAAAATGCATAAATTCGCACTTTTCTATATTAAATCTCTGTTTCCACCTATTTTTTTACCTCTGTCTCATACTAGTACATCAGCTTGGTGTCATCAGCTTGCAGATTGCTCTTGCTCATTAAGACCATTGTAATATCTGACACAAGCAAGCTAAGTAGGGGTGGTATCAGCAATGAGTCCTGTGGTACTTCATTGTTTAATTATTTTTATTCTTTTAGCTTATTCTTAAATTTAACTCTGTGCATCTAGTTAGATTGCTTTTACCTTATTCACATTATCATTTTGTTTCCTGACTTGTACTCTTTAATTTCTTTAAAAACTTCCTATGATGTAAAGTGATGGATGTTTTGCTGAAGCCAAAGTACATAAGATTCATTGGGCTTATGTTGCCTGTATTAGTAATGATCAAATCAAGAAGATAGATCAGCCTGGAATGGCAAAATAAGTGCTTTATTATCAGCAGATCATAAGACAATCGACAATCAGCAACTCTAACAGCCTCCATGTCATAATTTTTTCCATAACCTATTCTGGGACAGATGCCAGCCTAAAAGGCACTAAATGGCTCATAATTCTCTGGTTCCTTAATATATATCTATGTGTGTGTAAGGTAACAACTATTACTTCCTTCTAAGGTATTGCACCATTCATTTTTTATGTAGAGGCAGCATAATTTAGCCAATGGTTCTATGTCTCCTGTCCTATTTCACCATTTCAGTTGTTGAGGAGAGACAGTATAGTTTAACCAATGGCTCACCCAGCACCACTGCTTTCACTTTTAGCATGATTGGGGGCATGGAATCCAGACTGTGCAGCATGATCCCATTAGAACTCTGGAGTTCCCTACCTGCATTGTTCTCATCCCTCCAGTTGCACCATGCATACCTGCTCCACCTTCCCACAATTGCACACCATCTCATTAGTGTTAAGTAAACAGAGAGGTGAGGGAATGACTCAGAATGTATGCCACCTTCACCTATTGTAATATAATTGCCTGACAAGTCATCTTATGTACCCTGATTTTTCTACATGCCCTGGTTTACCACTCCATCACACAAACCATCTCTTTCCTTCTTCATTCTGCCATTTTTATTGCTTTTTATAGCATCCCTATTATCTTATTATCCTGTTATCATTCTAATATTTGCCTTCTTCATTTCACTCATCAATTATTTTATCTTGTTCTCTTTAGCCAGGTTGACTGTTTTCTCCTAAAACACTTTATTTTTTATCTGTGTCTATAACAGTCTGCCTAATTTGGTCACCACCTCAGCTCTGAGAAAACAATGGCACTTGCTTTGGCTTTGGAAATTGAGTTTTACTTCTACTGCTGCACCGATTTGTTTAGCAGCTAGCTGAATTTACTCCTGCTTTTTTTCACAAAAGAAAATATATTTTTATCAGTTCAACACTTTTCATTCAGCATGTTTGAAAATGATAAATATGTGAAGGATATCAAATGTCCAAACCCCAGAAAAGTACAATAAACATCAGTGCTGTTCAATTATGAACCGCAGAAGAATCCACACATAAAAAAATCACATGCTCATGGCCTCCTTTGATATACACTTGGGCACAGAACTGAAAATTCATTCCTGCACAGTAAAAATACTTTATCTGAGCTGCAAAAAATAAATCAGAAATGTCAGGTTTTGTGCAAAAGCAGGCACTGTACTGTAGAAGCAGTTCATGTGATCATTCCAACTAGCCTGGAATCCAAACTGTCTGATAAGGTCAGAATAGGGAATTTAATACAGTATTATTATAAGACCAAGGGAAAATAGAGGGAAAATAAAACAGCATGAAAATAAGGTATTTTGATATTCAGTAATACTTACAGTAATTAGAAGAATCTGATGTCCACCATTTTCAAAAGTGGTTTTAAATGTGTTGGTTATCTAACATCCCGATGAACAAACAAATGAAAAAGTTCACAGGGTAGCAGAACCTTAACACAGTGACAATCTTAACCCAGGATCATGTTAAGCAAGTGTGTTACCTTCTCTCTAAGATTATATTAAGCCATGTATAAGCTCCTGAAAACAATAATATCTGTAACACATCACATATTTGCTGAAGAGCATACACGTTTTGACCAGGCAGCATTGAAGAATGTTTGTTCTTTTTAAGATATGGAAGGAACTATCTTAAATAACAAATTGCCTCTACATTGCCAGTGTTTCAGAACTGTATTGTGTATGTCAAAGATTACCTCAACCGACTATGGTAAATGTCCATTGTTGCCTTGGGCTATGACTAATACTAGCCGCACCTAGATAAGTTTCACACTGTAAGGTTAAAGAGCAGAGTTATGATCATTGGCTTCCCTGGATTTTCATCTTTTCAATTTCACCTCAGTGCTTTGCAGTGTTATCTTGCCAAAAGCAAATTAATCTTGTTTTTCATATTATTTCACATTCTCATACATATACAGTTTTCCAGGAGGGGATAATAATAATATCATTTCAGTGCCACCACCCTTTCCTGCTTCAGTGCTACCATACTGCGACAAACCAAGCCAGTCTGGCAACCCAAGGTCACAGTTACTGAACTTTCTAAAAATAAGTATGTCAGCCATGTTAAATATACAGAAAATATATACACTTACATTATGAAATTAAAATACAAACTGTCAAACAGGAAGTCATCTTTAGAAAAACAGCTACTACCCAGCTGTGCCTATCGTTATTATTATTACCATCAAAAGAGTAACTGAAAGTGTCTTTTGCTTACTTTTAGATACTCAATAATTGGAAAATGCAGGCAAAAAATGCAAACATGAATTCACTGTCTGGGAAGTAACTGTTCACTATTCCTAGGTTCATAAGTTCACACATGTGTACTAGGCTAATGCCCACAAGGGCCTTTTTCAGATTAAATATGCATTCTAAATCTTTGACAAGTTCTGGTACCCTTGATGAGTGTAAACAGGGGCTTGGGAGATGAAACATTTACAAACAGAGGCCTGGGAGATGAACCATTTGCAGGTTGCCTGTGCCCATTAGAGAATTAGATGCGAAACCAGTGATGAATTTGCTGTTGCCTATTCAGTTGTCCAAGTTACACTTGAATTGGGTTAGGAAGGAACTCTGCTTCACATGGATGGGGAGTCTTTTCCAGAGAAGGTGTAGTCTATGGGATACATACCTGTCTCTACAGCCCATTCTATTTATATCACAGGCAAGGTTTTAGTCTTTAGAATGGGTAATTCTGGTGCTGCTTGTTTTGTGGGTATGCAGGAGGCCCATCAGGGTTGGGTCTGACAATGCCTTGTACGCCTGGTATAAATTTCCCTTCAACAGCCTGTAGGAGACAGAATACAGGGATAGAGCCTTGAGGCGGTCTGCATAGGATATGGTACTTATGCCCTGTATTCTTTTAGGGAGGGACCTCTCTAGATATTCCAGTTGTTGGATGTGCCTAGTTAGGTACATACCAAAGGGGGCATTGTACTCAATGATAGGTGTGATAAATGCCGAATGCAGTAAAACATTTGCCGTCTTGGACCTAGATGCCATATGTTTGTTTATAAGTTGTACAACATGGAATGATTTCCTCACTATTGTAGACACATGATAGTCAAAGGCTAGATTACTGTCTATGTGTGCACCAAGTCCCTGATTACTGGATCCGCTCTTAGGGGTGTGTTGCCAGCATGATAGTTACCAGGCATGGAAAACTTTCCAAAGGATACTGTTATGACTTTCTTGGCATTTAGTTATAGTCTATGGCTCTGGCACTAGTTATTTGTCTGTGTCAGTCCTTCTGAAGTACATTTGTGTCAGTGGGGGATTCTTTGACTGCTCCTAATTTGCAATCATCTGCAAATGTATTCAGCCAGAGGCCATTGACATTGATCTTGACTTCAGAGAAGTAAATGCTAGGAAGGAGTGGTCCCAGGAAGGATCGTTGAGGGACACTGCTTGTGACTGACCTCTTTGTAGAGGTGGACTCCCCATTTCTAACTTCCTGAGTCCTGTCTGTGAGCTAGCTGGCTATTCACTGGGTAACATAAGGGATGGTACCTAACCTCCTGAGATTGTCAAAAATGCCTGAGTGGAGTATTGTGTCAAATGCCTTGATCAGGTCAAGATAGGCAGTGTGAATCATTTTGATGTCATCCATTGCTTTGATGACCTTCTCAAAGAAATCTACCAAGTTGACTAGGCATGACCTAACCTTCATGAAAGAAAATTGGGTTGGGTCCAGTGTCTGGAGGTTTCCTACATCATTACTGATCTGATAATTCTTTCCACGGCTTTGCATATGAGACTAGTGAGACATGGGTCTGTAGTTTTTACTGTCTGTAGATGGCCCACCTTTGCGCAGAGAGATGACTATTGCTGTTCTCTATTCTTGAGGCAGAAAGCTTGTTTGGAAGTTGCAGTTAAATAGCAATTCCAGAGGCCCTGATAGATCATGTTTCATGCTATGTATAAGGTATGCTGGAGTATTGTCTGGGCCCACTGATGCAGTTTTCTTGGCCTTAGGTTCATAGGTTCATAGTTGTTTACTAGGCTAATGATTACAATGGCCTTTTTAAGCCTAGCCACGAATCCCAAATCTCTGAGTTCTGATACCCTTGATAAGTGTAAGCATGGGCCTGGGTGATGAGCCATTTACCAGTTACCTGTTTGCATCAGAGACATACGTGCCAAACCAGAAATGCATTTCCAGTTTCTCATCCAATTGTCCAAGTTACACTTGAATTGGATTAGGGAGGAACTCTACTTAAGATGGATGAGGAGCCTGTCTAATAGACGGGGTAGTCTCTGGGATACATACCTATCTCTCCAGCAGGTCCTATTTATATCACAGGCAAGGTTTAAGTCTTTAGAACAGGTAATTCTGGTACTGTTTGTTTTGTGGATATGCAGGAGGTCCATCAGAATGGGGTCTGAAAATGCCCTGTATGCCAGGCATAGCTCTCCCCTCAAAAGCCTATAGGAGACAGAATACAAGGATAGGGCCTTGAGGCAGTCTGCATAGGACATATTACTTATGCCCTGTATTCTTTTAGTGAGGAACCTCTGTGGACATTCCAGTTGTTGGATATGCCTGGTTAGGTACATCCTAAAGGGGGCATTGTATTCAATGATAGGTCTGATGAATGCCAAATACAGTGGAGTAATGACTTCCTTGGACTTAGATGCCATACTTTGTTTATAAGTTGTGCTACATAGAATGATTTCCTTACCACTGTAGACACGTGATGCTCAAAGGCTAGATTACTATCTGTGATTCCCCAAGTCCCTGACTACTGGGTCAGCTCTAAGAAGTGTGTTGTCAATATGATAGTTACCAGGGATGGATGACTTCCCAAAGGATACTATTATGCATTTCTTGGTATTTAGATTTAGTCCATGACTCTGACACCAGTTGTTTGTGTCAGCCCCTCCTGGAGAACATTTGTGTCAGTGTGAGATTCAATGACAGCTCCTAATTTGCAATCATCTGCAAATTTAGTCAGCCAGAGACCACTGACATTGGCCTTGACTACTGAGAAGTAAATGCCAAAAAGGAATGGTCCAAGAACTGATCCCTCAGGGACTCCACTTGTGACTGGCCTCTTTGTAGAAGAGGACTCCCCAGTTCTAACATCCTGGGTCCAGTCTGTGAGCCAGTTGGCTATCTTCTTGGTGACATATGGGTTTGTAGCTAATCTCTTGAGTTTCTCAACAATGCCCAAGTGGGGTATTATGTGAAATGACTTGGCCAGGTGAAGGTAGGCAGTGTGAATGGTTTTGCCCTCATCCGTTGCTTTGGTGACCTTCTCAAAGAAATCCACCAGATTGAGTAGACATGATCTGCCCTTTATGAAACCAAACTGGGTTGGGTCCAGTGTCTGGAGGCTTATTATATCTCTATTGGTCATCTCCATGGCAATTCTTTCCATGACTTTACATATAAAACTTGTGAGACGTATGGGTCTGTAGTTTCCAGGGTCTGTAGATGGCCCACCTTTGTGCAGAGGGATGACTGTTGCCTTTCTCTATTCATGAGGCATGAAGCCTGTTTGGAAACTACAGTTAAACAGTAATTCCAGAGGCTCTGATAGGTCATGTTTCATGCTATTTAGAAAGCTTTCTGGGATAGTGTCTGGACCCATTGATGCAGTGCTCTTGGTCATAGAGAGAGCATTAAGGACCTGTTCCCTAGTGATTGCAGGGGGAGTTATATTCAATGATATTTCCTGAGGGAAAGTTGAGGGGGAGAGAGGAGTAAAGTTGAAGCTGAATTTATCAGCCAGGAGGTTTGCTATATCTTCTGGCACAGTATAGGTGGCTCCATTTACAATGAGCTCTGCACACAATTGTATATTGCCTTTGAGGTTGCAGACATAGCTAATGAATGGTTTGTGGTTGTCCTTGGCCTGGGAAGCCAAACTTACCTCAAATTTGGCTTTGGTAGACTTTATTTGTCCTCTGCATTGTTTGTTTAGTTTAATGAGAGTGCTTTTGTCGTGCTCTGTGTTGCACCTCCTAATTTATGCCATCATTTTCTTCCTCCTGCTATACATCCGATTGATTTTGTGATTCCACCATGGAGAGCATTAAGGACCTGTTCTCTAGTGATAGCAGTGGGAGTTATATTTGATGGTATTTCCTGAGGGGTGGTTGAGGGGAGAGAGGGTTAAAGTTGGAGCTGAATTTGCCAGTTAGTAGGTTTGCTATATCTTCTGGCTCAGTATAAGTGACTCCATTAACAATGAGCTTTGCACACAATTGTGTATTGCCTTTGAGGTTACAGACATAGCTAATGAATGGCTTGTGGTTGTCCTTGGCCTGGGAGGCCAGATTAGCATTACATTTAGCTTTGGTAGACTTTATCTGCCTCTGAGTTGTTTGTTTAGTTTGATATGAGTGCTTTTATAATGCTGGGTGCTACACCTCTTAATTTTTGCCATGATTTTCTTCCTTCTGTTATACAGTTTCTTGATGTTGTGATTCCACCAGTGTGGCTTGTTTTTTGAGTAAGTCCTGTACTTCTTCCTGGTGGGTACAGCTGTTTCTATGCAGCTATTATTATGGTTGTATAGGGTTTGTGTGAACAGTTCTGCATAGGCCAAAGTGTTTTCAATATTATGGGGGCTTGAAATTTTCTAGGTTATCACTTAATAGTAGGAGGTTAGCCTTAGAGTAGTCCTGGATATTTCAAGGTTAGCTGGGGTTCCAGGTTTAATTTTGACTTCAAAGGAGACCATTTTGTGGTGTGACCTTACCAGAGAAGACATTACACTAGGGGATGTGCAGCACTCTCCCATATCAGTGAGGACCAGATCCAGTCTGTTTGCACCTCTGTTTGGTGTATGGACAATCTGGTCCAGGCAGTTTGAGTTTATGAAATCCAGGAATCTTTGTGCCTGTACATTTGGTGTCATATATGATTCCCAGTTAACAGTGGGGTAATTAAAATCGCCCTTGAATATGGTATTGGGTTGGATGGTGAGTGTTTCCAATAAGTTTAATACATGTTATGGGTTTCCTGGGTCATAGAAGGGGACTTATAGCTTGCATGGAAGTAGTATGGAATTTTGCCTCTGGTAATTTGAACATGGAGAAGCTCAACTGCATAGTCCTGCTGGATCAACCTTGAGGCATATTTATTTTTAATGTATATCAAGACACCTCCACCTTTAGTCCCTGTTTGTTTAGTAGCTGGTCTAAACATGTGGAAAGTACTCTAGCTTGCACTGCCAGTGTGCTGTCTGTGGCATTAAAGCATGTCTCAGTGACTGCACAGACATCAGCAGTCTCTAGGGTGAGGAAAGCTTGTAGGGAGTTCTTTAGACTCATAGCATTGAGCAGTAACATCTTTAGATTTTCTTGTTTCTGATTTGTTACATTGGAAGTAGTTTCAGTTTGGCATTGACTAAAGAAAGCACCATGGTGTAGGACAATGTTTTAGTTAATATTGAAAAACCTAGAGGAGGGAGGTGCAGACAATCCCTGGCAAAGTAGTGTGGTCTGTTGACCATCTTCTTCCATACTGACAAATATTGCACTCCCTTACAATGACATCAGTAAATAAGTCAATTATTAAAGTCAGTGATCTTCTGTTCATTTGTGTCATCATCCTTGGAGAAGGTAAAATGCTGCTCAATGCTAAGCTCATACCAGCCTCGGACACACATTCCTAGAGCTCCGTGATGTCTTTCTTCATATAGTCTAGGGATGGATGTCTCAGTTCATTTACACCCACATGGACTATGACTGAGTCATACTGGTACTTGTGGTTCAATGACATTAGTGCATGCTTAATGTGCCAGTAGGCAACTGACCATGACTTTCTCCTTAGTCAGCCTGGTGATGGGGACATTAGTGTGTCTCACAATGGAGTCTCCAATGACACAAATGTTGGATTCTGTGGTGGCTTGCCTTATGGGCTTAGAAGTAGAGACTCCATGAGATGTGTTTGTATGTGTTGATATGGGTGTTGTTTTGAAAGAGTGCATTCAGGGTTGCTAAGGGTGTTTGTTATGTGTACTTCATCTAGGAGGTCTTTGGGGTTTAGGAAGCTTACATTTAAGTGCCTCAGCATATGTGGGTCTATGTGTCTGCTTTGAACTGTGTGTGATGGATGCAGTGTGTGCACTACTGACAACCTGACTGAAATTAGGAGTGCTTTTATGTGAGAGTTTTGTCTCCAGTGACACTGTGTACATACATTTCTCACATACCCTATCAGTTTGTTTGAGAATTAACTGGTTGCCCGTAAACATGAGACAATTTCAGCATTGCCTTGGGATGTCCATATCCATCAACCTGGTAATGGAGATGGTGAGAAAGTTCATATCCATGGCAACAGGCCCCTTTTCATCGATTAGACAGTTGCAGTGAGAATATAAAGTAATGTCAGGAGTATCTGGTTTGCAACTTTAGGGGCAGTTCTTGTCACTACAAACTAGTTGTCTTGTGTGCAACTTGGTATTGGTGAAATTTCAAAGGTGCTTTTACAGGAAAAATGTCAACTCAAGGTGTCTGTGTCTATATAGGGCACTGCCAAATACTTGAGGGGAAACTAGTAAGTAGACCATGATTATTTATGGATGAAGTATTTAGGGAGATATTCTCAAATTAGTTTAGCCAGCAGCAAATCAAGCAGTACTTGCTGAAAATAAAGAACTTGTTTTGTCAAGAATAATAAAAAGAGGGGATCTGCCTGAATGGTTACTGCCTGGCTGCTACTACTGCTGGTCTCAACACAGCTTCACGCTGCTGGGATACAATGTTCCTTTGCTTCTTCTCTCACCAGAAGCAAAACAGTAGCACCAATCCCAAGATGAGAAGCAAGCTACAGGCTCTTTGGTGATCAATAGTCTTGTCCCAGATAATAGGGTGGTGGAGCCTTTTCCTGGTAGATGCCATGACTATCAACCAGACCAATCAGGAAGGTCCAACACAGACATTCACTGCCCAATCAGAGGCAGTCAGGACTCCATGCACTCTACTCCCCTCACCGGGAGCAAAATATAAGCACAAATTCTAATCTGGCATCTATGAAGCAGTTATTAGGCTTTCTGGTGATGAGCAGTCCCCATGAAATAATGCCCCTATGCTCCTCCTTTCACCAGAAGCAAAACAGAATCACTAATCCCAAGGTGACTACTTAGTGGAAGAATGTGGGCTTTCCAGTAATTGGTGATCTTGGATTAGATGCTGGAGATTTTAAAGGTGAGATGGAAAAAAATGGTTAATATCCCGAGTTACAGTGTGCACTAAGCAGTTAGCTATGAAAGAGAGGGTAACTTAAGCTTTGACTATCTAAGTGGAGAGCTACTAATTTTAAAAAAGCAAAATAGATTTGAAGGGGGTTGACACCTTGTATTCTGGACCTATGAAATACAGTGGAATGGCCAATAAATTTAAATAGATGAAAGCGAGAGATTTCACAAAATGTTAGTTTTGTGCTTACTCAGAATAGCCAATGAACTAGAACAGGGAAGGAAACGTGGTCAAATTAACATAAGGGGCAGACATCTAGATAGACAGTTGTGTTTAAAAATATGTCACCACAATGGTATGAGGGTTGGGGGAAATTTAATTTCTGAATTCATTTGTTAATATATGTTCTTTAATTTGATTTTTTTAATTTACTGCACTTTATATAATATTATACACACATTCATAGGTTCATAGGTAGGTACTAGGTTATCTGCCCAAGGGCATTTATAAGCCTAGCCAGAGTGTGTCAGCTTTCGCCACCCCATTGATTAATTAACTGATCCTCTGTCAAGCAGAGCCAATGAAGTGATCCCAGGGGTGTATTTTCTGTTACCCATCTACTCGTAAAGGTTTCTCTTGAAGAGTGTTAGTGAGGGGCTCTGCCTAATGTAGTTTGGAATTTTGTTCCAAAGCATGGGGAGTCTCTGTGACAGGAATCTATTCCTCCAGTATGTTCTATTTATTGTTGTGGTGAGGTTTAGCTCACTAGAGCGCGTGGCTCGCAGTGACTTGGATTTCTTCAGGTGGAGCATGTCCATCAATTCTGAGTTGGACATGGCTTTGTAAGTCAGGCAGAGATCACCTCTGAGTAAGCGATATGCCACTGAGTACAGCCAAAGTTTTTTCAGTTGGGCTGCATAGGACATATGTTTGAGGCCAGTAATCCTCTTGGTGAGGTACTTTTGTGGTCTTTCCAGCTGTTGGAAGTATCTTGTGAGGTACATCCCAAATGGGGCATTGTACTCAATGATGGGTCTAATGAGTGACGAGTAGAGGGGCACTATAACCTATTTATTTCTAGATGCAAACCCTTTAGTAATTAGATGGGCCACATAGAAGGATTTCCTAACTACTTTGGCAATATTATTGTCAAAGGAGAGATTACTATCTACCTGGCTCCCCAGATCTCTTATTATCTTTTCTGTATTAAGGGGGCTGCCACCTATGTGGTAATTTGTGGGTGTTTTGTTTTTCCCAAACGAGATGACTATGCATTTTTTGGCATTTAGCTTGAAGCCATGACTTTGAAACCAGGTGTCTGTCTCAGTAAGACCCTTTTGGCGGATGTTCGTGTTAGCCAGAGAGTCAATTATGGTTCCCAGTCTGCAGTCATCGGCAAACTTGGTCAGCCATAGTCCTCCTGTGTTTGCCTGCACTTCTGAGAAGTATATGCCAAACAGTAGGGGTCCCAGGACTGAGCCTTGCGGAACACCACTTGTGACTGGTTTAGAGTCGGACCTGGACCCCGCTATTCTTACTGTGAAAGTTCTGTCTGTAAGCCAGTTGGCAACCCATCTCGTGACGTAGGGGTTTATGCTCAGGCTGGTGAGTTTTTCTGTAATACCCGAGTGGGGAATGGTGTCCAAAGCCTTGGTAAGATCAAGGTAGGCTGTGTGAACCACCTTTCCATCATCTGTGGCCTTAGTGACAGTCTCGAAGAAGTCATCCAGGTTTAGTAGGCAAGATCTGCCCTTAACAAAGCCGAACCTGGTCGGGTCAAGTGTTTGGAGGTTCCCAATGTCTTTGTTAATGAGTTCCATGATGATGCACACCACTTGCAGACCAGGCTAGTCAGGCTTATGGGGCGATAGTTTCCAGGGTCAGTTGTGGCCCCTCCTTTGTGGAGAGGAATAACTGTTGCTGTGCACCATTCTATGAGCATGTAGCCTGTGTAGAGGCTGAGGTTGAACAGCGTGTTTAGGTGGGGGGGTTAATTCATTCTGTAGTTCATGCAAGACGCAGCCTGGGACACCTGGCCCCATTGATGCTTTTTGGCTTTTGAAAGGGCTGTTTTCACCTGTGCATCTGTGATTTCCAGGACACTACATTTTTCTGGTATTGTTGTGGGCCCTTTTGGGGGTGAGAGGGGGTGGTTTGCACTGAATCTATCTGCCAAGATGTTGGCAATATCAGTAGGTTCAGTATATTTTGTGCTGTTTTGCACTAGTTCAGTGCATATTTGTGAGTTGCCACTTAGATTCTTAACATAGCTAAAGAAGGCTTTGTGGTTATCTTTTGAATCCTTGGCTATTTTTCTTTCAAAGTTATCCTTGGATGATTTTATGAGGGACCTTAGTTTCTTACCGATACTGATCAGGGATGTCTTTCCTTCTTGGGATTTGCTTTTTTTCTGAACTAGTTTCCTCCTTCTACTGTATAGCCTGTTTATGGCAAGGGTTCACCACACTGGTTTCCTTCTCGTAGAGGAGTGAGTCTTGGTTTTGCTAGGGGTGGCATGATCCATGCATCCTTTTAGGTGCTCATAGAGTGCATTTGTAAAGGTTTCTGCATCTACAATTCAAAATTTTAAATACATTAAATATTTAATTTTTTGCATTTTATGAGCTTTTCCAGTGAAGTTTTTACTTCTCATGTAAAAGTTTATTCAATATTTTTTTATTAAGCACATTCTAAATATTGGTATTTAAATAGATATTGTGATAATTTGGCCCTTGGAAGTAAATTATGTAAAAGACTATTGTGATGATGTACCAATAGGGTTGTACCTGTCATTATAAATGGTGTAAAATGTTACTTGAATTTATTTTAATAAAGTTTCTGACTAGATAAAAGCACTTAATGTATAATAAAACATTTTCTGTATACTGGAGGCAATTTTTTTTTAATTTGGTTATCCCATTACTGTGACTTGGATACTGTTTTCATTGGTATCTTTTTGTTTAACAGTCAAAAACAAACTAACCTTTCCCTCACAGCAATATATTGCAGAGTCTGAGTGAGCTTTTCCAGTAAAGCCTTGAAATGTTTTATTTTACCCCTTAAATAGAATGTTTAGTTCCTAGCTCTACCCTCAGCTCACAGGTAAGTAACCTTAATTGAGCTGTTCTAATTTCTGTGTGACTCACAAGAGACACAGCTGTGGTCTCTTTCCTAGTTTAAATATGCAGTTAAAAGCAGAATACAAGTAAAACACAGTGTAGAGAAAATAAACCATAATACACAAAACAGAAGAAGGCAATGAAACAATACAAAATATCAATCTATGGCAGAGTCTGAGTGAGCTTTTCCAGTGAAGTTTTTACTTCCCATGTAAAAGTTTATTTAAAGTTTATTTACTGTTTAATCACTGCCTCTCAACTTATTCAGAATTTTTCAGCACATGAAAGAGGCTGTGATTAACTGAAGCACTGGTTCTAGAAGAAAGGGCTGCATTACTTGTTGATAATCTGGAGCACTATCTTGGTATGGATCAACTATGATAGATATTCAGCACTGAATCCACTGATATGCTCCCTCCTTTCTTCATTTGGTCTAGCTCTCCTAGCTCTTTCTCTTCCTAGGAGGTCATAAGCTTTGTGCTCTCAGATTACCAGAACAAGGAAGTGCCACTCATTTAAAGTAAATAGCTTCTTTAACAAGAACTAACACCTTGAATATTGTGTGTGTGTGTGTGTGTGTGTGTGTGTGTGTGTGTGTGTGTGTGTGTGTGTGTGTGTGTGTGTGTGTGTGTGTGTGTGTGTGCGAGCGTTTGCCTAAAAACAATTTAATTCTTAGACATTTTGCTACATCTTTATGGGAAAACAATTACATACACCTTAGTTCTTACTGATTTTGTTCGTATCTCTCTCTATTTTTACACTTTAAGCAGGTTTCTTGAGATACTCCCAAGAATCATAGCTGTGGTTGAAGGTATATCCTTTAAATTGCAATACCGTATTATTTATTTTAAGTAGTCACCTGCTTTTGTATTGTTTTCACCACTTCTGTCCTAGATTGCATTGCTGTAGACCTCTAATCCCCAACCTCTATCATGGCAACTTACTGTTTTGCCAACTAACCCTGTGTAACTATTTTAAGGGATTGTGATATGTGGCAGTTGTGAATGTTTTACATATAAATAGTCATGCAGTTTTTGAATAGCCCAAACTGTATCTAAACTGTTCTTCTCCATGGCAGCATATGATGACTTCCTCAGCTAAAGTCTATGACTGAGAAACACCACTATGTGTTCCACTCCATGTAAAGATATGTTGTTGTGCACAGTACCTAACTGTGGTTTGAGGCATAGGTTCATAGATTCATAGGTGTTTAGTAGGATAATGACCACAAGGGCCTTTTTAAGCTTAGCCATGCATCCCAAATCTCTGACAAGTTCTGATATCCTTGATAAGTGTAAGCAGGGGTTTGGGAGATGAAACATTTACATGCAGGGGCCTGGAAGATGAACAATTTACAGGCTGCCTGTGTCCATTAGAGACATAGGTGCCAAATCAAGGATGTTTCCTGTTCCTGATCCAATTGTTGAAGTTGCACTTGAATTGGGTTAGGGAGGAACTCTGCTACACATGGATGGGGAGCCTGTTCCTTAGACGAGGTAGTCTCTGGGATACATACCTGTCTCTCCAGCAGGTCATATTCTAACCCAGGACCATGTGAACTTGAAAGTAACACTTGCACCACCTCTACTATGCTCTTCTAACTGTAATCAAGATGAGCCAGCACAATAGACATGCTCCAGGCCTCCTTGAGCTTTTGAAATACTTACTTCAAGGCTGGTATCCAAATAATTTTATCTGGTTGGTTCTTCTGGGTAAGGTGTGTAACAGAATAAGTACTGTGTTGTAATGAAGGACAAACTTCCTAAAAAGCCTTTCTGTCCCAAAGAAAATCCTTACTTGCTTTTTCGTAACATAGGTAGACTACGTTGGGAGAATCTCAATCTTTGGCAGGCTCTGGCTGGAGCTTGCCATCACCCACTCAATAAGCCTGGCATTTTTTCTTTGTTTTGTTAGTTAATCCTGTCCTTGTTACTCTGTTTAGTACCTACATAGCAAGCTAAAAATGTTCCTGCCAAGACTGATTGCAGATAGCAATATCATCCATATAAGCAAGAGCATACTCTCCAGCTCCTGCTAGGATGGATGCAATTTACAAGCCTCTGAAAAGTTGTCAGAACATTTTTTATCCCAAAGGATATTTTAGTATATACATGTAACTCAGAAGGATTAACAAAAGCTGACCTCTCCCTTGCTGCATGTGTCAGAGGTACTTGTCTGCAACGTTAGTTATCAATAACAGTCAGATATTTAGCTCCACCAAACTGCTCTAATGATTTATCTGTGTCAGGTGTGACATATGTATCTACCTTTCTGTGATTATTTCATTTTCTATAGTCTGTTCATAAACTGGGGCTCCCTTCTTTCTTTAATGGCACTACCAGTGAGGAGGAAGAGGAGCAAGGACTGCTGGATTCCTGGATTACTTCCAGATCCACTATCATTTGTAGTTCCAACTGTATGTACTTAGGTACCCTGTCAGGAACTTGTCTGAGTGGCTTTGATCCATGTGCCCACATTGTGCTCCACCGTGGTTTAGCAGTGTATTTGTTCCTAGACTCTTGTAATATTACTCAGACTTCCTGGACCTCGGAAGGGGATAGCTCCTGCAAGAGCACTATGTCTTTCACAGAACTGCTGTACTGGGCCTTAATGAGAAGGTCTACCACAAGATCCCTTTCTAGTTCTTTCTGCAACTGACTGCAAAAACTGAACACCAGTGTCTTTGTGTCATGGTAACACTTAATCACATTGACATGAGTCTGTGTTTCAGCCTCCAGCCTGACAACTCTACTGCTTAGTTAACATCATTCCACTGTCTCACAGTAGTGAAAGCACCCACTTACTGTCTGCAACTTATTCTACCGAGCAGAAGATGCACCCTCATCCTTTGGCCAGCTATTTGTTCTCTGGCTCTACCCGTCTGGTCATACCAGAAATTCTGCTGCTGTTGTACTTGTGCTAGATGCTTTTGTGTACTCCTCATGAGCTCACATAGCTTAGTCCTGAAATTCAACACATACTCCACAACAAACTTCTTGTGGGACTCATAATCACCCTCCCACTCATCAGAAAGTAAACTGTTGAATTTTCTGTAGGTAAACTGTTCTTTAACTGAGGCAGTATTGCTAAAAATAAGAAGTTATTGCATTTACGATCTGCTTTGGTGGGAGCTTGAATGATTTGTAAAAGCTCTTGGATCTGTTTTTTCTAGTTTGTATAGGTAAGTAACTGATTGCTTTCCTGGTCTTTGTTTAATTAAGTCTATATATCACTATTCCAAAACATATTCCTGGCCATTTTGGTCACATACTGATGTGATATACTGTCGATGACAAGCTGTTGTGTCAGATTTGTCTAGCTTCTTACATCTGCTTGAATGTTCTATAAATAAACTGTTGAATTTTCTGTAAGTAAACTGTTTTATTCTTTAGCCAAGACATTATTGTTAAAAGCAGAGGCCATATCAGTTACAATCTGTTTGGGAAGCTTGGCTGATTTCTAAAAGCTCTTGGATCTGTTTTTCTCTTTGTTTGTACAGATCTGTTTTATAGATTGATTTCTACCCCAGTCTTTGTTTAATGAAATCTGTATATCACTGTTCCAAAACATATTCCTAGCCAGTTTAGCTCAAATGCTAATATGATATACTGTAGATAACAAGTTGTAGTGTCTGATTTATCTGACTTCTTCCATCAGTTTGAATTTTTCCCCAACCCTACCACTGTTTTGCTGTTGTTGTTTTAAAAGCCAGTGTCTCTAGCTTTCAGCCCTTATGATAATCTGACTGCCAAAGTCCTTCTGTCCCCCTTTGATTGCTATTGCCAGTTGTGTAAGCTGAAGAAGTACTTTATCCACCCATTGGTTTAGATAGATCCATCATACCGAGAGCCACTCAGCAAAAAAGTATTGTTGTTTAGCTAACCTCCTTTACTACAAATCAACATTTTCAAAAAGCTCCCATCTGCTTAGCATCCTTGCCACATTCTCAGAGGGTGTTGAATAAATCCTGTGCCATGGTAGATTTATTTTACTGTTCTGCATTTCATTTAACTGCTTTATCTGCTGATTTTTGCACTTTAAATCTTTTTCAGGTACCTCAATATTGTACTGTTTGCTGGGAACTGCACTTTTGAGAAGCTTTACTGTCAGTGTTACTGTGTAAGTTACTACTTCATATTTTATTGTACTTAATTGCTGTATTCTTACAATGTAAACACTGCTAAAGGGATTCCACACAGTTTCCTTGTTCTAAGTGCCTGTATAAATTTGGCACATTTGCGGGGCTCTTGGCTGATTCCTACAGTGCTCAGCAACTCTTGATGTACTTGCTTGAGCATCTGAAGTGATTTCCTTGCATCATGTGCTATCTCAGCTCAGGCTGAGCACTTGTATTTAAAAAGAGCACTTCCAGAAGCTGTTTCAGTGATCGACTACTGATTTCTTGTTTTTTTTGTGCATTTATCTGTATTTCATTTGCTCAAACTGTCTTGCTATTGGTCTGATTGACTTGAAATCATCTTCTCAAGCTACTTTGTTTAAGCTGTTTTGTGGCAGCATACATGCTCAAGCAATCCTTTTTATGCTTTTACATTAAGAGGACTGGGATATTCCGTCTAGTGACCGTAGGTGGTGGCTTGATCTGTCTGAGTTGGAAAACACACAAGTTAACCTATAAAGTAGCATTGGGACTGTATCCTGCAGTTTAGTGAAGCATTGCACAAAGTCAAGCTCAGATCAGTTACCTTGTGAGTCAGATCATATACTAGCAGTATCCTAATACCATATCCTAGCATCACTCAACTCTAGTCCTTAACCCCAGAGACCACTTTAGAAGACCTCTATAAAACTCAGTCCTGAAACCCTAATAGCCCACCCTAATACAGGCCCAGGCAACATGGATATGCATTTTCCAAATGTCTTCATAGGCAGCTTGGTAAATATGGACATCCTGAGACAATGTAGCAATTGTCTAATGTTCACTGGCAACTTTTTAATCCTTAAAGAATCCAACACAATATGTGAGAAATGTGCACACACAATTTCCTTGGGGGCAATAATCTAGTATTCAAACAAGGTTGTCAAGAACATACACACTACATCCACCACACATTGTGTCCACAAACATAGACCATCTTATGCTGAGGCATTAAACATCAATTTCCCCAAACCTCAAAGATCTCCTAAGCCTGCAAACATCAATGTCTATCTTCAGCAGTCTTTAAAGGATACACCAAAAGCAACAACTAACAGTGCACATAAGCCTACACTATATGGACCCCCAGAAACAAAGCCCATAAGGCAAGCTGACAATTTACCCAGGACTCTTGTCATAGAGGATTCCATTGTACAACATACAGATGCCCCATTTAACAGACTGGACAAGGAGAAGATTACAGTCAGTTGCTTCTCTGGAGCCAGGATATGCAAAGTTACACATGCACTCAAGTCATTGCACCAGAGATGCCAGTGTGATTCTATCATAGTCCATGTAGGTGTAAATGACCTAAGACATACCTCTCTGGATTATATGTAGAGAGAAGTTATGCACCTCTTTGAATATGTGTCTCAGACTGGTATATGCCTTGCATTGAGCAGCATTCTACACTCACCAAGGATGATGCCACAATGTGAACAAAAAATTATTGACTTTAACAATTGGCTTAGTTTCTGGTATTTGTCCAGGGGATTCAATATCTGTCAGCCTGAGAGGATATGGTCAACAGAACACGTTGCTTTGCCAAAGATGGCTTGTACCTGTTTCCCCAGACTTCCAGATTTTGGCTAAAATTTTATCCACACCCTTAGACCCTTTTTTAGGCATTGCCAAAATGATAAATTTACCGATGTAGCAAATAAACCCAAAGGAATCTAAAGGTGTTACTGCTCAATGCTAGGAACATTAACAAGAAACTCCACACACACTACAAGCTCTCCTCACTTTGAAGAACATAGATATCTATGCCACTACCAAGACATAGTTTAAAGCTGCAGAACATACTCCAGCACTACAAGACTACAGTGTCTTCCACACATTGAGACCATCAGCTGCACAGAATGGGAGTAAAGATGAATGTGTCTTGAGCTATATTAGCAGCAAGTATACAGCAAGGTTGGTTAAACAGGATGATACCCTGGAGTTCATCCATGTGTAAATCACCTTAGATAGAGTCCCTTACCATAACTTAGCTAGCTAAAGGTCACTATCTATGTCTCAAGAATCCCACAACTCTTATCTAGACCTACTAGAGGCACACTCCATCCAACCACTCTATTCATGAGTAACTTTAACTACCCTTCTATAGATTGGGAACCACACATTGCCACCAACGTTAAGGCACAACATTTCCTGGACTTTATTAACACAAATGCACTTGATCAGTTAGTGAGCACATCAACCAGAGGTTCAAACATACTAGAGCTTGTTCTCACCATCCTATTAAGTGACAGTTTGTTAAAATTCAATGACCCACCCAGACTAGAGTTCACAACAGCCTATGCAGACTTTTTCACAGATACATGCACAAACATGTAAATGGCTGCATATAGGCTGTTGTACCTGTCATAATAAGCTCAACCCCCCCCCCCCCCTAAGCAAGCTACACTGGTGGAATCCTAATCTTAACAGGGTATATAACAAAGGGAAAAAAGTCATGGCCAAAGTCAGAAAGAGCAACTCTCATAATGACAAGAGCTCACCGATAATACTAAGCAGGAAACGAAGGTGACTAATTAAATCCAGCAAGGCCAGTAATGAGGTTAAGATAGCTTCTCAGGTAAAGAGGGCCACAAGGCCTTCTACAGCTATGTCCAGAACTTCACAGATAACATGCAACAATGAAGTAGTAGCAAATGGGACCACCTTCACTGAGCAGAGTGACATAGATAATCTGCTGGCTGACAAATTCAGCTCAAACTTTAACCTCCCAACTCCCCCTCTGCCACCTCTTTTGAAATCTGTACCAGCATAACACACCCCCAGCTATCAGCAGGGAGCAGAGCATAGCAGCAGTTACTAAGGCTAAAAACACACCCTCAACAGGGCCCGACAATATCCTAGGTTGCCTCCTTAATAGCCTGAAACATGACCTATCAGGACCACTTGAGTCACTTTTCAACTATAGCCTCAAGACAGACTATGTACCAAGTGAATGGAGAATAGCAACAGTTATCCCACTCCACAAGGGTGGGTCATCAACTGACCCTGGAAACTATAGACCGATTAGTCTGACTAGTCTAATATGCAAAGGTATGAAATAAATTGTGATGGAAATGATCAACAAACACATTGGCAGCCTACAAATGCTGGACCCATCCTAGTTTGGTTTTGTTCAAAGAATGATTATGCCTACTTAACCTGGCAAAAGGTAGTCAAGGCAATGTATGAAGGGAAATGGTGTATACCACCTACCTAGAACTGCCTAACGCATTTGACACAATACTTCACTCAGGTATTATGGGCAAACTCACTGAACTAGATTTAAATCCCGACACAACTCACTGGATTGGCAGCTGGCTCACAGATAGGACCCAAGAAGTCAGGATTGGTGAGACCACCTCCACCAGGAGGCAGGTCAGCAGTGGAGCACCACAGGGCTCTATGCTGGTCCCACTGCTGTTTGGCATCTATTTCTTGGAGGTTAAAGCTAATGTCAAGGGCTTCTGGCTCACCAAGTTCACAGACAACAGCAAAGTGGGAGCTAGCATTAATTTCCCCCCATGACACTAACATCCTGCAAGAGGGTCTAACAGACAAACGAGTAGTGGTAATTAAGGATTATATCTCAAGGCAAAAACAGCAGATTTTAGTGCCTTTTGGGAAAACATCTACCCAGGTAAATTGCTCCATTTATAAGATACTCCTAAGAATTGATCCAGTAGATAGAGGTCTGGGATCATATGTGGATAGCAATCCAGCCTTTGACCAACACATACCCAAGGTAGTAAGAAAATCATTCTATGTCGCCTAACTTATTAGTAAGGGTATAACTTACAGGTCCAAGGAAGTTATACTACCACTCTCCTCATCCCTTATAAGACCCATCATTGAGTACAATACCCCCTTTGGCATGTACCTGACTAAGCATATTTAACAGCTGGAATGCATGCAAAGGTTTCTCACCAAGAGAATCCAGGGTATTAACAAACTGTCCTATACAGATCCCCTTAGAGCCCTGTCATTATACTTGGCTTCCTACAGGTTGTTGAGAGGTGATCTGTGCTTGGCATATAAAGCATCCTTAGAGCCAGCCTTGATGGAGCTTTTGCACATCCACAAAATGAGTAGCACCAGAAACACTAGATCCAGGGGTCTGAACCTTGCTTGTGACGTAAGTAGAACATGCTAGCAAGATAGATATGTAACTCAAAGGATCCCCATGCTCTAAAATAGGGACCCCATCCATGTGAAGCAGAGTTCATGCCTAACCCTATTCAAATGTAACCTTGACCATTGGATGGGAAATTGCAAATTCATCCCTTGGGTTGGCCCTCATGTCTGTTATAGACCGAGACCTACAGTAACCATTCCCTAACACACCCCCAAAATAAATTTTTAGCAACTTCCTAACGTACCTCTCTTAAAAATCATACTCCCCAATTAAGACACACATGCTACCAAGGGATGCAGTTGGGTTGGTTTGGGTTGCGTGGCTAGGCTTATAAAGGTCCTGCTGGTCATTAACCTAGTATATACCTATGAGCCTATTAAACTGTGTAGGAGCAGCCTCACTCAGTGTCTGTAATGTTACTCAAATGTTGAGACACCTGTGGACTCTTGGGGGATCTTCTCTGTATGCAAAGAGGAGATGACAAAGGCACTTGAATCACTCTTACTTAAAGTGGTCTGCAAATTCTCTCAACATGGTCTAATGGGTATAATTGATCCTCTCCACCAGAATGTTTACTTGTGAATGACAATAGGTATTTTTAACTACTTTACCCCACAATGCTTTCATAAACAGGTCAACAGGCCTATCATGAAATTAGCACCCTATCTGTCGCTATATGGGGAAAGACCCCTCTGCAGAAAATTTCCAGGGGAATTTAATACCTTTTCTGCTGTAATAGATGCCAGAGCTACCACTTCAGGTACTTGGTATCATGGTTTGCCACTACCAAGATATAGCTCTTACCTGTACTGCTTGGTGTACTGAGAGGCCTGACAGTGTATATGAAATGTTTCCTCAATAATGGGCAAACCAACAAAATAACCCTGGCTTTACCTCCTGCGTGCCAATCTTTTGGCACTTCTCACAAGTCCTGAAGTACCATCTAATGTCTTTTCCAATACCAGGCCAATAGAAACTATGCACAAGCCTCATTTTATGCCTAGATGGCTTGAAAAAGAATTATCATGGATTAAGTGTTTGACACTAGGTCCTTGGGACTGCCAACTGTTGCCCCATTTCTTTCTGTAGCCCCCTTCAGAAACCCACTCTCTATATAACAAGCTCATGTCCAAGTTATTCAGCGTCCCCACGCAGTTGAGAATATGGAACTTCCTTTGCTACTTCCATCAAGTCACACAATTTGGGACACAACAGCTGTGTATATCTTAACCTTTTTTAATGGATTCATAGGTTCATAGGTTCATAGATTAGTACTAAGGTAACTGCCCTTGCGAGCCATTTTAAGCCTAGCCAATTATCCCTTGTGGGACTCAAACCCTGCACCTCGTGTTTGTAAGGCAAACACCTTAACCATTAGGCCACCCTCCCCAGTTCCCCTTCCAAAGGAAGTTAAGTACCATTTGACAGTTGTGGCTCAGCTTTAGGCATGTTGCTACTATCCAGCTCTTCCCCAAAAGTAGTCCCATAACAATTTCCTTTTGGAGGTGTGGACACTGAACAGATCACTCATGGAGTACTTTTCCCGCATGCTTGTCTACATGCTTGCCTGTATGTAATTACACATGCACAAAATACAGCATCAGATCACTTCCAATCAAAACAGCTGTAAAGATATAATCAAATACTGCCAATATTTTGTTACCCTCGCCTTTCTAATCCAAGTAAAATTTTGCCTGTGATGCCTGAAATTGTGTCTCTCCAAAGATGTTAACTGGAGTGGAATTCTTGTGGAAAAACTGCTAATTTCTAACAACTACAAGTTTAGCAATATTTATGTCTGATGTGAGATCTTTTTTAGACTACCCTTCATGGGTTCCCTTATACCTATGCATAGCGCTAGGTAAACTTTTTATGTGCAGTTGTGCCCTGCTGGCCAGATAGAAGTCACATTTTTTGCTCATCTCCTCACCAGCAGTATACTGCCAGTTTGTCAACCAGATTCTCATATCCTCCAGTAAAGTACAAAGTACTCTCTTCCTTAATATACAAAATGAAACACCAAGCTACCATGCATTACCTACAATGGATTTAAACAGGTAAAATAAAAACAAAGTCCCATGGTGCAGGAAATAATCACTTTAGTAGCTAAAAATGAAAATAAAAATCCAGTTAATCCCGTTTGTCTTACATCATCTTTCATTAAACTTTATCAGGTACTGTTTTGCATCTGTTTAAGTCTAAATTACAAAATCTGTACTGCAGTAATAGCATTTGGAGCATATGGCAAATGTGCACTGCTGCTTTGGGCTATGACCAGTATTAACCACACCCAGATATGGTTCACACTGCCCAGCTGGAAAGCAAAGTCATGGCCAATAGCTTCTCAGGATTCCTTCCTTTTCACTTTCAACACTGTCTTGCAATATTATCTTACTAACAACAACTGAATTTTGGTTTGTAGTATTTCATACTTGCTTACATAATACAGGATGGTTTAATAACACCCTTTTAACCCCCTTTTCCTACTTCACTGGCACCATGCTGCTACCATCCAGTCCAAACTAGCCCTCCAAGATCATAATCACTGAACACTTTTAAAATAAGGCAAACATATCATATTAGTTTTATGGTAGATGTAGCAAAAAACAGTCTATTTGTCAGAGGACAGATACTAAACAGTTACATTTCATCAGTTTGTACAATGACCATTGTATGCTTCAGTAATCAGCCAGCCACAAGACTGCATAGAATAGTACAATATTCTATCTAAAATTATACAAAGCACACTGATAGTTAAATATGCAGAAAGCATACACACTTGTATAGGAAAATTTAAAAAATAAAGAATTGCTGAATAAACAGCGATCTTCAGAAAAATACTAACTGCAATATAACTGTGTTTATTGGGGTCTATATTATATCATCGAATGCTTAAAAAAGTGAACTATGAATAATCAACCCCATGTGAGCAAAAGCTTACAATCTCAAAAGCTCAGAACAGCGATTTTTTCCATGGGAAAAAAAAATCGGTGTTCCAAAAAAAAAAATTTGAAAGAATACATAAACTAGGGTGCTTCCCCCCACCCTCGACTGATGGAATGCGTCTTCGGTCATCTAATAGGAACCCGTTTATTGTTGTCACTGTCTAAAGGGTTACTAAACTGGTTATTGCTAACTTGCACATTTACTTTGTGCATACCTCTCAATCTCCTAATACTAGACTTCTGGACAAAGCCAAAAATAATGTGCGGAAGAAAGGCTCAAAAGCAGCTTTTAAATATTGCTCTTAGAAATTTACAGAGTTGCTAGAGAACATGTTTAGAATTGGCATGCATTTTCTTTTTTCTTCAAAACAGGTTTATTGTTTTAACATATAAGAGAAATATCATAACAATTTTATACAAGTAATTAAAAATAGATATTATTATAATATTCAACAAAACAACTAAAGTATTTAGAAAGACATCCACTACAATCAGATCAATTAATTAAACTAAAATACCATGCTATTGAAATTAGAATTTTTTTAACAAATTTTGTAAATTATCCCATACAATATAATAAGATGTTTTTCTAGTTGTTCTTGACCTAATTGTGTTAATTTCCATATGGCACACTATATTCATAACATTTTTAAATTCATTGAATGAAGGAGGTGTATCTGAAAGCCAATTTCCGGTTATTATTTTCCTAGCCACTGCTAGAATAGACCATAACAAGGGAAGCTTAACCTTTTTAACACTTTGAGGTACAGGTGTGTTGAATAATATAAGAGATTTAGAAATAATGAAATTATCTGTAAAAAGAGCCTGCAAAAATTCATTAATTGACTTCCAGTATTCTTTCAATTTTATACAGTCATAAAACATATGAGCCCAGTCAGCATTAATTTCTACATTACATCTCTTACATAGATTATCTTTATTATTTATTTTATTCATCATCAAAGATGTATAAAAAGATCTATGTAAAATTTCCATGTATAAAGTCTCCAGACAATGGAAGACGTAGTTCTATAGGCAGATTCCAATATATATTGTTTATCTTGTTGATTTGGTGGGTCCCCATTAATAGAAGTGAAATAATTCCAGTATGTATCTACACTGTAAAAAGTTTCTTGTCTGATAATTTTATGTATGTATGAAAGTTTACCTTATCAGAAACTTTATGTTGTAAATTTAATATCAAGTAATCAATCAGTGTTGGAATAGATTCTTTAACTGTTATAGATATTATATCTATTTTATTAATGAGATGTTGTCTAAAGGTCTGAACCTCTAACCAGCAAGTTTCTCTTAGATCAAATTCTTGTTTTAAGAAATCTAGATTTTTAACTTTATTATCAGATATCAACTGATACCAGTATTTTAGATCATTATCTATAGCTAAATTAGTTCCTTCAGAAGTAGATGACAAAAGCATACCCTGAGTATACATTATAGGGAATATAATAAAATTCCATTCCCTATACTTAGGGTGCATGATTATAAAGTTACGATAGCTAATAATAATATTTAATGGGTAACAAACCATATGTTTAGGTGTAATAGGTGAAGTACAAAATTCCTTTAGTAGCCATAACATGGAGTTATTTACAATCATATTTTTATGTGTTAAGGAGATTTTCATGAAGTGCATACTAATTAGCTCCCAATAATCTTTCCATTTTGCGATATATGACTGATCTATTAATAAAGTAATAACTTTTACAATAGAAGAGATAGTATATAAATTAAAGTCTGGAAAAGAAATACCCCCTTGAGACCAGCTATTAGTATGTTTCTTTAAAGCAATCCTAGGTCTATTAGGTACCCATAGGAAATTTAACATTAGTGTATTCAGTTTCTTGATAATTATTTTTGTAGGTGGAAGTATTATTGATTGTATTAAGTATAAAATCTTGGGGAATATTATCATTTTAATAATTGTAAGTCTCTCCTCCATAGTAAAAACATATTATTCCAGGTATTAAAAAGATTTTGTATATTAAGAAAACAGGTATTATAATTATTATATATAATATATTTAATATCTTTAGATAGTATTATACCTAAATAAGTTATCTGACCTGAATTGGGTACATATTTAGTAAAATCACTAATGAGAATATTTTTTTGTGTATATATAGGTAGTATTTTAGTTTTTTCTTAATTGAATATTAAACCAGAAATACTTTTAAAATTCATCATTTTATCAAATAGAGAATGCATAGAAGAATTAGATCCTGCTGATGTAATTAGAACATCATCTGCAAAAAGTTGAATTTTGGATGTTGTATTTTCATCTATTTCAAAACCCTCTATGTCAGTACTGTTTCTGATCAAATTAGCCCAAGGCTCCATTACTAAAGTGTATAATAGTGGAGAAAGTGGACATCCTTGTTTTGTACCTTTAAAAATGGGTATTTTTTGTGAAACATATGTTCCTACCTTAATATAAGCCAACGTTCCTTTGTATAAATGCTCAATTAGATTTACAAATGCATCTGAGAAGTTTGTGCACTTCAGTAAGGTAAACAGATAGTCCCAACTTACTGAATCAAATGCTGAACTTATATCAAGACTAATAAGTGTTAAATCTTTCTTTTTCCTATTTGCAAAATCAATTAATGTTAAAGTTCTTCTTATATTATCAAAAGTATTTCTATTTACAATGAAGCCTGTCTGATCTATATCTATAATGCCGGGGATGATTGTCTTCAGTCTATCAGCAAAAATACTCATAAACATTTTATAATCAACATTAAGTAATGAAATGGGTCGATATGAAGTACATCTAGTTGGATCTTTATTAGGTTTTAAAATTGGTGAAATAAATGTATATTGCCAAGATGGGGGGGGTTATTAACTCAGTTTGGGCCAAAATAAAAACCTTATGTATTAATGAATATGTACTTTTAGAAAGGATTTTATATATCTCTGGTATAATACCATCATTACCCGGTGCTTTGTTTGATTTAAGCTTATTTATTTGTGTAATAACCTCTGTATATGAAATACTTTTGTCCAATAGTTTAATCTGTTGTTTATTAAGCTTTTTATTCATGTTTGTGGTTATAAACTCCTTTATTTTATCTTTAGGTTCCATGTTAATGTTATTATGGTTAATTTTGTGAAAGTGATTTCTAAATTCATCTAGTATTTCTGGTATACTAGAAACATTCTTCTTTTTCCTTAGAGAAAAGATTTCTTTGATATGGTTTTGTTTATTCAACCTTTTTGTTTTATTTTTAAGTCTATGTAAGTATTTGGGGCTTATTGAATAAGACAAAACTTGTATTTCTCTAAAGTTATTTTAACTTTATGAGTTAAAATTTCTTTGTATTTCTCATTTAGTTTGTTTATTTCTTCAATAACTTTCTTGTCCATAATATTTTCTTTATTATTATGTTTATAAGAGTCTAATTTACTTTGAATATCTAACAATTCCTTATCCCAAGATTTCCTTTTATTATTATACCATCTGATACTTTGTCCATATAGATATGATTTTAAGGCATCCCAAACATAGACAATGGAGACTTCAGGAGTATTATTTATGTCTAAGAAGTGTGTTACTTCTGAGAGTATATATTCTTTATAGTCTTTTAGTTGAGTTAAGTATGCTGGTATCCTTTTGATCTGAACATTATGAGTATTTTTATCATGAATTCAAAAACAATTGAATTATGATCAGATATAGGACATGAAATGATTTTGGAATTAATTAAATCTGTTACCATCTGGTTAGAAATAAAGACCCTATCTATTTTTGAATAAGTTTTGTATCTGTTAGAAAAAAGGTGTATGGTAATGATTTTGAATCTATCTGATTATTAATATCATTCAAATGATAAGAATTAGCAAAATCATTTAAATGTTTTGCATTAGATGTAATTCTTCTTTTCCTATAGTGGTAGTATCACTTTCATGTAGTATACAATTAAAGTCACCAGCTAAAATAATATCTCCTATAGAGAATGATATGATCTTATCAAGATGATGTTTCACTGTATTAATACCAATTCCAGGTATCCAATATACATTAATTAAAGTGTAAGTCTTCCCATTAATTTGTATTGTAACCATACAAAACATTCCTTTGTCATCCTGATAAGACTTAATGGTTTTAGGAATGGGCATACTTTTATTCCATAAAATAGCCACTCCTCTTTTTTTCTGAGTGTGCTCTGAACTAACCAATACTGTATATTTGTTTGTGGCTAGTTTATCAATATCTTTTTCAAGAGATGGGTTTCTTGCAGGAAGACTAAGTTGGCCTTATGTAAATTAATGTATCTTATTAGGCTTGCCCTTTTACACGGATTATTCAATCCATTAATGTTTAAAGAAATTCCTTTTAAAGATGTCATTTGGCATTTTTAAAACTTAAGAATCTTATGATCAAAATAACAAATAACAACATAAGTAATGTTACATCTCCTCCTTTAGGTGTACCTTTAAATATAGCTGTATTTATTGAATCTCTTATGGGATTTTGTATAGGATTCAATTTTGTTTGTAGTGACAATGAGTGTACAAAATATATTGTGGATGTCAAAACTATATACATATAACAATGAACAAGTGAAAATAATGTAAGGATTAAACCTTGCATCCAGCCTGGAGTTATAAACTCCAACTTAGAGTAGTATTTACCACTCAAGTTAACCCCCTACCCTAAGCAGCAGTACCTCAGCTACCACCTTATCAATTTAATACTAGTTATATTTAACTGAGGTTAACAATTTTCAATTCAATTATCTAGCAAGACAAGACTACACATTTGGTAAAACAGCATCATATAAACTAAAATAAACTTTTTTTTTTAAAAAAACTGTTTATACTACTATATACATCTATGTAATATAAAACACTTGTTTTCAAATAGCATTCAAATAATCTTGATGTTAGAAATCAAGAAGAGAGAAAAATAAGTTCTAACATTCATTTAAATCAAAAACTTTGGCTAATATGATTCAGACATTACATATATTAAGATGCATCTATTTTCTGTCACGTAAATGCAGTCAACAGCTTCCAAAAAAAAAAAACCTTGAATTGCTTGTATATGAGCATTTTACTTATACTCATTATTATCAATAGAATAAAATATTGTATTTATAGAAATTGTTATAAATCATACTGCATAGTTATGCAGATTCTCAGAAACACTTGCATTACTGTAAAAAAAAAAAAAAAAAAAGAAGCCATCACACACACACACATATATATATATATATATACATACATATACACACACACACACATATATATATATATATATATATATATATATATATATATATATATATATATATATATATATATCTGATCTCACTGAGTTGTGTCCTTGCTGAGCACTATCCTACTTGCTGTCCCTACAATAAATCTGTCTGCTTCATACAAAATAATGCACAGCAAACACATTTTAGTAACCAGATTTTACAACCATGCTATACTACTGCTTTAAAATATATCACATGACAATTTCTTCCAGAATAGAGTTATAAAATTATTTATGCTTGTCAATCAGATGAATTAAATGAGTTATAGTAATGTATATGTTTGGAACATAAGTTTTTAACACAGATTATTATGCTGCTGTTAAGTAGATTTTCAAAAACACTTGAATAAATGTTTCATTTTCTATGCCTTCTAAAATAAGACATTTACTTACTACAAGAAACTGCATCATTTAAACTCATTATAACTGACATATTTTATGAATTATAACATAGATATTTAAGTAATTATATAAAATAACTCACATTTAGATGTTAAAGAGTTAATTTTCCTTCACATAGTCACATTTGCATCAGTTCTACTTCCTGGTAGAGTGTTCTTCCTGAATCTGTGATGTGTCAGTGTGATATCTAGGTCAAAGGTTAGACTGACTGCTTTCAGCTTCTCTGTGAGAATTCTGAGAGTTGAAGCTTTTGAAGTAGCTCATGGACACTGTGCATGAGACAGCCCACATCCCAGATTGTCTCCCTTAACATTTTGGCGGGAAACTTATTAAAAACTAGTGACAAACATTCATTTAGCAGTGTAAATGAATCTAAACATGACAAAACCTTCACAATGTATTTTACAGGTTATTACAGCCTCTATGTAAGGGAAATTAAGCCCAAAGTTATTAATAAGTAATAAAACTCAATATTTTTTTCCCAACTCAATTTTTATGCAAATCTTATTATTTACTGTGTCTATATGATCAAAAGCATTTCTATATGTTAATAAAGAAAAGAAAAAGAGAGTAGAAAATAAAAGAGTGTAAGGCAGAAATAAAAAAATGTAAGAGAAAGCTATAAGAAGTATATACAATGGAATATTACTTACTGTTTATATTAATAGAGTTAAAAATAAAACATATTATTTACTATTATTTAGTTCTAATTATTATTAGTTAAAGCATGACAGATTATTTACAAACAAGCATAAGCAGTATAATCTACTACTCTCTTTCGGCTTTTCCCGGTTAGGGGTTGCCACAGCGGAACTCCGGTCCGCTAATGATTGGCAGTAGAGTTTTACATGCTGGCTTACATAAGTATAATTAGGAATAGCATTTGAAGAACATATAAACTTTTTACAAGGAATAAATATGTTATTATTCTATTAAGCATATTTTCATTACTCTTCTCTCCCTGCTCTCCCCCACCCTTTACCCACTACATAATCTAAATAGAATGTCACTGTTTAAACAAAGAAAAGAAGAAAAGGAGAAGAAAAAAAAAGAGGAAGAAAAAAAATGTATCAAATTACTGACCTTACTTCTCTTTTTCAGAAAGAGAAACAAATTGAATCATAGCTTGTTATTAGTTCTTCAGATATTTTGACTGGTTATTAAACAAAACATTTCTTTGCACACAGAGAATAATTTGATTAAATCTTTTTCAGAATATTTGTGGCTTTCTGGAAATGCAGGAACTATATTTAAAAAGATTAATAATGAAATAAAATGATGAGAGAAAAAAAAACATAGAACAAATCATTTGTTTTTTAGTCTCTTCTTCTTCTTCTCTGAAGTCTTCCACGAAGTTTCAGTTGCCAGTCTCTTTAATGAAGGACTAGCCCATTCCATTTCCTCTATTTTATCCAAAATCTTATTTTTTTGATAAACAGTAAAGCAGAGTCTAAGTCATCAAAAATTTTAGGACCATCAGGAAGGAAGATTTTAAGCTTGGCAGGAAACAAGGTATGTTTTAAACTGTGCTTTTTTAAGCTCCCTTATTAGTGGCAGAAAAACTTTTCTTTTAGCTATTACCATGGAAGAATAGTCATTGTCAAAATGCACAGTTGTCTCATTAATCTTAACAGGAGCTTTAGCCCAAGCAGATTTAAGAACCATCTCTTTATCAAAAGATGATAGAAATCTAACTATAACTGATCTAGGATAGTTTTTGTTAGAGTTAGTATTAGCTATAGATCTATGTGCTCTTTCGATACCAAAAGAGAATGCTTCTGGTAAGTCTAAAGTTTTAGGGAGCCATGTTGTTAAAAAGAAGTAATATTGTTACCTTCAATATTTTCTGGCAGTCCAAAAATCCTAATGTTATTAGCCTAGATCTATTTTCCAGGTCATCAAGCTTTGTTTGTAAATGTGTATTTTGTTTCAGCAGAAACTCAATGTTGTTTTCCTCTTCTTGGATTCTATTTTCCATGTCATTCACAGCTTCTTCTATGCCTGACATCTGGATCTTCTGTTGTTGCAGGTCTATATGTAACAAGTCTATTTGTTTTGTAGTTTTTCTATGAAGGTATCTATTTTAGTATCCATTTTATCCATCTTAGCAGTAAGTTGCTGGATTATAGTTATCAGAGACTGAAGTTCTTTCTTGATGCTGGAGTCTTGAGAATTTGTCTTACTGGAACTCATTTCAGACTGATAAACTGACAGGAAAATTTCCAAAGTGATTTCTGACAGGAATATTGTTAAAATTTCCTTTCTTTTTTAGATATAGTTCAAGAACTATATAAAACAAACATATTTAGAAAGAAAATTACTTCAAAAATTAATTTTTTAAGTAATTAATTCCTGTCAGTGTAATGAAATTGGTGGAGCTGAAGAAATCTGCTGCTATCCTGTGTTCATCCTTGGCCACGCCCCGGCATGCATTTTCTGAAGGATGTGAAACACAAATGTCTGTCATTATTTAGTGACTTCAGTCTTCTACAAATTGTCAGAAAACAAAAATGAGAAAAAGCCAAAAATATAAGGCAAAATCTGGACAGTCTACACAATTATGGACATTTGAAGGGTATGGCTTCATGAATGGATAAACACAAACAAACAACTGTACAAGCATACATTTATTTATTAATTTAAATTTGTTTAATTGTCAAAGAAAGGCCAACTGGGCTGAAAGCCCATTTTAGTAGAGTTCTGGGGAGAAATGTTCACCAGATACATTCATATAAACGTAGCTTAAAAACAAATTAAAATACTGCAAGACATATTCACATATATGCAGGTATTAACATAATGACACCAGTCCCTTGTTAGAGAAAAACATATAATCATTGTGTAGTTATGCATATTCATAATTGTAAGTATTTGATGTATTATCATCATTAGATATCAGGTTAAGTAATGTAAGTCTAGTAAATTGAGTTTTTTGATATGGTATTTAGATACAAATAAATGAGATTAAGTAGAAAGAATGGACTACCTGTTAGCTAATGAGAAAAAAGGGTTGTATGTTGTAGATGTGGGTGGAAAAAGGAAGTATGAATGTAGGAATGACTTTTACTGAGTATAGTTTGGAAAAATAGATAAAGAACCATTAGCTGGAGGGATAGGTTCCTGACCCAGAGACTTCCCAGACTCTGGAATAGACTGTCCATATATGTCAAACAGAGCGCCTCTTTGGCCCTCTTCAAAAGGAACCTTGACAATTGGATGGGAGATAGGAAATTCACCAAGGGATCATATCAGTTGCCCTGCTAGACAGGGGTTCAGGGAAGTAAATATTGTGGGAAGAAATAGCCAGGGAATTGTTATGGCTAGGCTTGTATAGACCCTAGGGCCGATAGCCTAGTACCAACCTATGAAACTATGAGTAGATTTGAATACAGAGTGGAAAAGTAGTGCAATAATATTGGAAAACTATAGTATGGGTGATAAAACAACAGCAGAAGAGATAGAAAAGGGCAGTGGGTAGACTGATTGGTAAAGTGTGTTTTCTATGAGTAAGGGTATGCTTCATTTTGGTACAGGGGCAGAACAATAGTAGCAGTGATCATAACTTGGAACAGGAGCAGTCCCATTTTGTAGTTATGTAGATTTTTACTTTGGCTTGGCAGAGTTTTGTATTGGATTTTGTTCTCAGTTCCAGCTGAACAGAATTCTAGAGTTTAGCTCCAGAGACTGAGTAAACTGAGTCTTCAAAGTGATTATGTAATTTTGACATGGTAACAAGACATTGATATTGCAATCTATTTTACCTTTTAGCTGCATATTTAGACTGGAGATTACTAATGGCTGGACATTTGTCTTGTATATAGAGAATGTTAAGTGCTGCTTTCAATTGATAGCACTTCAAGAATTTGTGAAATTCTAGTCAATATAAATTTTGTAGACCAACACAGTGCTTTTTTTTTGGAGTTAATAGTGGATTTTACTATCTTGTTATATCAGCATTCAAATTTACTTAAAAAGATTTAGGGATTAGTTAAGATAGGAGCAGTATATAACAACTAAGGCAGTGGGAGTGAATGGGCTAACTAACATCATGCTAATAAAGTTATGTTTGACTGGTCTTCACAAAAGCATATCTGATTTGAAGGTCAAATTAAATTTGTCATCAATGATAACTGTGTAAAGTTTAGTAATGTGTTCTATAGTGATGTGGCATTAGATGAGGTTACAACTATTTGTGACATGTCTTTGGATGAAGGTTTATTAGTTAATAGCATTATGTTTGGCTTCTTTGACTTAAGGATATGCTAAGATTCAATGAACCAGACTATAAGCATGATAAAGGATGATTGAGTTTTGCATGTAATTGGTCAACTGAGCTTGCTGAGTACATTAAGATGGAGTCCCCTGCTTATTGAACAATGGTTCAATGTTGTACAGCTTTATGCATATCATTAGTAAAGATATTAAATAGTAGAGATCAGCTGCAATTTCCAAGTTTTGTGGGCCCTATCACATTGGGTCATGGTGTTTGATCATGGTGGTTAGCTGAAATGATGTATTGACTCTCTTATTACATAAAGGAGTTAAACTATTATGAAATGTTTTAGTGAAGTTTTGGGCAGCATTGTCAAGTGGAAAGGATTTTAATGGGTTCTAGTTGCATTGTTGTAGGAGGGGAGTTTAAGTATGTGCATGAGTATTTTTTAGTTATATTGTCCAGAGAATGGTTGTTGAGCTGGGCGGTTTGGGTTGTGTCCATATCATGTATGTTGGGTTATGGTTGCTAATTGAGTCTGGAAGTATGCCTACATTATAGGTGTACTTACGGTTAGAAGTTAAAACCCAGTCTACTATAGTATTGCTTCTTTTGGAAATTTTATCAATGCTTGTAGGTTCCATGATAAGTTGCTTTAAACCATGTAGACATAGGTTCATAGGTTCATAGGTTCATACTAGGCTATCTGCCCTAGGGCATTTATAAGCCTAGCCAGAATGTGTTTGGCTTTTGCCACCCATTTTAAATTTATTTTGCTATGCCCTTTTTCGAGGTTAGTATACTGTGCCTCTGTCTAACAGTGACACAGAAGTGATACCCGGGGTAAACCTATGATCTCCCATCCACTCATCAAGATTCCTCTTGAAGAAAGTCAATGAGGGACTCTGCCTAACCTGGACTGGGATTTTATTCCAGAGTGAAGGGAGCCTCTGGGTTATGAATCTGTCCCTCCAGCATGTCCTATTTATTTCAGTGCTGAGGTTCAAGTCTCTCGAGTGCGTAGCTCGATGGGATTTGGATTTTCTGAGGTGCAGCATGTCCATTAATTCCGGGTTGGACATGGCTTTATACGTCAGGCACAGATCGCCTCTGAACAGGTGGTATGCCACTGAGTAGAGCTGGAGTTTCTTTAACCGGGCAGCATATGGCATTTGTTTGAGCCCTTTGATCCTCTTGGTGAGGTACTTTTGGGGTCTTCCAGTTGCTGCAGGTGTCTGGTAAGGTACATCCCAAAAGGGGCATTGTACTCAATTATGGGCCTGATGAGGGATGAGTAAAGAGGCACGATGACCTCCCCTGATCTAGTTGTGAATCCCTTCATGATTAGGTGGGCTATATAAAATGTTTTTCTAACCACTTTGGCAACGTGGTTGTCAAATGAGAGATTGCTATCAACTTGGGTCCCCAGGTCCCTAATTACTTCTTCTGTACTTAATGGATTACCACCTATGTGGTAATTTGTGGGCACTTTGTTTTTGCCAAAGGGATGACTATACACTTTTGGCATTTAGCTTGAGGCCATGGCTCTGGCACCAGTTGTCTGTTTCTATGAGGCCCTTTTGGAGGATGCTTGTGTCGGCTGGAGAGTCGATTATGGCGCCAGTTTGCAGTCATCTGCGAACTTGGTCAGCCACAGTCCTTCTGTGTTGGCCTGTACCTCCGAGAAATATATTCCGAACAAGAGAGGTCCCAGGACTGAGCCTTGTGGGACACCACTTGTAACTGGTTTGAGTCTGACATGGCTCCAGCAATTCTAACCATGTGGGTTCTGTCCTTGAGCCAGTTTGCAATCCATCTAGTGACATAGGGGTTTATATTTAAGCTGGTGAGCTTATCTATAATGCCCGAGTGGGGTATTGTATCGAAGGCTTTGCGAGGTCCAGGTAGGCTGTGTGGACCACCTTCCCCCTCGTCAATGGCCTTGGTGACTGTTTCAAAGAAATCAACCAGGTTTAAGAGGCAGGATCTGCCCTTAACAAAGCCGAACTGGGTAGGATCCAGTGTCTGTAGGTCCCCAATATCTTTATTTATGAGGTCCATGATGATCCTTTCCATAGCTTTGCAGACCAAGCTAGTCAGGCTTATGGGGTGATAGTTTCCAGGATCCATTGAGGCACCACCTTTATGGAGAGGGACCACTGTTGCTGTACGCCACTCTTTGGGCACATATTCTGTAGTAAGGCTGAGATTGAACAGTAGTTTTATGTTTGGGTTTAGCTCTTCTTGGAGTTCATGTAGGACGCAGCCCGGGACACCGTCTAGTCCCATTGATGCTGTGTTTTTTGCTTTTTATACATGAAGATATATAAAGTGTGTTAGATGTTTCTTGTGTGGATAGTTTATACCAATCAATATTAATGTTCTCTATTATAGTAACGCCTTATTTTATGTTTGCTGTTATCCAGGAGTGGATGTCTTTGAGTGCATCAATATTGTATGTGACAGAGTTTGGTGTGATCTAGATAGTTATGATGTACAGAGATGTGGACAATAATATTAATTGTGACTATTAATATCTCAGAGCTATTGAAATGTAATATGGGTTTGTCAAGGAATATTACTTTGATACTGTCAGAGTATAGAGTTATGATACTTTGGCTGTTGTGGCTGTGTGTCCTAATCTAACTAGATTATAAATTGGAGGCAGTATGTTCTCATGGTTATACTGAGTTTAAACAAACAAACAAAAGGAAAGCACCAGCAGATAAAGATGTGAGTGATCAGAAAAACACCAATACATCTCCAAACAGTCTGGTTCAAATCATAGCAGGAAAAGCTTTCCGTAGCAAGTTTCCGCAAAATATTTCCCCAGGTTAAAAACAGAAAACAGCCTCCATCTGGTTTAGATAATTATCATGATCACATGACTTCAAAGACAGTTACTCACTGGTTATCTTGATTTTATCTGCCTCAACTTCAAAACAGGTGGAATAACATTAAGTCCATTCAAACAGTCTGGTTCAAATCACAGCAGGAAAAGCTTTTCTTAGCAAGTTTTCACAAAATATTTCTTCAGGTTAAAAAAACAGAAAACAGCCTCCATCTGGTATATATATATAACCATTATGATCACATGACTTCAAACACTCATTCAAACAGTCATTGGTCATCTTGATTTCATCTGCCTCAACTTCAAAACAGCGTAGAGTCAAACTGCAAACAAGTTACTAAAAAACAACAAAAAAATAGGCAGGCAACAGTAATTCTTAAACTTTTATGGTTAGCACTTTCGTTAAGTATTCTTACACTCAACTTCATCAGACACTAGTTAAAAAATGATAGCCATATTTAAAACCAGATTCATAGTCACATGTTCAGTCACCTCACATGACACTATGTCACATGATACAATTCTCATTTCTATAACACATGTACTTAAAAATTGTATAAACAATTGTGTAAAAAATGTGTATACACTTTCCTATTGACGTAATGCTCAAATTCATATGTACATAAACAAATAATACATAAATATACATAAAAAGCCAGCTAAAACATCCAAAAAACAATATTTGTTATTGTGTACATAAAAATTGTTACATGTCACTAATCAACCTAAATAAATTTCAGTTGAATGTCATAAATGCATGTACTTGTGTATGGGGGGATTTGTGTGTATATAACAAACACAAAGAGTGCCCCAAATTATATGTCTAGTCACCTGAGTATTAGCCTTGTGTTAACGTTTTAAATTCCTCAGTTTCAAGACACATGCCAAAGAGCATATGTCGTTCAACCCTGGTGTCACATAGGCCCTAGTTCTAAGCTGTCAAATCAGCTTCTTCACCTCAAGTTTTAAGCCTAATGGACCGCCCCTGATGTCAATTTCAATTTGGTCGATCACCCTGAATGTGAAGGAATGACCAGGGTTTTCTACCACGTTTTGCGACAGCATTGTCTGTTTTGGCTTTCCTAATATGGTAAATATGCTCGTACACTCTTTCCCTTAGTTTACGCTCAGTCTTGCCGATGTAAAAGCCCGTACAAGACTGGCAGAAAGTGAGGTAAACAACCATAGTGGAATTGCAATTAAATCTGCCCTTACAAGCAAATTTTTCATCCAGGATGTTAAATCGGTTACCTATTTGCATAAACCTGCAATATGAGCAGGCTTCACATTTGTACATATCTGGAATATGTATCATCTTTGGGGGTGGCAGTTCCAAGAGGTTTTTCAAATTAATCCCCCTCCTGTAAACTACATTTGGTGCAGGTCCAATTTTAATAAATTATTTGTGTATTTGGAAAATATTCCAAATCTTTTGCGAAATCTGTCTAATGTTTTCACCATCTGAACTAAACGTAATAATGAAGGCGTACCTATAATCGACCCTTAGGTTACTTTCACCTCCAACAGGTACCCTATCATCAATACTCATCCCCTGATTGCTGTTATCTAAAATGGCTTTAAAATGGCTATTTGTCCTTTTATTTTGAACTTCCTCAAATAGGTTGCTCAACATGTCTACAAGGTATCCTCTGTTTGTAAACATTTGCAATAACAATCTACACTCCTCCTCAAAGTGAATGGCAGTAGTACACATTCTTGTGGCCCTGACCAGTTGTCCCTTTACTACAGACATTTTTTGATGTTGGGGGTGGGTACTACTGTAATGGAGGATGGAGTTACAATTAGTGTCCTTCTGATGTATTTTGGCTAAATACTGTTTGTTGGTGTTATCTTTCCTTAATTCTACATCAAGAAAAGCTATTCTCTCAGTATGAAATACGTGGGTGAATACCAGAAAATCCGTCATGTTGTTGCAGTATATCATAAATTCCTTAAACATACTTTCTTCTCCCTTAAAGATCAAAACAATATTGTCCAAAAATCTGGTATAGTAATGAATCTCACCCTTAAATCTATTTATGGTGCTATGCATAAACTGGTCCTCCCAAAAGGCCATTACTAAGTTAGCAAAACTGCCCCCCACTGGGGACCCCATTGCCACCCCACTGTTCTGTAAATAAAACTGGCCGTTGAACAAAAATAAGTTGTTGGACAAAATTATGTCCAACAGTTCTGTTATTAGGCTGATTTCAGATTCAGGTGCCCCTCTTTTTACTAATAGTAACTTGAGCCATCCAATACCCACATCACGTTGGATAACAATGTACAAATCTTTGATGTCAATTGTGGCAAAGTTAAAATCAGGGTAAAAGACCTGGTTGTTTATTGCTTCCAAAAAAGACCAGGAGTCCTTGCAAATAAAGGGTTCCCTTGATTGGTTCAACTTCAAAACAGTTTGAATAACACTAAGCCCATTCAAACATGGGCTCGAATCTGCTCTTAGTTTATTCATCTACATATACTTTACATTTTCTATTTGAACAACTATGTCCCCACCTCTCCTATTCTCGTATACTCTCTGTATAACTAAAAATTCAAAACAATGAACTTGAGATGTCTTTTTTATGCTTAAACAAGGTATTAGTTTCAATACATTTTTTTATTTCAGATATTTGATCTCATATTCTCTCTTGAAGCTTTTTAGTATTAATTAATTATTAATTATTTCTATTAGACTTACCAATATAAAATGCTGATTATTATCTGCATTTGGCTAAATATGTTCTCTCGCCCTCTCTCTCTATATGTGTATATATATATATATATATATATATATATATATATATATATATATATAGGAATAATTTATTTATATACCCAATTATACACAGGATTTATTTTCGTACCTGTGTCATCTATGACACTAAAGACATTATTACATATTAGCCAAATGCAAACAATGTTCAGAATTGTTCTATTATAGATGCTTTCAGTATTTGGATGATAAACTTTTAATCACTTTACTTATTTGTTATGAGTCATATTGGAGTTGTAAAAGGTGGTCCCAGGTTTGGGTACATGCATGCCAGTAGATAAGTGAATTTGCCTTGGGTGATAAATACAATGTTTAGTGGGTGTTTTAATGTGAGTAGGTATCGATTTTTAAAATATGGTTTTATTTTAGTTATTGGTTTATAAAGAGTTATGTACTGGATAACATGTAGAGTTTGGAGTGGAAACATACCTCTCAACTGTCCAGACTTTTGAAGAATTTCCAGATTTTTGCCTTATATTTTTGATGTGTTCCTCTTAAAATATATTGTTTTCTGGATTCTTGTGGCAAATCAGTAAGGACTGAATTCACTAAATAATGACAAGCATTTGAGTTTAAGACTTCATAACCTTCAGAAAATGCATGGTAACACAAGACATTTTATTCTAGTGACTTTCTAAGTTTATGAGATCAATATTTAAAATTTGTCTGTTTTTTTGGGAGGGCTTTGCCCCCTGATTCTTTTTAGCTTTGTCCAGATTTTTTATGCTAAGAGGTTGAGAGATATGGAGAATATGGTATTTCTGCTGTGGAGTGGTTACTAGAAATTATGTCCTTGTAACTGGAAGGGATCGATTTCAGAAGATAGACTCTTCAGAAAAACAGTCTTCATATGGCTAAGGCCATATGATCGACTTTCCAAAAAGTTGAATTGCACAAAACAACAAAAATCTATGCAGGTGGCAAGAATGCCTGCATTCCCCCAGACCGCCTGCATATTATATGTACCAACTGAGAGATTGCACTAGAAAAGGAAAAATGCCCCAGTTCCCACTGTAACGCGATCTCCATACAAAAGCTTTGACATTTTGGAAAATCGATCATATGGTCTCAACCTTATGAAGTTTGACTTGCTGACACACATTTAACCTTATTTTTCTTATTTATTCCTACAGGTTGGGAGAGTTGCTTCCCCCTCAGACTGTCCACCCTGGGACAATATGCACACAGAAGATCACTGGATTCCCTACGTTTACTGGACCTTAAAAGGTCACTGAAAGAAACCTGGAAGAAGACTATATACTCTCACTTTTGGTTACATGAAAACCCATTTGCTCCCTGACAGCCATGGAACCATCTAGAACAGATGGCACTTACAATGTGTCTCACATCTAACAACACGTAGAACTATGTCTGCCTTGCTCAGCTGTCTACTATATCACACTTGCTCATTTGCTTTAAGTGTGGACTTAGTAAAAATTAGGAATCCTCTGAAAACTTAGGGGGCCTCTTTGCCAAGGAGTGGAAGCCTGAATGTCTTAGTCCTAGGAGTTCTGCTCACTCTAGCATAAATGTAATGCTAGATATGCTTAATCTTCATTTGTTACTCCTACTGTTTATCTACCCATTCAGGTATAAACAATGCCATCCAATCATGCCCCTTTAAGACACTGTGAGTTAAATTTGCTAATATTAACACTATAGCCTCTGGGCCTCACACTGTGCTTCATTAACACATATTCTGATCCAAATTCCTTAAGTGCCAGTAGGACTAAAAATCTGATAAAACACTGACTAGACTGAACTAACACACCCTGTCTGAATGCACAGCTCCTACCATCCCTCCAATGTACCCTATGGCTTACTCATTCTACTTTGTCCATTTCATATTATATACTTCCTCACAATTTAGAAAAATAAATTGCGCTGAATAAAGAAATTGATGCTCCATATTTAGTTGCTATACTCAATGCTACATATCTGCCTTAATTTCTTAACATACCTACCCCAGTCCAAGTCCTCCAACTTCAATCTACACAGACAACCCCATGCAGATGCATTGGACAATGCCTGCATGTGGACATCGATACATGGTTAAAGACAGTTGACACTAGTCATACCATTGCTCCCTTAGGGTACACTATTGTCAAGAAAGACAGGCTGCTTGCAGATTTTTGGTAGAGTGGTCTAGTAGCCTTACTGTAAAAGGATGAGCTGTCCTGCTTTCTATGTGATACCCAAATACCTGACTTAATCACATATAGGTCCCAGTAGATGTCAAAACTAATGATGCCAAATTACTCGTCTTCAACTGCATCAGCATTGCCTTAGGTGAAGACAAATCCATAACCAAATAATCCTTTCAGGTACTGTTCATAGATCAATTCAGAATTTGTATTTGTCAATTTTAATATTGACTGGAAGTGCTCCAGTGATACTTGTATCATCTATTTCTTTTGGCTCTATAGCTTTGTTCACTCCAAATTTGTTGAATAACATGGGCCTTTACCTCTGCACCTCAAGAAATAACTGTATTTAACTTTTCTGTTCTTAACCATATTTGTCTAGGGTCTGTGAACATCCCAAGGACTGATTCTAATATAAAGCTCACTGTTATTCACTGCACTTGATTCTACATTAACAGAGGAAGTAGAGTCCTCAAAATGTGTTGATGTCATTCTTGTAAACCAGACACAATTTGATCAAAATATAAAGAATTATGTAATAAAAAACAGTGTGACAGTGGGAAAACTATATAAGGCAAATTAATTTTCATTGGTAATGCTAGAATAGCCATGGTTTACTGTGAAAATGTTGAAACTCAAAGTCTTCAACTTCAAAAATCTGAGATCTTAATACTGAAAGACTAATATGCTGAAGGTCATAATATCAAGCACCCAGACTTGCTCCTCTGCAGGACCAATAATAGGACTCATTCCTGTGCTCCCCCTGATTGTGAGTTTTGTTATGTTAGAGTAATAAATAAATAAATAATATTAAGAATGTATCTTATTTTGCCTTCAGTCAGGAATAACACTTCAGGATGTGCAAACAGAAATTTTATTTAACAGTGCTGAGAGACCATCTTCATAAAAATATGTAAACCAGTCTCAATGAACAAAGGAAACTGCATCTTTTATACATTTGCTTATCAATACAACCATGCAATGTTCTGATGTTACAGTACTTGTGGCAAATCAATGACTTTAGAAATGTTCTTATTCCTCGTGATTCTCACCTTGGACTTCATGTGAACACCTTCTTTTACATGACCCACTTGCTCCAAGGATCTTGTTTTCTGACCTTGGACATTTCACTTATCAGCATACTTTCCCTAGCAACAACTCACTCCCAGCCTGAAGGAATCAGGCTAACAAATTCCTTTTACACTAGCAACATGCCTCTGTTCCTTCTACACTTACTTTTTTCACACTAAAATAATGCAGCTGAAACACAACAGTCCTGCATACAAATTATATTTGTTTCTAACAATCATATTATAGAATCATTAATGAAACTGAAATTAATATACATTTTAATAAGACTGATCTTGTCCCATAACAGTTATTCAAAGTTTTTTTTTGTAATATGGTCTTTAGTGTTTTGATCTTTCAATATTATGTCCTCAATGTTTTGTGTTTCAACATTTTATTAGTGAACCATAATCACTGACAGGTAATAGCTACTCCCACCTCTAAAGTATTCTCCCCAACACCTAACTAACCTAGCCTTATTGTTGCAATGAAAACTCAAACTGGCATATAATGGAATATCTAGAATTTTTGCAGGTCTTTATACTATACCTCATTGCTTGGAAAGAACAGCCTTGGGCCGTAAGAGGTTAAAATTTCATCTTGCTTCTGTATCCAACTCAATTAATGGGTGTGCGAATTCAGATTTTTAAAATTGCATTGGTAAAATATAGAAAAAGCTCCCCAATATAAAATGTGATCACAGTAGAATCTCATTTATGCTGTTGATACGAGTTCACTTTTTTGAAAACAAGGTATATAATTGTATTATAACTTACTTTGATCATCTAGTTGACCCACTCTATAATCTACCGTAGTCCTGCTTAACCCTTTTGCCTAATTATGACACACAGACAGCTCTTGACTTTACCTTATATTAAAAGCGATTATTATACTACACAAATAATAAAGGATGCTAAGTATTTCCTTTGATAGTCATTAATGTGCTTCCGAATGCAGGTAGGTGGCTTTTTATACTCTGTGTCTGTTTCTGAGTATTTCTGCATAACCATTATGCACAAGCAGACAACTGAATTTAATTGTACAGATTCCCTTTAACACATATTTCACTTCATTTTTTTTTCACATTTACAACTGTGAATCTATTGCTGTATGTTTTCACTACTAAGTATGAAGACTCCTCCCACTGGCTGCACTGAAAATGTAATTTCACAATTGACCATTTCAGGTATAAAATGTAAAGAAAGAAAGACATAGGAGGATTATGCTTTTATAAACCATGTCAGCAATGTGTGGAATGCTCGCCATAGCAATACTAGGAGCAGCAATAAAAAGCTGCCTTTAAAGAAGCAGTTTATTCCTACTGTGGTTGAAGCAAAACTATCACATAAGCTAAAAGTTAAACCAGCATGGTTTACCAGTGCAGAAACCAGAATAAATTACTGCACTAGCAGTGATCGCAAAGAGGGTCAAGTGAACTCTTACATACCTTTATGTACCTTTGATCTTTATTCTATTTTTTACTTTATTTAAATTTGTTTATTGGTGTAGAACACTGTTAACAAGTGGTCCATTTTCGAGCTAGCCTGTTGGTTACAAAACCAACAGAAAGACAGTGGGCCAGATGTATGAAGGCTTGCACGGAGTCTAAGAGTAGTGTAAGACTCCAGAAACCAATATGTCTGCCGAGTGATCCAGGAACAGTCGGCAGGGGCATGCATGAGAGCTCATAAAACTACTCTTGCACGGACAGTGTTAGGTTATGCAAATTATCTCATTTGCTGCTGAAAGCTATGCAAATGAGGTAAATTTGCGATCCAGGAAACACTAACCTGTCCGAGTAAGAGTAGTGTTATTTGCAGAAATGTACTCAGTTGGTAACTGAGTACCGTTCTGCAAATAGCAAAATGGAGCAATGACAGCTCCAAATAAAGGATGCATCCAGTTGAGGAAGCATGCCAATGGCCAAATATAAGGCCATTGGCATTTATATGTGTTGCAAAAATTTTAAAAAATTAAAATATTTTTTTCCCCGATCCCCGATGTTTAAGCGTAGCGGAGCATCGCGCAAATTTGCGGTGCTCTAAAAAACAAAAAAAAAATAAAACGCAAAAATAGGCATTTTATTACAAATATACATCTGCCATGCAAGTGAATGGCAGGCTGAAGACAACATGGCTACCGAGTAGTGGTTGCTAAGGGGGGAAGCTCAGTGTGAGAGATGTAACCAAGCATTAGTATGCAATCCTATGCAAATGAGTATAAGGATAGTGAATCCCAATTTTCCCTGCTATGTGAACCATGTCCCTAGAGTGTAAGAGTAGGATTAGGGGAGTAACAGAGTAGTAGATAGGTGACATCATGAGGGGGATATGTATCAAACACTGTAAGCCCATTGGAGCAGAGTGGCATGTGTCTGCTGTGAGTTACTGAAGACTGGAAGAGGCATGTCCCTAGTTGTCTGAACTGAAAGCCAGAAACCGAAGGCGTACGCTGTGGCTACCATCAAAGTTTCTTGCAAAGATGCTTACACTGTGTGCATGCGTGTGCACGCCTGTAAACCCGTGTAAGCCTGTGTGCACCTGTGTAAGCCTGTATAAGACTGTGTAAGCCTGTGAGCATGGATGTGCAGCAGCCTAAGCCTGTGTAAGCCTGTGTAAGACTGTGTAAGCCTGTGTGCATGGATGTGTACCCGCCTAAGCCTGTGTAAGCCTGTGTAAGGCTGTGTGTGCTTGTTTGCGCGGCGCTGTCCCCTGTGGAAACAGAAAGGGAAAAGGAAGGAAAAGTATTAGTAGGAAGTTAACCAAGGAGAACTAGCAGAGCTGCCAGGTGAAATCAATCAGAATCAGCCAATTACACAGGCAGTACACTAGCCCAGCCCAGCCCAGCCCAACACTTAAAACTCTGCAAACAACATTCCCCCATGTTTTACTCAGAAACACTGCAACACTGCAGTATACAAAGAGAAGTGAAAACTTAAAAAGCTTAACTGAGGCAAAAAATGTTAGGGGCTGCCATTGCTATTATAAGGCAACATGTGCAAGATGCTGAGGGTGGTGAAATTATGAATGTTGCTGAGCAACCCACAGTGAGGAGACGGAGAAGAGTGTACAGACCTAGGATAACCTACCAGGGGCTACATGACCTGGAAATAGTGGAGTGCTATAGAGTGGACAGAGAGCTCCTGCAGCAAATTGTTGAGCTGTGCAGGCCACGCCTCACACACAGAACCAACAGAGGGCAACCCATCCCAGTGGAAACCAAGGTATGTGTTGGCCTAAGAATACTAGCAACAGGTACCTTCCAGAGACCAACTGGTGATATGATGGGGATTTCACAGGCATCAGCATCCAGGGTACTGCACCAGTTCCTGAATGCCATGTCAGCACATGTTGATGATCATGCATATTTCCCCAGTTCCCGTGACGTATTGGCCAGCAATATGAGTCTCTTCCAGCAAATAGCGGAATACCCTGAGGTAGTGGGTGCAATTGACTGCACGCACATACACATCAAGTCACCAGCCAGTGAGTGGGGTAGGGCCTACATCAACCGCAAGGGCTTCCACTCCATCAACTGCCAGGTCATGTGCGATGCCCAGGGCATAATACTGAATGTGTGTGCTGGCTGCCCTGGAAGCTACCACGACTCCCATATCTGGCATCTGACGCAGCTGTACCAGACATTTGCCAATGGGGACATCCCTGACGGTCACCTAGTGGGGGATGCTGGATACGCACTGGAGCTGTGGCTGATGACACCCATCAGAAATGCACACACACCTGAACAAGAACTCCATAATGAGGCACACGGACAAACACGAAATATAATCGAGCGTGTGTTTGGGATGCTCAAGTCATGGTTCCAGTGCCTGGACACATCTGGTGGAGCCTTGCAGTACTCACCAACTACATGTACCCAAATTGTCATGGTATGTGCCATGCTACACAATATGATCCTGCAAAAACAGCTGCAGCAGGAACAGCATAGGGCAGGGCCAAACAGCCCCCTGCCATTGCCAAGGCCTGCACAGGTACAGCGTGACTCAGAGGAGGAACAACCTGAGCCTGCCCCAGTAGGCAGAAGGAGGCGTGCCCAGTATGCCTTGGCCTTGGCAAAGAGGCAATGCATAGCACATACACTGGCTCAGTAGGATCCCTGGAACTGATACCTCTCTCTGACTCGCACATAAAATAAAAGGGATGCCTAACTAGACACTACCTGTTTTCAAACATGTATAGGGAGTGTAGTATGTGCATCCGACCCTGCAGCACCACCGGAGGCATGATTGCCATGTTTTAAGCAATATAAAGCAGTGCTAAGCAGCATTTACCACTATTTAAAATATGTAAACAAAAGTGCCCGTGCCAACTAGCGCAATGTTGGGCACCGTTGAGCAATATTGGGCAAGGTCGGGCAAAGTCGTGCAAATTTGAGCAAAGACAGGTAAACATGCGCATATTAGCTTTACTGTCCCTTAAGCAGTCTGGTCTGCCTAGCATGAAAATAAAAAGCTGTGACAGGGCTCGAACCCACGATACAGTGCACTACAGTCACAGTACTGAACCACTAAGCCATGATAGCATTTCAGTAACATAGACACAGCAGGACAATTGTACAGTAATGCAAACACAAAGAAATGCTGTAACATGCCCCTAAAGACGCATATGGGTAACCTCTCCCACAGGCCTATGCAGACAGAGAACATCAGGCCAGGCGGTGTGATGTGGGCTGTGTAGGCTATGAAGTTGCAATCTAATATATGTGCATTGAACGCTAAGAAGTGTAGTACAGTAGTATGCCTCAAGCCAGTACAATAGGCAACAGTACAGACTGAAATGGTGTACCGTACATAGCAGTGCAGGCATAGCAAATGTGTATAAGTGCCAAGTGAACCCTTCATCGTATGTACACACAGAGCAACAATCAAGTGTGCCCCTGGGTAGAAATGTACAAAGAATAGCTTCCACCCCCTGTATGTAGAAATGTTGATAAGTCTCTGCAAAGTGTCTCTTGGAAGCCCTGCAGGCACAGCATGATTCCTGTTGATCTATGACACAAAGGTGAGGCCTACTGTAAAAATACAACTTGATTTTCCATACACATATAGTATAAATGTCTATACTGGGCATGCTCACACACTCCAACAAATGTAGTGGATTTCATTCAGCATCAAACAGGTCATACTGGGCATGCTCACACACATGCCAAATACGGAGGTGATAATATGGGATCTATGGACAAATGTGGATAGACATCTCTACTACCAGAAACACATTCACAAAGTTGTCAGAAAATCATGCTATGTGTTCACACAAACCGCCAAGGTCTGTGCATGTAGGTCAAAGGAGGTTCCCAGTACTCATCAGTCATCAGACCCGTCAGAGAGTACCACAACACACTTGCGATGAATCTGACTAGGCACGTTCAGCAGCCAGAAAGACCACTGAAGTACCCTAACAAGAGGATTACTGGCCTCAAACAGTAGCCCCATGCAACAAGAATGAGATTAACCCAATCTATACCCTGTTGCATACTGTCTACTCAAGAGATCTCTGCCCAACAGACAGGTCCGTGTCATGACTATTCTCAGATCTGTTCTGAGTTAAAGCTCAATGGCACTAAATATACCGACCCAACTGATACTGGCAACATCCTTGCAGATAGGATCAGTGTTAACTGTACCCCCCTCTCACCCATGAAAGAGCACATCTCTATAATGGAAGGCTGCAAAGTTGCTGTCATCACGGCTGCACAGGTAAAAAACACTCTCCAAAGCCAGTATCACAGCAGCCATGGGACCAGATAACTTCACAGGCTGTGTTCCACACAAACCACAGAACGAACAGGCACCACACTGACGTACCATGTGCAGTCAAAGCCTCACCTCATGCTTTGTGCCTGTTGAATGGTGCACAGTGACGGTCATCCCACTACACAAGGGTGGAGACACCACGGACCCCAGGAACAATCGCCCCAGTAGCCTGACGAGTGCGCTCTTCAAGACCATGGAATTTATCATCATACAACATATAAAAATTACATTTGTAATCCCCAAACCCTGGACCACAACCATGTAGGGATTGTAAAATGCAGATCATGCCACCTAAACCTGATAGATGACATTGAAGCAGTCAACAGAACTGTCGACAAGGGTAAGGTGATTCACATAGCCTATGTTGATCCTGCCACGGCGTACAACACCACCGCACACTCTGGAAATATACATAAACCCACTAAACTAGGTATAAATTGCTATGTCACAAGAAGGGTTGCCAACTGGCTTACTGACAGAACATACACTGTGAAAGTAGCAGACTCCAAGTATGACTTTGGACCAGTGATGAGTGCAGTACCACAAGGTCCAGTCCTGTGTCTTGTCCTGTTTAGTATCTACTTCCCTGAAGTAAACTTCAACATGGAAGGTCTGTGGCTACTGAAGTTTCCAGAGGACTGCAAACTAGGAGCCATGATTTTAAACACCAAAGATGTGGACATCCTACAAAAGGGCCTCACTGAGACAGATGGCTGTTGTCCAAGCCATGGGCTCTAGCTCAATGCCAAAAGGTGCATTGTCATCCCCTTTGTTAAAGGCTCTGTAGCCACGAATGACAACATAGGTGGTAGTATACTTAACAATGAAAGTGTGACAAGAGATCTTGGGTCACAGGTGGATACTGGACACAACGGTGATAATCACATCCCCACAGTAGTCAGGAAACCCTGCTATGTGGCACACCCAATCACAAAATGTGTCTCATGCAGAATAGAAGAGGACATTGTTCCCCACTACCCATCACTCACTAGAACTATAAAAGAGTACAATGCCACTTTTGCTACGCACCTCACAAGCCAACTACAATAACTGGAAAGCCTGCAGCAATACCTCACAAAGAGCATTAGCGGCCTCAAATACATGCCATACACAGACAAAATGCTCCATCAGTACTCCCTTGCATATCGCCTACTCAGATGTGTTCACTGCCTAACATACAAAGCTATGTCAAATGCAGAGCTGTTGTACATGCTCCACATAAAACACTCACAATCCCCCTGACCTTTGGACCCAAAACCACGAGTGAAATACAAAAGGAAGGGGTGTACACATTCACTTTATGGATACCCCCACCTCCAGGTTAGTGGCAAAGCATGAGGCCTTGGAGACGATGCAAGTGCAACTAAGATTGTGCAAAGCTGCTGATCAGATTGTAGCCTTCTACAGATCACCTACCTTGTCAGAGGAACCTCACACAGTATTCCTGAGAACAGTGGAAAATATCAAGGTCCTATCAAGCAACATTATATGAGGTGATTGCAACTACCCAAACATTGAGTGGGAGAATCACTTGTGTACAACGTCCATTGCCCAATGTTTCCTAGAGTTTAAAAGCTCTAACACCCTGGAACAGCTGGTCACCATGGCCACTAGAGGTGACACCATACTGGACATGATCATCACCAACATGGGGCATCAGTGTTCCACAACAGAGATAAAACCCTCTCTGGTAATATCAGATCAGAAAGTAATCACACTGGACATCCACATCACGCACCCCCACCTAGCCAATTAAACCACTGTGAAGACATTTTCAAAAGCAAACTGCACACGTCCCAAGACAAAAGTGGAAGGTTCCAAAGACCTCTTGCTATAGGAGAATGGTATACAATCTGCCCAATCAGTTACAAGTGCATCCTATGAGCATCTACAGGGATGCATGGATCGAGACATCACAAATAAAACCAAGATGCACTCCTCCAAAAATAAGAAAACAATCTGGTGGTCATTGGCCATAAATAAGCTAGACAACAGAAGGAGGAAACTAACACCCGATAGAGCCGACTTCACTAAAGGAAAGGCATCACTGATCATTATTAGGAATTAGCAATGATCACTCATGGAATAATCCAAGGACACTGTCAAAAGACAAATTGCCAAGGACTGTAAGAATAACAACCACAAAGCCTGCTGTAGCTTTACCAGACATGTAGGTGTCAACTTCCAAATATGCTGTCAGCTACTGACAAATGGCAAGGAATACACTGAACCGACTTTCATTGGCCACATCCTGGGGGACAAGTTCAGTGTAAACCTCCCCCCATCACCCCCAAAAGGGCCTGTGTCCATCACAGAAGGATGCAGAGCCCCAGATGTCATGGACATGCAGGTAAGGACAGCCCTCTTCAAAGCTAAGAACATAGCATCAATGGGAATGGATGGTGTCCCAGGCTGCGTCTTACACTAGGCCCAAAAGGAACTACACCCTCACCTACATTCACTGCCCAGACTCAATCATACCACAGGGTATGTACACAAAGAATGGCATACACTAACAGTCATCCAGCTCCACAAAGGGGGTGCCACAACAGAACCTGGAAACCATTGCCCTATATGCCTACTCAGCCTAGTCTACAAAGCTATTGATCAAATTGTCATGGAACCCATAAACAGAGACAATGGGGACCTCCAGACACTGGACTCTACACAAGCTCACCTTGTTAAAGGCATATCCTGCCTCCTAAACATAGTTGACTTACTTCAAACAGTCACCAAGGACATAGATGGAGGTTAAAGTAGTCCACACAGCCCACCTGGACCTCACTAAGGACTTTACCCACCATTCCCCACTCTGTCATCATGGACACGCTTACCAGCCTGAACATCAACAGGTATGTCACAGGATGTGTGGCCTAGTGTCTCACAGATCAAACACACATGTTCAGAGTTGTGGGTGCCATGTACGACTTGAAGACAGTCACAAATGGCATCCCACAGGTCTTGCTCCTGGGACCCCACCTGTTCAGTGGACACTGCTCACAGGTACAGGCAAGCACGGGAGGAGTATGGCTTAACAGGTTTGCAGATGACTGCTAACTGTGGTTCATAATCGACTCAATGGCTGACACACACATCCTCCAGAAGGGGCTTACAGCCACAGATATCTGGTGTCAAAACAATGCCCCAACAAGAATGACAAAGAATGCATAGTCATCCCATTTTGCTAAAACAAAGTGCAAACAAATTACCACATAGGTGGTACACCAGTATGTATGGAGAAAGTCATGAAGGCCTATGGACACAGTTAGTTAGTGAACTCTCCGTTGATGATCACATGACCAAAGTGTTCAGACATTCCTTCTATGTAGCCAACCCATTGTCAACTACTGTAACCCACTTTGTCTAGTCTGATTATGTCACCACCCTACAAATATACCTGTGGAAAGAGAACTCACAGTAATGTGTATAGCACGTCGTGTAAATGCATACTCCTGTAGTGACATAAAGCAGTTAGGTAGGGTTTTTTTTATCCTGTACTTGACAACTGTGTGTGTGTCTGTTTGTGTGTGAACTCCTTGGAGAGGAGCAACCTTTTTGGAGAGCAGTCAAATACCTTAAAGGTGGTATACTAATCTTTGTCAGGTCTGATGATGTCACCACCCTACAAATATACCTGTGGAAAGCGGACTCACAGTAATGTGTATAGAGTGTCATGTAAATGTGTACTCCTGTAGTAACATAAAGCAATTAGGTAGGGGTTTGAATCCTGCACTTGACAACTGGGTGTGTGTCTGTTTGTGTGTGAACTCCTTGGAGAGGAGCAACCTTTTTGGAGAGTAGTCAAACACCTTAAAGGTGGTATACTAATCTTTGTCAGGTATGATGATGTCACCACCCTACAAATATACCTGTGGAAAGAGAACTCACAGTAATGTATATAGTGCGTCGTGTAAATGCGTACTCCTGTCATTAAGCAGTTAGGTAGGGGTTTGAATCCTGCACTTGACAAGTGAGTGTGCTCTATGTGGGTGAGACTGTTGGTGAATGGATTGTGGGTTTTGCTTTTACTACTGTATGACATATCAATATGACACCAGTATGTGCATTGCACATGTGAGGTAGCTGTGTGGCAAATACATTTATGTACGTGACCTCAATTATTTCATGTATGGGTACCCTGCTTTCTCCAAAAACACATCTGTCATCTATTCAAGAGTGTGCTGTTGCTGTCCAGACCTTATATCACATCTATATGCTTGTGACAAGGCCAGCCACTGCAGTGATCCCTGGCCTAGGTCAGCTGTGTCACACACACTCATTATGGTTTCTATAGAATTGTGTGAGTGAGTGTTTATGTCCGAGGTAGATGTCAGACCTGTTCAAACGCAGCAGGGCCTATCACTGATGGCTATTCATTATAGGTGTGCAATAACCTTTGTGGATATGCATGCAGACCCCTTATTGCTTATGTGATCCACCGAGGGATTTAAACATACCTTTGGAAATGTGATTATCAAAGGAGAGATGACGTACCACTTGGTTGCATGTACACATCGGTACTTGTTCTTCATGTTGGTAGCTACTACCTATGTGGTACTGTGGGGATACTATGTTCCGTAAAGGTGGATGACTATGCTTTGGTTGGCTTATAGCTTTACAGCATGGGTTTGACAACAGGGATCTGTCTGTGTGATACTGTTGTGGAGGATGTGTGTGTCATCTGGAGAATGCATTATAGGCCACAGTATGCATCACCACACGTGGACGGACATATCCCTACTGTGATTGCTTGTACCTAAGAGAGCTATATGCCAAACAGGAGTGGTCTCAGTAATGTGTGTAGGTGAATACCACTGGTTACTGGCATAGTATAGTACCTGAAGTGTCCAAATGTTACTGTGTGTCCTACATCTGTGTGTCAGTTGTCAAGACATCATCTAACGATTGGTTATGGTCAGACTGTTGAAGTACTGTATACTACCAGAATGCAAATCAATGACAGATATTAACAGTATCACCCACAGCACAGTGTCTAACCATGTCATACACACATGTGTAGTCAGGTTCCGGAATGTGTGTAGTACAATGCATACTGGCCACCAATCGAGACTATGGAGTGTTACTGTGTAATACAGGGCATGTCACCCTGCCCATGTGTCCACTATGCATGTACATGCAGACAGTGCACCTCCACCATGTTCACAAATGTACACCTGCAAACCTGTGCCACATACATCCCACACATACTGTCCACTCTCTAGCACATGCTGCCAATACTACACACATCAGCTAAGTGGCACGTGGGCAGACATTACTACAATGACAATCATAGCTTACATGCATCATGCCTGCTCAGCCACACCTTCAAGCATATCATTACACTCTACTGCTGACAACATGCTAACATTGCTATACTGCTATTAAGTCACCCTGTGCATCAGCACCATGGTAGCCTGTTCCTGCATCGATGTCACAGATGACAGGGGGCGCACAGGATTCATCATATGCACAGGGTGTGTAGTTGGTTTGCCAGAGGCCTACAGTGAGCCATACAATCGACATATATGTGTGTGTGTATGTGTGTGCGTGTGTGTGTGTGTGTGTGTGTGTGTGTGTGTGTGTGTGTGTGTGTGTGTGTGTGTGTGTGTGAGGGCCAAGAGTACTGCTATGGGCCAATGTTGATGTAATGAGTGCATGTATGTGGTAGCCCTAGGTGTGTTGTTTATGTGTGTGTGTGTCTGCATGCACACAGTTCCACCATGAGGCTGCCATATACGGGTATTTGTGGGACAGCCACAGAATGTACCTGCCAGGCTTTACAGATCACCATCTCTGGCCACGGATACGGTACCTGTGCCTGGCAGGGGTGCTACTGACACTATCAGGTACTAAGCCTGACTGGGTATTATCCCCTGAGGTAGATGGATGTACACTGGACCCAGGTCCCTGCTGGGACTGTCCAGAGCCATGTGCATGTGGTCTTCTAGGATGGTCTATGGACAGCCCAGCCCCAACACTGCTGGGGCTGGTACTGGCACTACGGGAACGGCTGTGACTTGAGGGATGTCCATGGTGACTGCCAGCTGCTATTGTTGCTGGCATACATACACATCGATGTCTCACTCATCCCACACTGTCCTGACACATGGACATGACATTGCGGAAGACATCTAATGTCACACCCCAATGTCTATTCATGACCTCAGTGTAGTTACAGATGGCACCTGCTAGGTCACGGATACTGTCATTTAAAGCAGTGTTATGTGCCCTCTGTGCCCTTCGTCCCTGTCTGGTATACCGTTCCATACGTGCCTGTGCCTCCATGACAGCCTGGAATATGCGCGAGGTTGTAAGACCTGTGGCACGTCTGCCAGTGGCATGATGGCCAGCAGTGCTCCGACGAGAACACCTGGACATCTGCCTATGTGGTACCCTTCCAGACATCTGGGTATGGCTGCTGTGTTGGGATGCATGTGCCATAGATATCACACTGTCCTGGCCAATGCTGGCTGTACACTGTCCCTCAGCTAAGGGCATTGGTGATGGATGTATTGGCAGTATGACTGTGTGCATGGATGGGGTGGACACTTGTGTACTGTTGATTGTTGGCTCAATGACAGACCCTGGCAAACATGCCTGTGCCTCAACACACCTATCATCATCACCACTATCATGCTCAGTGACATCAGTTTCCATGCTGCAGTGAACCAGCCCAAAATCAGCACCTGTGAGAGGGAGACAGGAAACACACTTTACGACCTGTACATGATGTCTGCACACATGCACACATGCAAATATGCACACATGAACACGTGAATACATGCACACATGCACACATGAACACATGCACACATGAACACATGCACACATGCACACATGAACACATGCACACATGCACACATGAACACATGCACACATGCACACATGAACACATATGCACTCCTCACTACTACAAACACACACACAGACACACACATCACCAGCAATCCAGAACATACTCAATAGCGTGTGATGGTGGGGTACAGTATCACAAGCCAAACATTTATATCAAACGTTACAGCATGCAGGACGTGTGTTGCTCAACAGCATGCAGTGTCAGTGTGTAGACAGCCCTTGCTAATAACAGTATACATGGCTTTGATGCATGTGTGTTTTGTTCAGTGATTGGCCTCATTCTGGAATGCAATGTGTACATGGACACAACATTGCTGTGCAAGTATTAATGTCTCTGCAATGTCCTATGCACCATCACTCACAGGTATACATACCATGGCTGGATGTGTATCGGTGTGTCACATAGATATCCATTTCTGATTAGAGAATCTGTGTCTTTAGCAGACAATTGTGGACACAGGTTTAGCACATGCATGCTATGTATACACACAGGATGAATGGTGCATGTATACCTGATGGAATACCATTGCTCAACATAGACATTGTACAGTGGTTATGGTGAGTGTAGGACATATTGTAGACATGCTAGTGCCAAGCATGGCATGGCATGCTACCACACAACTGCAACATTAAACTTCACACATACACAATGTGTGTCATGTGACCTATACACTCAATAGTATTACAAGACATGTGTGTCACTATGTACAAATGGTGATTGCTATGCAGATTGTGTATCGGTGCATATGTTTGCACACACACAACATTGAGGTGCATAGCAATTAATGATATGTGTAGTACTGTGGCCATTGTAACGGGATGTGGTGTGGTACCATGTGACATCATCATGCAGCATTATGTGGTCACTCAAAGCTAATAATGTGTGCCAGACTGGCACATAGCATGCTGTACCTGTACTGCAGTACCATGGCTACATTCACCATTACACGGACAGTTGTTACATGGGTTCATAAGGTGCACAGTAGGGGGCATTACCTAACATGAATGTGTTATGTGTTGAAGAGTGTTGCACAGCCACATGAGAGGACTCTACCCCTCAGGTATGTTATGTGTGCTGTGTGGATGATAATTGGGATACTGAAGTGTGATCTTACAGTGTGTGTGTATGAATATGCCATGTGTAGCATGTTAACATGTACTGCGTATGACATAGTTGTGTGTGTTGTGTGCATGTGTATCGACTGTGCCTATCCAACGTCCACTACAGTTTTGCCACAATTGTGTGGGATACTCTGTGTATTGCATGTGTTTGAGTCAGCTACTCACGTTACTGAGATGTGCATAGTCTCACAGCAAACATGCACAGCATGCATTATGCGCTGGTGTGTGGCATGTACATGGCCTACACCGCACCTATGAAATGCACATTTATTTAGCAATAATAAATGTAGAACACACTCACCAGCATGGGTCTGCTGCCTTGCTGTCACACCAGAGGGACCTACAAGGGTATGAGACAGTTTGTCAGTGGCAACAAGTGTGGCATTGCTACTGTGTGTTTGCAATCTTACAGTAGTACGACTGTTGACAGTCACAGGCCTGCATATTATATTCCAAATTATTATTATTGCACATGTAACTACACACTACACATCTCACATAAGCATGATCTACCAATAGAGGTAACAGTAGTGTACAGCTATGCCATATTACCTGCACACACCATGTCAACTTGTTGGGTGGCTCTGGTCTCCATGATAACGCATGTCAGTTGTTGTTGCTGCTGTTGTTGGCCAGGAGCCACCTGGCTCCTCCACTCTGGTGATGGGGGGGTGGATGGCTACCCCACCACCTGTGGCAAGCTGTTGTCTACGGATATCAGATGCATGCTGCCGGACATGTCTAATTAAATCACTGCAGTGATGGCGTACCTGCTCGTATGTCCGGTTATGCATGCCTATGTCATTTACCCTATGGACAAGAGCTTGCCACAGTGCAGTCCGCTCATGCTGGTCCTGGCTGGTTCTTGAGAACAGCATGGTGCAGTGCTGAACCATGGTGTCCGTTATCACTTCATCCTCTGCTGTGCTGTATGAGGGATTACGATGGTGGGCCATAACCCTGGAAGACAATGAAACAATATGTGTGAGCAAGTCAAATGGCACATAATATTCTAAAGTACGGATATCATTTAACTGCCATATATAGCAACCTATTGGCTGTCAAAGGATACACACTTTCAATATCACATATCAGTGCTCAACCCACAACTGCCTGACAGTGCCTGGCACACTCCATATATCAAACCATGTTCTGCACAGCAACAAAGATTAACCAGTATGTAAGACTATACAACAGTATATGGCACACTGTATGCGACACAATGCACCACCTAGCCACAGGGGGTATATATCATGCTAATGCATAATGTAACATGTAATCCATTGCAATGATTGTAGGGTCCAGTGACAGTATTACCAGCATACCACACTAGTCATTGATGGCAAACCCCTGCCTAACATATGTGCTCATTCGTCAATATGGGTGGCATACTGCTGTACTACACTATACATGTTGCTAGATACACACCTATATCCTGTAACACACATATGACCGAGGCCATGGTACAGCCATACACACACACACATCAGACATACATACCGGACACAAAGGTATGGCAACACACATGACCTTTACCTGTGTACCATACAGTACAGTGTGTCAGTAGTTACAAGACCTTATGCCTGAGGTATGTCATCTGGAGGACTACGGGGAACAAACAAAACAGTGGTTCCAGGACATGTGTACATACACCTTACTGTGCTGTTTAGGCATACAGCTTCAGGTAGTACTACATTTCATTCAGGGGTTGGATTCACCAGCAGTCTCACTCAATAAGCATACATGTACTGCTGTGGCCTACAATGGGACACCTCAGTCGACACCAACACACTACGTCAGACCATCTGGCATACTGCTTTTTGTGCCTAGCAATAGCATACACATCATTTGCTGGTATCACAGCTAGGACACTACATACCATGACAGGAACAGTTTCCCACTTAGCTATCACACATCTACAGAACTCGGACACATTCACCAACACATTCACCATCACACTCAGTCAACCTCACAAAGCAATTATTGCAACAGGTACATGTGGGTGTGTATCGGTTCATAGGTAGGTTATAGGCTATTGGCCCTAGGACCTATAGATGTCTAGTCATATGCTACCCTGGCCTTTGACACATGGGTGATTTCATTTCATGTGGCCCTGTCAAGAAGAGCCACAGAGGTGATTCCCGGGGTGTATTTACTATCTCACACACAATCATCAGGTTTATATATGATGACTGCTAATTAGGAGCTTTATTTGCTATTGATAGGTGGTTTGTGCCAGGGTATGGGATGTCTCTGAGATAGGGATCTATCCGTCCAACATGTGCTGTTTATTGAGGTGACAAGCTTTATGTCCCTAGAGCGTGTAGCTCATAGGGATTGTGATCTGATTACGTGGAGCATGTCCAACAGCTCTGGGTTTCACATAGCTTTGCATGTTAAGCAGAGGTCACCTCTGGGTAGACGGTATGCGACACAGTCTAGCTGTAGTTTTGTGGGACGGTCTGCATAGGGCATCTGTTTGAGGCTGGTATTACCCTTTATGAGGTATGTCTGTGTCCTTTTCAGTTACTGTAGATGTCTTGTGAGGTACATACCATATGGGGCATTGTACTCTATAATGGGCTTTCTATGTATGGAGCAGGGGGGACACTGACCTATACTTCCCTGGATGACACACCTTTTGTGATTACGTGTGCCAAGTAGACAGGTTACATGACTAGTGTGGCACTGTGACAATCAAAGGGGAGACTACTGTCCACCTATGTCCCATGGCCTCTTATCACACCTTCAGTGTTAAGTAGACTACCACCTATGTGGTAGTTAATGAGTTTTTGCAAGGAGGGATGCCAATACAGTGTCAACATTGAGCATGAGTCCATGGCTTTGTCACCAGGCATCTGTTGCAGTAAATATGACCCTGTCTCTCTCTCTCTCTCTCTCTCTATATATATATATATATATATATATATATTATATGTGTGTGTATATACACAAATACGTATGAACATCCATTGGTGTACATATTGATATACATATAGGTACATATACAGTCCACCTTTCATGGTGGGAATATTGAGTATGGGAAGGTTGTGAGGTATACAGTTATGTCATAATATTGCACAGTGTTGTGCGGAATGCATTGATGGTGTTCTCAGCCCATGTAGCTTTAGCAGGCCTCACTGGCTGCAACACTGCAAACCTGATGAATCATACCCACAGTGTTCAAACACCACATGTCATATACCAGCACTGTATGCTGTCTGGTTTGCCACACACTACAACCTATATAGGAATATGCACATAACAACCTTTAACATCTATGTATCCACCTTTCACAAACAGTTGCAGTATGTCCCTTGCTCTATGCACATGTTCAGATGCTAATACATCTGACATAGACAGTTCTCTCCGTATGTGTGTGCCATACGCACACAAGAACTACACTGTTGTAAGCCCATGTACCTCACGGCTGACCTGTTGTGCCTTGCTGCAACATGAACAGGTGTCACATGTGAGCACACATAATATTAGAGGGTGTACATATAGCTGCAAATGCTTAATTACCATACTAGCCTGGTACAGCTGTTGCCAATGCTAAGCTACACATTGATGTGACTATCATGCATTTGTTACTCTGTCACATCCATGGATATATAGCTGTATGCACTACTCCCCCAAACATTGTCCACACTACTGTACAGAACACAGATAATATGGTTCAGATGTTTGACATTTAATGCTGAGCTACATTTATCACAGTTATGTCCCACTGCACACAGCTACACACTGATATGTCCATGGCAGTAGTTATGCAGGGCATCTGTGCATAGATACGTACTGCTGCCACATATTGATGTTTCAAAGTATGTAGAGTGGTCTTCAAATACATCAACTGCATGCCAGTAAATACATATCTGTTACATACCTTTCCTTTGTATGCATTCGTATTTTTCACTCAGTTGTCTCTTTGGCTGAATGTACATTTTTTTCTATGTTTTATTTATTTATTTTTTTTAGTAGTATATATTTTTTTTCCACTGGTGTGGGTGGGGGTGTGAGTCTCTCACTCTCTCTGTCTCTGCGTGTGTCTCTCTCTCTCTCACCATCTGCAATGGGATGATTGCATGTGTGGCCAGCAGGTACAGCATGCTTTTATAGGTATCTGCACATGTGCATGTGATGGCCTCTGCACCAATTGGTGGCCACCGTTTGGTAATTGCATGCAGCCTGCTGTATGGTGATTGCAGTGCTCACTGTCATAACAACTCAATGCTATAAATTGCTATGTCAGGTAGGCATAGCCCTATCAGCTTTCCAGAGTGGGTCCCATGCTTGTTTGCTGTGGAGACCGTTGTGTAAGTCAGAAGGTTGGTATAGTTCTTATATCTGAAGATAGGGGTGTAGCCAGTGATATAATTGTTGTACTCAGACCTGAATGTTGCCACTTCCACTACACAGTTGTCAGTGTAGAATTGTACTCACCCCTGCATATGCTAACACAAGATACATGGGAGTATGTTGTTTCTTTTCTACTTAAACAATTTACTGCCATACAAAAGTAGTTATTGAGATTTATTCATTTGGCACATGAACTGTTTGTGAGCTGCTATACCGTGAATATTTATTCACTCACTTTTGAACAGTTTCTGCTTTTTTACTGTTGACATTAGCACAGGCTGCTCAAGAAAACTGTATAAATTTCTGTACTGAGTATGCCTACCTACATCCTTGGTAGACCCTGAACACACAGGTTTATTGTACATTTGGGTAGGGGTGCAGTAGGACAGAGGGCATTATGTCTTAATGTGTGAACTTTATCTTGCTGGACCTAAAGGGTTGCTGTGTACCTGTTAGTTTACCAGGGCAAGTAGTCTGTCTGCGTAGCTCCCAACTGTGGAAATATCCGGATGGCAGCCCGAGGTTAGCCTGTTATTCTTTGTGCACCACACCGGTCTTTTCAGCATTGGAACAATGGCATTGTCACAGTTGGTTACTACCAGTACATGGCTACATCCCTTGGTATTTCAGTTTTGTACTCCTACATATTGGTATGCTTCTGGAACTTCTTCCAAAGCTATTTGCACAGTGTGTAACAGCAGAATAGCTGATATGCCTGTGTGTTTCTGCCTCTGCCAGGCCTCTCAAACACTCAGGTACATATTTGAACAGACTCAGGGTAAAGTGGGTCGAAGTGAAGTACACCTTTACAATATTAGTAACATTAGGTTGAGACTTTGAGAGAACCAGAGCATATGAATGAATACACATTTCCTGAAGTACAAGTGGTGTCTAACTCTTACATTTTGTCACAGTTGGGAAGTATGGCCTCTACCCTAGTCAGGTATGCTAGTGTTTGTCCTGCTATAGTACTGTGTGGGGGTTGTAAAGTGCTGCTGTAACATTATTTCCTGCTAGAATGGCTGGTTCTCTTTTCACTGTCATGTAATGCAATTCCACAAGAACTGATGGTAAAGATCCACAAAACAGGATTTGTGTTATGGCATTCCTACTTGGCCTTTACATTCACTCATTCTGATGCATGATATATTGGTTTCAGCACCAATTTGTTGTATGTTTACCATGGCTCAGTGGTACTTCATGCAGTCTAGTGTGTACAAGGTCCAGGATTCGAGACTGACAGAGGTATTTGATTTTGCTGCTGAGCAGAACAAGGGCCCTGACATACAGAGTGACTAAGGCATTTTTAAGCAGTTGTAAGTGGGTTTGCGTGGGTTTGAGTGATGCTTAGCTAAGCACACACAAGCTTAGCTAAGTGCACACAAACTTAGCTAAGCGCACATTCGCTCAAACCCGCTAACTACTGCTTAAAAGTGCTTACTCCCACTAACCCCCGCGCTCATTTCTTTAAAAGAAAAGAAAATGGGGAGATAGGAAAGTGATGAAAAAAGGGGCACAAAGAGGGAAAGACAGTAGGGAAAAACAGCTCGGGATGTGCAGGACGGGTGTAGGGAATGTCCATAGCTGCCCATTTCTTTAACAGCAACAGCTGTGCATATACTAGTAATTTGAATGGAATTTTATACCTTCCACTCCTGAGAGAGGGGTGAGGACAACAAAGTATGTTGTACTGCCAATTAGATTTCTGTTTGTGTCCAGCGGACATGTGTGCAAATTGGGCAGCTATGTAATGGGCATAATTTTTTTTTGGTGCAGATTGCCCATTTATTTTTCTGGTGAGAGTGGAATGTGGGGTAGGGGAAGTAGGTATATTTTGGGAGGTAGGTTGGGGAGGTAAACAGTCAAGACAAACAAGATGCATACAGGGGTGGAGTATGACACATGGGGTGGGTGAACACCATTGACGGGAAAGGGTGTTTGGAAATCGCAAGCCCATGAGCCCACAGATGGCAACAGTGGAACTGAGATCCCCACCCATGGGCAGTTGCCACTGCACCTTCACAGCCCGGGGGGTGGCTGTGCTGGGGGCTGCGTAGGAGGGGCAGGCTCACCCATGAGTTGCGCCACTCTTGCCTCAAGCTGGCATAGAGGATCAGCGACTGAACACTGGATCTCCCTACGCACCACAGCCTGGACCATTCGGAGGGTGATAGATGGCCCTCCTCCACCCACACTTGCAAGGGGGGGACAAGCCCCATCCCCTGCAGTGCTTCCACCCGAAGGTGGCACAGGACCAATGGAGGAGGGGGTCCCGGGCTGGGCACCGGAAATGCTGGTGCCAGGTGCCATCGCCAGCTGAGGTGGGACAGGTGGGTCCACTGGGACCGGCCTTCCCATACGTTCTATATATAGGAGGATTTAATTACAATATGGGTTAGTAATAGCCAACAGCATTCCAGTTTAGTTCTAAAAGCATACAGTAGTATTCCCATTAACCCAACACACCAGAGTTCCAACAGTTGAACAGCAAGCATAACACATGCATATATAGAACAACAGTGGACATTCCAACAGCATGCAGGATTGATTGGTGGCAACAGGCCACCAAGATTGTGGTATGTGAACAGGGCGCATGCATCGAAGTAAATGCAGATATTCATATAACAATAGGACATGTGTCCCAACAAATGTTATGAGATTAGACATACCCATTGAGGTGTGGAATTGCATTGTTTATGCAGATACAGTAGGGTGTAAAAAGATACCTCCATTAACAACTTATCTATACTTATAGTTTACACTACATTCCTATTGACTGCAGTTAAATATCCCCTACATGTATTATTACACTAGGCAATATCTGTTAAATTATGTAATGGGTTTTGCTAGTTCTTGATATACCTGACCTGTATCTGACATACAAATTGTCTTGGATGCAGATGTTACTGTTACATATTTATATTTTTCATTTATATTTATGTATCTACATATCTGGATGTGTTCAGGTGACATTATCAGGTATATGTTAACAGCCCCCTACATTTCTAGCAGCATACTGACATTTCTGGGGAACACATTAACAAACTACTCATGTGCCAGATTAGCCAGTACATGCCGGCCATTAACCGACAGTTGAAGACTGTATATATGCTTAACAGCTATTGGCACTCCCTTCATCCACTTTATATGGACCTACCCATGTGTGGGTTGACTACACTTAATATAACAGTACTATTTCTATTATGCAAGGGTACAACAACATATCGAAGAACGTGACACAGACACACTCCAGGAATTATACCTTTATTAATAACATTACACACTTTTCTAGTGGCTCTCTCAATTATTTGATATATCAGTGCATGCAGAGGTCTTTTATTCAATACTTTTTATACCTTTATTAATGGGTTACAACACCTTTTCATGCTGTCTCACTTATTTTATATAACAGTATATGCAGAGAAGTTATTCCACACTTTTTATGCCTTTATCAATGGGTTACAACACCTTTTCACACTGTCTCACTTATTTTATATGACAGTACATGCAGAGAAGTTATTCTACACTTTTTATACCTTTAATAATGGGTTACAACACTCTTTTTCAGGCTCTCTCACTTCTTTTATATGACCACACATGCAGAATATTTACTAACCTGCCTGGTGGCGCAGCCTTAGCAGCTTATCTGCATAGGCTTGCTGATTCGCAGCACGGACACCTGCAGCTGTGAAGTAAATGAAGGGATATTGACACATACCTATCCATAATATAGACTACAATAGCAATTCTTACATATTTCATTCCATGGCTACATACTCAGTAGTGGGGCATTTGGCATTCCACGGGCCTCCTGTATCCAGTGGTTCAGTTGGTCCTCCTTGCATCTCTTCAGGTCTGCATGGTGGTGTCTGACCTGCTCACCAGTCCGAGGGATGCCTGTGGCACTGGTCAGATCATGTGCTAACTGGTTCCAGGCTTCCGCTTTGTACACCGTGCCCTGGAACTGGCCCTGCAGGAATCTTGCATCATGATGATGGACGAGGAGCCAAACCATATACTTTGACTCCTCAATGCCCCACCGTTGCGCTCAAAAATGAGAGCCTTCTCCAGCACTGGCCATACTGTCTGCAGATGGGAGCTACAACCAGTTATGGCAATTATTTCCACCTATGGAGCTTAAATTTCCTGCACTTATTTGTGATTGGCTGGTTTTGAAACATCTCAGCCTAGAACACACCTGCTTAGCAATGGGTAAACTTCCATTGTCATGTTTGAGTGTGTTGGAAATGCATACATATTTAAAGCTGTCATGGCTTAGTGGTTTAGTACTGTGATTATGGTGCACAGTATCCCAGGTTCGAGGCCTGTCATTGCTTTTTATTTTACTACTGTCCAGACTGGATAAGAGGTGTGACTGTGTTTAGCCAACTTTCCTCAGCTTTGCCCAACATTGCTCGACGTTGCTTACGTTGCTCTACGCTGCCCGACGTTGCTCTAGTTGGCGCGATGCGCAGCTCCACGCAATCCTATTGCATTAGTTAAAGCAGTGCTAAGCTATGAGCAGTTGCTCTACGCTACCCGACGTTGCCCAACGTTGCCCCAGTTGGCACGATGCACAACTCCACGCAAACATGTTTTGTTTGCACTAGTTGGTGCGATGCACAGCTCCGTGGAAAACTATTGCGCTAGTTAAAGCACTGCTAAGCTATAAGCAATTATACTTCACTGTGCTTAATACTAGTGGACTTTGCTTAGCAGTGCTTCACATTGCTTAAGATACATTAAATATGCATTTATCAGTATGCATGACCATTCCACCTTCTTATTTATATATAAAGTATTGTTCACTAACACATAGGCCATTTCAATGCACTTTACTGGGATTTAAAAGGTAGATGTCAGGAATTCTTTTTATGCACACATTTCCTACAGAAAATAGGTAGGGGAGTGGCGGGACTCGAACCCGGAATGCATACTCTTTGTGCGAGGGCTCTACCACTACGCTATTGCTATTTCCCTTAATTTGCATATAAATTGTTTATTATCCTCTTTGATGTCTACACTGCTAACTGTAGCTAAGCAATGGGCAAACCCGCGCATACACGCGCAAATACGGGCAGCTATATCGGGAATAATAAAAAAAAGGAAACCTTTACATTTTACACTCATACAGGGATTTAGAATGTGGGGGAGTGTAGTGTTGTGTATGTGGACATTTGAGCGTACTCGCTCATTTCTGTTGACATTTGCAGTTTAGGCACTTGCAGGGGTGTGAATATTTGGACTGCTCGGCAGTCTGACACGCCCCCTGCACTCGTGTATGGTCCGTGTAAGCCTTAGAGTGAGTCAGCGCACCCTCATGAATATGCATGACATGCTGACATCATACCCTTACACTGCAGTGTCCGTGTGAGACTTAGCTAGTCTTACATGGGTGCTTAGTGAATCCCGGCCACTATGTATTACAATTCTGAGATGTATTAAAAACATAAATATTTAAACTATTAGATGATGACAGGCTTGCACATGTAATTTAAATTGCATTTCAAATCCTTCAAGGTAATTTATATGGTGCAAGAGAAATTTCGGAACATAGTATTACCATTATATAAGTAATGATATAATACTGTATGATAATATTAAGATATTATTATTATCTAATAGTTACTATAATTATATTTCATTTTATTTTTTGTTGCATTTATTTTTTGTTCATGAGCTGCTCCATCTCAACCTCACCATTACCTTGACTTTGCATTATAACATATGCCTATGTTATATAGAAATATGTATGCAGTACCATTATTCTATGTTAATCCGCATTGCAAACTCAATAAGACTGGAGCTGTGGGCAACAGCACAGATTCTAGATGGTGCACTATAGGGAAAAGAGTCTCGCAGACCAACCATTATGGATATCAACTGTGGTGTGCAGTATCTTCAAGACAAGAGAACACGGATCAATGACTGTGTGCCATGTCAGGGCTAACCACTCAATGGTGTACAAATTGGTTCTAGGTGATTTGTTCATGTTGACTAATGTCCCCAAAGGGGCATGGGTATTTGCTGGTGATAAGTGGATTGAGGATCCGGCCTTCTCCGACTTAAGCCAGGGACCCATGCTAATGAGGAAAAGCATGTATATGCCTCTATTGGCCACTGTGTATATCATAAAGCCCAGCAGCCCTCGGTGAATAAGCTACTGGCTAGCTGGTGTCCAGATGCCCAGCATGGGTTATCTGGGATAGCTCTGTTGAGCAAAAACTGGATATAAAATCAATCAACCTGCCAAACATAAACACTCAGTGTAGATTCACTAACAGGATGCAGCTTGGAAGTTGATGACATAATGGTGAGGAGGAGGCTGGACATCCTTTGTATCCAGGAAACAAGATAGAATGGCAGTACAGCAAAGCCATGTGACTTGGTGTCCAGAGTCTGCTACACATGAAGAGAACAAACTAGAAATGGTGTAGGAATTGTGGTGAGGGAGAGGCTTCAGAAGACAATGAGGGATGTCATTAGAATTATTGACAGACTCATAGCAATCAGACTACAGTGAAAGGATAGGGCATTATTCATAATCTCAACCTATGCCCTACAGAAGGGTTGTGAAAGAAAAGAAAGGAGTGCATTCAGACAGCAGTTACAGGACCTGCTAAATAAAGCAGGACAACATGAGTTGGTGTTGATAATGGCTGAAATGAATGCACATATCAGGATAAACAGAACAGAATATGAGGAGACTGCCTAGGTCCACAGGGGTAGGGCAACAGAAATAAAGGAGAGGCCATTCCAGACTTCTGTATGGCAAATGGCTTGATAGTAGCCGACACATGGTTCAGCAAGACAGACAGTCACAAGATCACATACAAGAGTGGACAACATGCAACTCAGATAGACTTCCTCCTAGTAAGGAAAGGGTGCTTGGATAGAATCAGTGATTGCAAACTCATCCCCAGTGAAACAGTCAGCCCACAGCATAAATCACTGGTTGCCACAATCTGGTTGAATGAAGAAAATTCCACAGAAGCTGTACTGCCCCAGACAGAGCCTACAGTGAAAAAGAGGAGGAGCTCACCCTAGAATAAGTAAGAACTGCACTAAGGAAAATGAAGTCAGGTAAAGCAACAGTCTCAGATGAGGTCAAAGCAGATTTGATCAAGATATTGGATGAGATAGTGGACAAATGGTTGCTTAGAGTATTCATAGCAATATGGAGAAAAAGGCATATCCCAGGTGACTGGTGAATAAGTATTCTAGTGACAGTGTACAAAACAAAGGGGACCTCCACAAATGTGGGCAGTACAGAGGTATCAGACTACAGATACACTGCATGAAAGTTATGGAGAGGGTGACTGATAAATTAATATGCAGAGCAGTAGAAAATACGATGGGAGATGACCAGTTTGGAAAAAGTAAGGTTTACAAAATAGTGGTGTGACCAATACTCCAGTTTGGTTTAGAAACCTGGGCAATAAAGGCAGAGCAGTTCAGGAAGCTAGAGGTGATGGAGATGAAGTGCCTGAGATGGCTGGTAAAATGCACAGTGTGGGATAACTAAAGAAACAAGGACATCAGAGCAGAAGGCAAAGTAGCTCCAATCGCAGAAAAGGTCAAAGAGAACAGATTATGAACACATGCAAAAAAGCAGAAGACAGTCTTTTGAAAAACATTTGGGACAGACAGGAAGAAGGCAAGAAGCAATGAGGGTATCCAGCAAAGAGATGAATGATTTGTGTGAAAGAAGACCTACGACAGTCAGGCATGACTTTTGAAGAAGGTACGGGAGTGGCATTGAATCAAGAGAGATGGGGACAGTTCACATACAGTCAGACCTCAAGGAAAAAATATGGAAAAAGACGGCTGATGTTGGTGATGATGAATCTGCATTGCACAGATATTCTATGTATGACATTATACAACACTTGAACATGTTATTGCCATTATGTTTCATTTTATGTTTGTGGTATTCATTTTATTTTGATCTTGAGTTGCTTGCAATATGGGCAGAGCCTGCTCTTGGTCATTCTTCATCAGTGCTCTGACTTGGTAAACAAAAATATATAAAGTAAATAAATAAATAAGCAGACTCACCATGAGACAAAAGAGTGAGAAGTACAGCACACAAGTCTCTATACTTTTGATGATTATGTACTGTTCGTGAAGGAAAATGATTGGAAGGCGTTATTCAAAGGTGGAAGTTATTTATATTATTTACAATAAACAGATGAATTAAGTGGAGTATTGGTTAAAGAATGGAGAAAAGGAAATCAGGAAGTAGAAGCATGTAGCTAAAAAGGCACTTTGTGCAACAGAATGAAGAATGTGGAATGACAATGGATAAACGTGTTTGGGTAGAATATAATTGGAGTAAATATGAAGCCTTTAAAAAAACACCTTTACTGAATTATCACTTGTGATATAGGCAAACTTAATTTTATATAAAAATAATCAAGTATTATTGACAAGTTCACATTTACAAACATTAGACACATACATTCTTTTATATAATATAATCAGTCCAACATTACCTAAATTATTAAATTCCTGAATTATTCAATTCCTGCCCTCTTTTAAACCTCATGCCTCCTCCAAAACATTTTTCTGCACATATTGTTCCTACAATTTCCATTTTTCCTATGTCATTTTCTCCTGTCCTTTTCTAAAGATCACACTTCCTGTTCTTTTATCTCTATTACAATATTCATTACTTTACGTATGGTAGGTTTAGACTTTGATTTCCATTTTTTTAATTGCTTTTTTGATGGCCACCAGAATTACACTTAAGAAAGCCTTACTATATTGACACGATTTATATCCTGTATCCCAGCTCAAAAAAATGTCCTTAGTTAGACTAATTTGCTCTCCCAGTATTCCTGACAGAGTACTATGTAGGGAATTTTTGAAGTCTGACAAGTCATTACACTCCGAAAACCTATGCTCCCAGGTACCTCTTTCTTCTTCATCACACCTCCAACATTTGCCATCTACCTGAGGAAAATATTTTTGGCATCTGCTTGGGATATAAAATACCTATGTAAACACTTCCAAGCAAAAGTCCTAAATCTTCTAGACATTATTGCATATTTGAAAGCCATACATATGTCCTCCCATTGTTTCTTTCTGACTTGCTTATCAGTCTTATCCAATCTCTCTTCCCAATCTTTGCTGACATCTGCCGATTGATTCCTATAGTTACTGTGCAATATTTTATAAGCCCTACTACTTACCCCATTTTTACAGCAGCTTCTGTTCTAGTTTTATCTAAAACTCAATGAAAACTCTACCAGAGCAGGTCTTTCACTTAGGATTGGCCTATCCCTTTCTCTTTGCCTATACTCTGATATCAGTCCCTGATAGGAAAGGCAATCACTAGCCTGCAGTCCAAACATCTTCATGGCCTCTTCCTATTCTATTGCCTTTCCCTCTCTAATTATTTGTTCCCTGTGCTTTGGTCTTGCTGAACCAATTAATGTGTGGGTACATAGTTTACAACTATAGCCTTTGTTTTATCTTCATTAATTTTATATCCTCAAAAAATAAAACTGAATTGTCTCAGAATATTCCTCAACACTGAAATAGACTTTTCTGGTTTCAACAGGTACAAAATAATATCATCTGCAAATAAAGCCAACTTTTCTTGAATACCATACCAATTATATCATTGAATTTGTGAGTCCCTTATTTTCTTTGCCAATGGTTTTAAATATTACACAAATAAAAAATGGGAAAGAGGACACCCTGGCAGGTTCCTCTGTTCAGCACAACTTATCTGAGAGGAAACCTCCCACTTTGATTTTTGCCACTGATACAATAATAAAGTTAATTAGAAGGAGAAATGTATCATGAAATGCAAGTGCTTCCTTTGCCCCACTCATAAAATCCCAGGTTTTTCTTTCAAATGCTTTCTCTTGATCAAGACCCACCAACAACAGTGGTATTGTCTTACAGTCTGCTTCCCTCTGGATCATCATTGTTCTATTCATGTTGTCAAATCAAATGTTTGCCTGTCCACCACAAAACCAAACTGATCCATTATGTATCAGTTTTTAGCTATTCCCTTTGCCATTCGTTTAGCCTTTATAGATGTAAACACTTTATAATCATGAACAAAAAAAAACACCCCAATCAACCAATATGACACAAAAGGCAACCACAGGAATTCCACCAAGTTTAATGAAATTGAGTGCTTTCATCCGCCAAATGGCTGGACTTTTTCAGAATAAAGAAACACACTACACAGTCAGCTTAAATACCCAGAAAACCCACCCTAATAAATTAGTTAACACATAAAAAATTAATTGACGCAGCACTAGTAAATAAATACATAAAAATACATGTTCAAAAACAAAATGATGTAGAAAAATACATAAAACTGTACTAGCATAGTAAAAAAACATATATAAAAACATATGTGACATATATAAAAAGCAGGTAGCAGCAGGAAAATATGTCCTTATATGGCTAACATAGATCTGAGCTTAAGAAAGGTAACAATGGAAATGACATAATTTAGACCCAGGGATCGTCCAGCATTGCATCTGAGCTGCCACTTAAGCTCCAAATATTCAAGAAAAATATCACGGGGACCACCTCTAGGATCAAACTCAACACTGTCAATAACAGAAAACTTGAAAAAATGAGTTGGAAAATTTGTAAGATGTCTGTAAAGAGCATTCCGCTCATAACAATATTTTGTTTGTATGTATTGATGTCAAAGATTTGTATTCCAGCATTCCACATCAGGTTGGAATCAACTGTTTTTTTTTCAGTTTTTAACTTTAAATTCTGAATTAGGGCATGACAAAAGTTTGGTTTTGAGTAGTTTGATGGAAATTGTGTTACAAAATAATTTCATCAGTTTTGAGGGCCACTTATTCAAGCAGACCCATAGAGTTGCCATGGGTGCTGCGTGTGCACCAGTGTTTGCAAACACTGTCATGGCCTTTTGGGAAACCAATTTTGTTTTTACATCTGACTTCAAAGATAGCTGCTGTTTATATAAATGCTTTATTGATGATATTATTATTTGTTGGCATGACACCAGGGAAAGACTTGATGATTTTTTTGAATTTATTATTACATCTACAGATTTTTTACAATTCACCATGTTGGTTGATGCTGCACATGTTAATTTTCTCAATGTCACATTGTTTAAGAATAGGGAATCCCAAAGGTTTGAATCCGCACTATATAGGAAGCCTACTCATTCCAATTCCTATTTGCATTTCCAGAGTTGGCATCCTATGCATCAAAAGAAGGCCATTGTTAAAGGTCAATGTGTCAGGCTGGCAAAGATGGTCAGTCAAGAAACACAATTTCTTGTTGAATTTATTAAGTTATTGGATATGTTTCTGAGGAGGGGCTACCCACAAGACTTCCTATTAGAAATTTTTATGGAAGTCAAGAGGAAGAGGTTAAATGGGTTTTATACCCCCTTTTGGGCAATTCATTGGTTCAACTTGTCATCACCATTGATTCTGTCACTAATTCTGTTAGTGTGTCTTATAGCAAGGCAATGATTCTACCATTTCATTTGCAATTTAGGGAAATCAAGCATATCATCACCAAATTTTGGGAGATTTTTAGATGTGACTTGGAAGTTTTTAACAAAGTGGGTGACCGGCCTGTTATTGTTTATCAGAAAGCTACCTGTTTGAAAATGATGATTGAAATAATTTTTTCCAAGCCCATCATTGGGAAAATGAACAAATGTGGTCATTGTTCTCAATGCAAATTTATTTTTGAGGGCACGGAATGTTTTATGCATGGGTATGGCAACATTAAGTATAAAAAGAATTTTAATTGTGACAGCAAGGGTATTATTTATGTTGCACTTTTCCAATGTTGTACACACTTTTATATTGGCAAAACCATTAGACAATTCAGGTATAGGATTTACCAACATAATTATGACATCAGTAAAAGGGATGAGCGGAATGCTCTTTACAGACATCTTAAACATTTTCCAACTCATTTTTTCAAGTTTTCTGTTATTGATAGTGTTGAGTTTGATCCTAGATGTGGTCCCCGTGATATTTTTCTTGAATATTTGGAGATTAAGTGGCAGCTCAGATGCAATGCTGGATGATTCCCAGGTCTAAATTATGTCATTTCCATTGTTAGCTTTCTTAAGCTCGGCTCTATGCTAACCATATAAGGAAATACATTCCTGCTGCTACCTGTTTTTTATATATGTCATATATGTTTTTTATATGTTTTTTACTATGTTAGTACAGTTTTATATATTTTTCTACATCATTTTGTTTTTGACCATGTATTTTTATGTATTTATTTAGTAGTGTTGCATCAATTAATTTTTTATGTGTTAATTAATTTATTAGGGTGGGTTTTCTGGGTATTTAAGCTGACTGTGTAGTGTGTTTCTTTATTCTGAAGAAGTCCAGTCATTTGGTGGATGAAAGCACTCAGTTTTATTAAACTTGTCGGTGGAATTCCTGTGGTTGCCTTTTGTGTCATATAATTTATAATCATGGTTTAAAATTGAAATGGGCCTATATGAAGCAGGATCAACTGGGTTTTTACTATCTTTATGTATTATAGCCACCATAGCTTTTCCAGGATGTTGGTGCTTCCCCTCCTTTAAAAATACCGTTAAACAAAACCTTCCAGATCTTTATCACTTTCTTCCCTCCTAGCTTCCAAACTTGCACTGGAATACCATCTATTCCTAGAGACTTTCCTGCAGATTGGTTATACATCATCTTTTTATCTCATCTCCTCCTGTCTTAACTGTTAACTGCTGAGCCTTATTTACCTCTTAACTTGGCAAAGTTAAGTCTTCAATAAATATTTCCATTTGTACTTTTCCTTGAATCCCCCATTTTTCTGCTTTATCCAAATGTTCATAACATTTCAAAAATATTTATAAAACTTTTACAGCATCTCTGGTTATTTTTCTTGTTATAGGCTCCCTAAGTTTGGCAAAAACCCTTTCTACTTTCTGTTGCCTGTCATTGTGCCAACTTTTTTGTGCTATAGAATTATTATAACAAAAAAAGACAGTCACTTAACAACAATCTTTCTAAATTCATGCATATTACCCAGGTGCTCTCTTATTTTATCTTTAGCACTCTGTGGTTGTGCCTGTTCTTGTTCTGTGAGATTCACCTTATTGTGGAACACATTAACCCTTTTCAGCCCCTCTAAATAATTTTTGTTACTTCTTAACCATATCTCTTTTTCTTTTATTTCTGCCCTAATTTTTAAATGCTACTTTAATTTTATCCCATTCATACTCTATAACTTCTGGAGTACTTCCTATCTTCCCTAATAACTCCTGAATAATTTCCACTACTAATTCCTTAAATTATTTTCTTTTTAACAAGTAGGTAAGGAAGTGCCTGCATCTACTTTCTTACTTCATTACCTTACATTGTTATCTTAGTTATTAATAACACATGATCTGAAATAGTTATTGGATGTGTGTCAAAATTCTCAATTAAATGTAGATGTATAATTTGCCTCTAGTCTAGACTAGTTGTTGTACTTTGGGGTATAATATGTAAATTTTCTCTAAGTTTCTACTACAGTGTTCACATCTTCCATACCAAATATCTTCATACATTTCTTCAGAAATCTACCCTCTTTTATTATGTTTCCCCTTCTAGGTTCCCCAGCTACACCCTCGTTATTGCAAATCAAATTGTAGTCTCACCTATAAACAATATTCCCTGCTGAAAGCTGCTTATTTCTCCCCATTTTTAAGTTCTATAATAGTAGTTTTAGGTGGAAAAGAAGTACATGCTAGCATAATCCTCATCTTTTGTCAGTAGCCCCCTTACTACCACAAATCAACCATTATTATCTTTTTTCCACTTCTGTCAGTATTGGACCTCCTCTAGCTGCTAAGAAAATACCCCTGTTTTCCTTTGCCCCTAATATTCTGCTGAATCTCTATCCTAAAATACTTTCTTTATCAAATTCACATATTCAGCTCTTTCCAACTATATCTCCTGTAGCATTGCTATTTGTCTGTACCTGTGAGACCATTCACATTCCAAGATAATATTGAAAGTGTTACTATTATGAAAAGAAGCCATTAACCCAACTGTTATATATGACAGGTTTTTTTAAATAAATAATTCCAGCTTTTGTGATACGTGCACTGACTAATGTTTGGCAAGTTGATCTTTTTTACATTTTTTTCTCACCTTCAACATTTGAACTTATGTCACATCTTACAAAACTTTTTATTTTAAAACAAACCCTTAAAAAACAACCCAGAATACACTATAACCTGTTAACTTAATAAAACACACAAAGCTATGTACATCTTCAAATAATGAAGTTTAACCCTCCTAATAGGAACAATTGTCCAAAATAGACAGCAGAAAACACAGGCCTTAACTAACCTAAAATTGAGGCTATCCATGCTAAGACATATGTCACTGTCTCTGCTTCTACTTACACTATTGGTTTCTGATTTTTACCTCTATTTCCCTCCCAGATGTGAAAAACAACATGCATGCTTTCAGAAAACATTAACTTTTACCCTTGAAGAAACTAGTGTTTTGTTGTTTTTTTTATTGTCCTATAATCATCTTGTCTCCATGGAAAAAAGCAGCCCTCAGCTGCAGGCTTCTAAAGATAAGCCAAAACATTTATTGCTAAAGGAAAACTTTTCATTATATTCAGTGTTCTCTTGTTTATGTATTTCCAGACTTGTTATTAGATTATCCAGGGGTCTTAATCCTGACATTCATCTATACAAAAGTAAGAAAAAAAATATTATCTCTACGTATATTATGACCTGTGTAGTTTTGCACCCCATGTCCCACCTCAACAACCTGAGATTATAGCCTATTTACTTAAACATGTGTTTTAGCCTTGTTATCTTTTTGCATTATAATGTCTACATTTCTTAATACTGAGAAAAGAAAGAACAAAGTCATCTATTTACTTTAGTATCTTTATCACATACAACTAAAATGCTTTGCTATATAATTTGCAATTTATGTCATGCAAAGTTTCATAAAAATATTGTTAAGAGCAGAAATCATTTTACTTACAGTTACCTTTTTCCATCTTCCTCCCCTCTCCTCAGTGTCCTTCCAAACATTAATGACATGAAGCGAGGCAAGTAACTTTTAGTTCTCTGCAAGTTTAACAAAGTCAACAAGTGTCCACTTTTTCAACTTTATCTTGTGCAGCCATATTTTACAAATGTAACTGATTGATTGATGGTTTACAATCTCTCATTTATTCACTAATTTCCATGTTGCTTGTCTTCTTCCTGTTCACTTCCATCCCCCAACTCCAGACCCATGTTGAATTCCAAGGTATTCGTGATTTTTCTAGTTATTTCCTGTGCTTTTCTCTCTCCCATGAGCATTTTCCTTTAGAACAATAGAAAAGGTTTCACTGGCAATGTCTCTCCATGTGCTTTATTATTATAGAATATGAAGTAGAGTCCCCTTCTATTTGATAGCGCACTTTTTGTTGGACAAACTTGTACTTCCTCCTTAGCCTGTTCTGCATTAAAAAATGACTTTGCTCCTTCAGGAAAAATATTCTGAAGACAGTTGGATGCAGCAGCTTAAAACTCAGACCTGCCTCTCAACATCCCCAATTGCTGGAATAAATTTGTTTCTCTTCTGCCTAGTGTGCAATGAATAATCATTTTCCACTAACACTCCACTGTCTCCAACTAATAGTTTGCCCTTTAGCGGCAGTATTGTCAGGATCAACTCTTTCTGTTGGTAGGTTTGCATCTTTACTAATAGATGTCTTGGTTGCTTTCTCATGGCCAGGAATGAAGCATACACATGACATGCCCTTTCAATTATTAGTTCCTGCTGTGGAAAACAAGTCATTTTGGTTATTTGTGCCTTCATACAATTAATATAGTCCATTCCTTCTAGTTTCTCTGGTACGGCAGAAAATCTCAAAATTTTCTCTACATGCTTTGTTCTGTAATTCCACCATTTTTTAAACATCTGTTCTTGAGCAGTCTCATACTCAGCCAGCCCTTTCTCCATTTCAACCTCTGATTTTTGCAGGGTAAGTGTAAGGAAAGCAGGAGAGAGGAAAAGAGGAGGAGAAAGACAATTATATGATAGAGACTGGGAGATGTGTAGCAAAGTAGAGAGAAAAGATTGCAGGAAAGGAGAGGGGGCTAGGAAAGGTCAGATGACTAAAGAGAAACAAGAGGAAGAATGATGGAAGGCACATGGTTATATGATTGTTTAGATATGGTGTGAAAACATGTATATGCTTTAATTCATTATTAATTAATTTGTTTGTTAACTGAGTGGGTAGATTCTTCCACCATGGATCCTTTTAACACTAACCCAAACCAGAGGCAACAAGACTGTGATAAGCAACATGTACATGCACATTTAAACCAGCTTAATGCTTTGTATACAGATTAATAAAATTCAAAAATCAGTAGAGAACTTTTCCTAAAATTGTAATAGCAGCCTGAACACTAGTGAATGCATAGAACAGCTATGTTTAACAGGTCATAAATAGCAGGTGGTTATGCTGCATTATTAGTGACAGGTAACCTAGATGGAGTAACTACACTAAGCAATGTTGTAACTAGGTCATTACACAATGCACCATTTACAATGGTAGTACAAATAAAGATGTATTTGCAACATCTATAGCAAGAAATAATGACCACAACATTTGCAAAGGTGACCTAAATACAGAGCAACCACAATAACACTGTTTGTAGCCCACATACTCAGTTGTGCATGTTCCCATCAGCAAAATGTTATGTAACTACCTTACTGATCAAGTATGTGGTTACAAGAAAACACAGCACAATGGTGACCCAGATAAGGCAGCAATATGAGGCTGCAGTTAACCAGAAGAGTTAGCATGACAATATGAGGTTAAACAGTGCAAATAATCTAATATTATGTGACTGGAAAGAAAAAAAATCTATTACAAATTACCTTAGGGGAGAAATCACAAATCTAAAGTTATTACAAGGGTTCTAAAACACAAGATAGCTTAACTAAGCAAGTGGAATCTAACTATGTGTACCACAGCATGACATAATAATAATAATAATAATAATAATAATAATAATAATAATAATAATAATAATAATTATAAACTATGACTGTTACTGGCAGACTTAAAAATGTATTCTGTTCTCATTACTTTGCATGGAGATTCAGATATGTGTGCTGCATTAAGACAAATATGTATTTATTTCAGTATACAAGCACCTTCCAATTTTCCATTTGTTTGTAGGCAGTATAGCTTAATCAATGGCAATATTTTACTGTTATACATCTCAAATTCTTTGCTCAAGACAAATCCAAAATAAGAGAAAGCAAAGACCCAAAATGAGGGACAGTTTTTAACAATGACTTCAATTCACTTAAAAAGTTAATAGTAATAGGTTTTATGACAATGTGCATTTTCTGAACTATAATAAGTACAAAACTGTAATGCCTAACATCAGTGATTTACCAGAAAAATCAAACATTTTATGAGGGACAGGGCAAAAATATGAAGCAAAATCAGGGACAGTATGCTTACTTATGATGCAGGCTGCCTGGCTCTTTCAGATTATGTGAATTTAGCCTGAATTGCAAGGCAAGACCAGTGGTATACAATGAAATTCTATAGGTAAACAGGACTAACCTAGGGTTCACACCTTTTCAAATATGAAAGCTGGGCATTTCCCATCAAATTATGAAATTTTACAAGACAGTTCTTTCCTATGACCTTTTACTGATATAAAGGACTTGCACTGAATTCCACATTGGTTTAATTTATTTAATATTACTTCAATCCACATGAAAGTATTTGAATTGCAGTTTTGCAGTTTCCTGAAGTATTTAGATGAGTACTGAAAGAATTTTTTTCTGAAACATCTGAGCATTTTATTTTCATGTTATTTTGTTTTCTGTTAACACACCTACTCAAATTAGGGCTGCTCTGTGTAAAGAAGAAAGACAGTAATGCCAGAAAGTAAGAAAATAGCCATTCTCTACCTCAAGCAACTTTTCTTAAGGCTACTAGTTGAAGTGAAGTGCAAGGCCAAAAGATGAAAGTAAAACAGACTGCAATGTAAACAAGTACTCAAATGTAGAATGCTTAAGACATATGTCAACATGGTGGGCTGGGTGGAAGAGGTGTAATCTAGGCCTAGAAGGTTCTGTCATGTGGTATGCACTGGATGCCAGGACTGAAAAGTTTAGGAAAGAAGACCCTAACATCAGAAAAGTATCAGTGCCATGGAAATACAGAAGTAGAGACCTTGGTTGCACATATGGACTGCTTAGGTCACCTGCTCTGCCTGTTTTCTGACTACTAGTTAAACTATGTCTCTTAGTCCTCCAAAAGAATATCTGACCCACTCATTCCCATTAATTTTTTTATCAGTCTTTTCAAACAGGTTGTTAGCTGGCTCTGTGGCACTGAAGGATAAAGCCTTCACAATGACCCAGAAAACCTATCTTTTATTATTTATTTTTTTTATTTTTATTTTATTTATTTAACATTTGCTGACCAGGAAAGTCCGACTAGGTTCCACAGAGCCTGTTTTCAGCGGAGGCCCGGGGAGAAATGTTCCAGATGCATGTCTTTGGAATGTGGGAGGAAACCAGAGTACCCGGAGGAAACACACGCGGACATAGGGAGAACATGCAAACTCCACACAGAAGGCAACCCCAGCCAAGAATTGAACCGGAGAACCTCTTGCTGTGAGGCGACAACGTTAACCACTGCACCACTGCGCCGCCCATTTTATTAGCAGCATGGATGCTAGGGAACCAGACAGGGAGAATGGGATTAAGCAGATGAAGCAGACATGTTAATCTTGGGGGAAGGGAGGTGTTCCAACACACTGCGGTGCCAACTACAGCAGGAAGGTTGTGGTTTAGTCTTCAGCACTGTAGCCATTAATTTCTCTCCTCCAAAATATACATATTATGTTCCTGCATACAGAGCTGGATCATGATCAAATGGGGCCCTAGGCTGGGTAATCCACCAGGTGCCTCCCCCCTTGCAGCCATTCCCATGTCCCATTACTTGGCTGTTTTTCCTCAATTACCATGAACTCTTTTCAAGCCTGTCAGTGTGCAAACTATTGTCTTCTTTACTTTATCTTTATTTTAAATGTTATTGCAGAAACACCGAAGGCCATTTGATAAACAAATCTAAGGTCTCAAATTGAAAACACTTAGCATAAGCAACAGTATACTTCTCTTCCCTTGAAACTCATATTTAGTGAAAATGCATTGAAACTCATGTGTGTTGAAAATGGATTTGGCCAGTGGCAGATTAAGTGTATACCTATATCTCCAAATCCAGCAATTATAGCTACACTGTTGACTGCATCCTAGTCAGATGCTTGTGCAAAAAATTAATAACAATAATAATAAAAAAGTCACGTATGTCAAATTTGTTTCACAGAAACACAAAGTAGCCAAAGTATTCCATTGTACTTGCCACACACACACGCACAAATATGCACACTAGTGCTGCAAAGCCAGATTAAACTGGTTAAAATGACCAGATGAGAACAGCATAAGGTACATTTATCTGCAGAGAGCCCCACTACCCCTTCACACCCCCAGCAGCAGTTATGGCCACTTTGTTGACTGTACACCCATTATTGTTATGATGAAATAAACTGCATGCACTTTATTGGTAGCTTTGTATGAGCTACATGAAATTGTATAGCAGTCACTAGCATCACACCATAAGATCCAGCCATGTGTAGCACAGTTTAACAGACAAGTACTTATCAGAGCATAACAAATATTAACCACCTGATAACATATGCTAAGTCAATATGCACAATCTCTGCACAAGTAAAAGTTATCACGATAATTCCACATTAAAAGAAACTATTATCAATGCAGAGGTTGCTGCTGGCAAGCAACTTATTATTTCAGTGCTTCACCTAAAAATGCAGTACTTACTGACCTAGAAGAATAAATTGCCTATGTCACATTAAAAAATCGGTGTGCTAGTGAGATTGCCATAACATTTCCAGAACAACATCTGCTATACAATAGGGAATGGCTGGCAAACAATGACAACAGGTTAATAGTTACCAGGCATGCAGTCCTGCAGACCATTAAAGAACTTATCCCAAATTCCCAATTGTTCCAAAGCATTGTTTGGATAAGTGACTTGCTCAGTGTCACACAGTAGGTAAACAAAGCTGGAAAGATTCAACTCCTGAACCCTTGCCATACAAACCAGCTCATTAACAAGTCAGAGCTTTACACCTGTGTGTTAACTGCCAGCAGAGCCGTTTTTTAACTAAATGCTGAAGTCCTTTACAATCTGATCTTGAAGGGAAGACTGTATCACAGTAATATGCAACAATGATTACATAATGGATGCTGTAGATCAGATACTGATCATCCCTCTGAATAATGCAGACTGTATGACGTAACAAATGTCAACCCCTTTGCAGTTGCTGCAGGCTGCAAAGAAGGTACAACAAAAATATATCACTAAAATGCAATGTACTTAGACTACTAAATGCAATGTGTTTCGATTATATTACACAATTTAGGCCTACTAATGAATTAATTCATTTTTTATGCAATGAATAAAGCAAAACAAAGACAATATAAATGGTGACGCAGCTTTTGTTCAACAACCTAAATAAGTCATATAGCAATCAGAAGTATTACTGTATATACCATACTGTTATTTTTTTTTTTTTGGGTGGGGGTTGGGGGGCATGCATGCTTGCAGGACACCTACATCTAATTTTTGACCTCCCTATATATTCTCTGTCATCAAGAAAAGCTATCCCTCTGATATCACTCAGTAAAGTTCTGACCTACTTGAATGGTTAATAATGCTGTATTTTTGGAGTAACACCTCCAGACTCAATGAAACTGGATCATGGACAAATGGAGATCTATGCAGGGTAATGAATCAGGCCCCTGTCAGCTGTATCCCATTACTTGGCATATCTCTCCACAGTTACTATAAACACTGCTCAGATATGTCAGTGTACATACTATTTTCAATCTTACTTTTAGAATTATCACAGAGATTTAGATTTCATTTAAAACTTGCATTTCAAATTTTACAGAAGAAAAAACACTGAAGGACTATTTTCTAAATAAAGCACAATACTCTTACATTGAAAACAAACTTAGCATGAGAAACAGTAAGCTTCTCTTCTCTTGAAACTCACATTTAGTGAAAATGCACGTGTCAACCCATTAAACTACAAGAGATGTTCTGGGATTCATACTCAAAGAGGATATAGTGACGTACTCATTAGCATCTGTGTGAAGGATGCAAGAATTCAAAAGGCATTTGCTATCAGTCTGGGATAACACACTGGACACAGCTGCCCCTTTTCTAGAGCAGTCCAGGAGTACTGTTTGGTGTAGTAACTTGGCAACGTCACACAGAAGACAAATAAGGGCTGAGAGAGTCAAACCATATACTACAGGAAGCCATTCTTTAACATCACATAGCTTTACTCATCTGCACTAAGTGCTAGACAAACTCTTATAGCGCAAACACAGTGCATTTCACACCTGTATACCTGAAAAAAAATGCAATTAAAAATGCATTTGTAGTTAAAACATTAACATTAAACTTATAGACTTCATGATGTCCAGTTTATTCACAGAAAAATTCTAAACACACTGTCAGAATTAAGGAAACCAAGGATGACATTCAAAGAACATGACCTGAATATAAAGCAAAATCAGAGATGTTCTGTAAAACTGGAGATGGATGAGAACAGACTACTCTAAATTACAAAGAGTAAACAGATCAACAGGTTTTGCATCAACATATATTTTTTGAAGCACTAAAACTGTGAAACTCTAAGTGAGTGCAGCCCTCATTGATTTAACTTGGCAGAGTCACACAGAAGACAAATGAAAAGCAGTAGAGCTCTAGCAGTTAGTGTAGGGATTAAGGCTCTTGTCACCTGTACCTAAGATATAGGGTTTGATACTCTGAACAACTCATTCAACTAGTCAGTGACCCCTAAATGGGGTACTGCTTACACACACACACACACACACACACACACACACACACACACACACACACACACACACACACACACACACACGCACACACTGTTCCATACCTGAGCTTTGTCATTCTGAGCTCAGGCTCTTCATCAACTGTGATGCAAATAAGAACTTCCATTTGTGTTAGTCCTGTACTGAAATAAGAAAATTCATCCAGTTTGCATTAACAATAATGCAAAAATTTCCTGGTCTTGCATGGCGTACCAGCTCCTGCCAGTGAAAGAAGCTGATTGGAGCTGTTGCACTTACACACCACAGGGGAAATCCTTTATTATGTGACATGAGTGATGCTGGAAGTTAGTGGACTCCTAGTAGAAAAAGTTATTGTTTTTTTTAATTAATGGCTGTATAGAAACTTTTTTTAAATTAATGTTTTTGCATGTCCACCCCCCTCAGCCAGCACTGGGCTCTAGGCAGCTACCTAGGACACCTTGTGCTGGATTTAGCCCTGCCTGCATATATCTTTTTCCTATAGCTTCTTGTACAGATTCACATAATTTTTATTGTGGACTGTCTCCTTTTTTGTCAAAGTCCTTGTGTAAATGTAGATCTTAGTACTGCAGGTGGAGTCACGTCAGCACCATTGGTAGTTGATGCAGACGTTAAGGTTGAAAGCTGTAGTTCCTATAGTCCAGTGTTTGATTCCCTCAGACCTTGTTTGCCTACTGTGTAACCTTGAGCAAGTCACTTACCCAGACATTGTTCCCTGGTCACCCCGGAAAAGGGACTGTGCGTGCAGTAGGCCTCCCTGGTTAATTAACAGGATTATTATTATTTTTATTATACACAGTGAAACAGAACTTTCTGTTTCTTTGGGATTTGTGTCTGTGTACACAAGTACCTTCTTAAACAAAAGCAATACTGTGGAAACACAGATGCAGGCCCAGACACAGAAGACAACTCAGTAACATCTGCTCCTCTTAGACTGTTACTTTCTTAGAATATATTACTAGACCTAGGCAACTAATGTCAGCTCTTCTGGCATGGAAGGATAAAACCTTGACAATGACCCAGGCAACCTGAGTTTGATTAGTGGCTCAGGCATAACCTGGAGCTGTTGTGGGAAAGATGAATGTGCCTATGGTGGGAAGCAGTGGGGAATTCTGGAAGAAGAGGTGTTATGATATTCCTTAAAGGAGGATTAGTAGACACAGAAGTGCCTACATTGTGGGTTTGCAAAAAGTTTAGTGGCTCCCATGCTGATGGCGGGTGTCAAATATCCCCTGCCCAGTGGAGGAAATAGGACATTATTGTAAAAAAATGATAGCTGCCTGGATGATGGATTTTTTGTTTGGTTGTTGCCCAATGTGAAATGAATGGGCTAGACAAGGAATTTGAGAGCCGATAGCAAGCAATTGTAGAAAAAAAGCATAATAATAAAAAATAAAAACAAAACCAAATATAGCAACTGCTAATATACCTTTTTTATGCCTTCCAAGAAATGTTTAAAGTCATTTAGATACAGTCATAAATGGCATTAGTTTTGGGAGACTGTTTCAAATGCCCACTGCTTTCTGTAAGATAATGCATCTTCTTAACATTTCCACTAAACAATTCTCACTCTCTCTTCATATTATGCCTTATATTTTGTTACAGAGACAAAGCAACGGTGCAGAGGCATATGCATTCAAAAAGAACTCTAGTTAAAAGAAATGAGGTGTCTTACTTTTAACCATGCCACACTAATGTATAATAATAAAAAGCAGTAATCATCATTATCATCATCATTTCTAAAAACCACTTTTGTGACAGTGCTAAAAAGATGAGTAGGGACAAACAGATTTCTGTATCATCATCAAAAGCCTCCTGCTCATCCTATTTGCTCCCCAGGAATTCCCAGACAAAGAAAGAGAGGGATGACAGCTCTCCAAACAATGTGCCTCTGGTCTGCCCACAGGTGTGCCATAAGCAGTTGAAGACTGGGGAGGGGGACAAGAAGGGCACATGGTGATCTAAAAGGACAATTTTTTAAGACCATTTACTACCCTGACACAAGCGAGGCAATGTTAATCTAGCTTACCATTCTAAACTGTCAACTGATAGGATTTAAAAGAATGGATGACAGAGGAATTAGCTGGCAACCATACCAAATTCCTTGGTATTTACCAGTTTTGAGGGCAAAATATTGGAGTGCCACGAATTCCCGGGTAGCCTCCTTCAGTTTCCAATTTTTTGTTTTATTTTCATTTACAATTTCAAGTTATGGCTGACGTCATCACGCATCGCCATTGTATCCAACAACATCATTAACGTGCAGGTGCGTGTGATGACATCAGCTTTGTGAGACAGTGCCTGACTACCTGTTGGACTCAAAAATGTGGATGGTGGTTTGTAAGGGTCAGAAAGCTTGCTACAAGAGAAGCCTAGTGCAACAATCAAGGTACAGTCTTCAAATCTGGATTGCAAGTGGCTTGACACTGACAGGGAATGGCAACTCCCTACTTACAAATGCTCTTATCTCAACTTTTTTTCAACAGTGCATAACAGTGCGACAGGTAGGCAAACCATGGCCATGTAATCAGACGTGAGCTTGGATGTACAAAATCTAACAAAAATCAAGTGCAGGGCAATTTTAATGTTTGCACACTGCAGAACATGAAGTATTTTCAGTGTACGCATCCAAATGTCATTATGCAGTGTAAAAAATGTGCTGTCTGTGTAGTACAGAGGACTTTTTTTTGAGTACTGAAGTGAATGATATAGCCTATACGGTGTGAGTAATGCAGACCTTGGGCTGTACCTTTACACAATAATAACAATTGTTGAGTAAGCAAAGGACAGCTGAGATATGGCTTGCATCGTCCTTTTAACTTTCCTTAGTGACATTTGCCTAGTTTCAAACTTGGAAAGAGGTTGTGTGAAACACCTACTTATGCAGAGGAACTGACATTACCTGTCTGGTGGGGAACAGCCTGATGGGAAATGTTTTTGTCCACCTTGTAGACTGCAGCTACATCTGGTGTGTTTCCCATTCAAGTTTCCCAGTTGTATTAATTGGGTTAGATGTATAATTGTCCAGTTATTAGGCTTTATTTTGCTTTAAATGGTTGCACAAAGTTTAGTGCTTGTTTTTCAGGGGATGTATAGAAAATTAATGGGATGACAGTCTCCTATATATTAAAGATGACTGCTAGTATTATGTTTTCTTTAAACTTGCAAAAATGGAGAAGGCTTGCCCCCATACATCTCCAATTCTTTGGTCAAGAATTTTGCACAAAGCCAAAAATAGGTGGACAAAGGCCTAAAATAAGATACATTTTTAATATTACCCTAATTCACTTAAAGTTAACAAAATAGAAGGTTTAAATAAGTCTGTATTTTCTGAACAGCATTAAATATGAAACTCTTAACATTTTGGCATTACTGATCGATTGTGATCCTGAGTGACTTACCACCCCCCCCCCCCCCAAAAAAAAAAAAAAAAAAAACATGACTGACAGGACAAACATATGAGGCAACATCAGGGATAGTTGAAGTGTTGAAAGTGTTGGGCTTTGGTTTGCATAAGCAGGTAGCATAACAGACTTGTATTCTTGTAATGTCTACCGGTAAGGCAAAGTTGTGTAGTATGACCTTGTTTAAAAATGTTATTTCTTTTGGAGAACAAGTGACAACTTTATAATGAACAAAACAAGTAAATCACTCCACAGCATAGGAATCTAAAATACAGTCATATATTAAAATTTAACAGCTTGTACTTAATGTCCCTTTTAGCACTACAGTTATTAGCATTCACAAAGGGTTCCTTACATTAGCAAGGTGCATCCAATGTCTGTAGAGCATCCATTCTGGGGATGCGAGAGCTTTATCTCTGTTATTTGTTGATTATGTTTTCATAGATTCAAGTGATTGTGCTATATAATGTGCATTGGAATGATTCACTGCTGGGTGTGATTTGGTTGGGATGAAAATCAGAATTTCCAAATTAGGGGTTATATTCCTCTCCCAGAAAAAAAAATGCATTGCATTCTTCATGTGAGGGAGAAGGGAAGCAGCTCCATCAGGTGGAGGCCTGGGGAGGACCCATAACATGTTAGAGGAATTCTATCTCTCAGTTGTATGGGAACATCTGGGTATCCCACAGGATGAGCTGGAGACAGTTGCTGAAGATAGAGAAGTCTGGTCTACAGTGCACAACTTGCTGCTGCCATGATGACCATCACCAAGACAAGCAGTTTCAAAAATGATAATGATGCAGGTGTCACAATCACAAAAACAGAGTGAGTAGCTCTAAAACATTGAGTGGGACTTGTTAATATTTACACTAGGCCAAATAAGTCACAGGAACTGTATATTTCATTGCTCCATGCTAGCTTCTGGAGGATGGAAGGGTCAAAATCACAACCCCCCATCCTTCTGGTGCTAAGACAAGGCAGTGCAGCAAAAATGATTTGTTCCAGTTTACTCAATGTACAAAAACATGGCAAAGTAGAATGACGATCAGCATTCTGTCATGTGATCAGTCCTATTCCTAATGCACAAAAAGAGCTTAGCAGTAGGGCCAGCTGAAGGGCAGCTACAAATCACAACATACAACCCTCTTCTGTGGCTTAATTCATGAAGGAGAGGATGGGGTACCCTGGACAATGAGAAAGCTATGCTAAATGATGAGGAACAGGATAGGGTGCATCTGGAAAAGGGGTACATTGATACCTGACTTGTGGGGGGTAGGATGTTATGCCTCAGATAATCAACAGAGTGGATTAGTTCATAGCACATAGACTAGAATAACCCAAGAGAATCACTGGGGTAAGTTAAATGAATGACAGATAGGAGGTCCTGCTTGTTTTCTGACTGCTGGGGGTGGGCTGCACCTGCTGGCACTTCTGTTACTTGATCCTTGCTTATTATTTTTTTTTAATTAGCTACTTGATCACTCTGATATGGCCTGTTAAATATATGATGAGGTATCCCAAGAAGTACCTTACCTCATATGGAAGAGGATGGAGCATCTGAATAATGAGTAGGGTATATTCACTCATAGGGGATAGGATTGGGTTCTCCTGGACAATTAGAGGGGTGCATTCATTTCTGAAGTATAGCATGGGGAACCTTGGAGAATAATTAATATGTATTATCTCATGAGAGGTAGGATGAGATAATCTTGACAGTGAGTTGGGTACATTTGCTCATGAAGCCAACAGTTCCACTGCGGCAGGCAGGGTTACCTAATTATGTATGCAAATGTTATCTTAATCAGTGCCCAGATTTTTGGCCAGTTGTATCTACTTTTCACGGGCCATTACCCAGATTTTTGATCTTTCCAGGTTGAGAGGTATGCTGGCAACAGAAGTGAAATAATTTGACCTCTATGTGGTATTTGGTTGCTGCAGTACCTGACCTGCATAGAGAAAACAACTGCAATTGCTTTGTAACTAGTAACTCAGTGGATCTAGTTCTGACAATAGTCTCAACTGTATTCCCTGCACATCACATTGTGTGGTGGGAAATATGCAAGCTCTAGTACTGCTAAAGTGTGGATACTTCCACCTTCACAATAAAGAGTATATTGGGCTCACAGGACTATAGTCAGAAATGGACCAACCTCATAGTCTTATGTTATGGTTTACTTGGCATGCAGAAACAAGAGCTAGACTGAATGAATGCAACACACACCACATGCTGTTGCTACCTAATTTACCATTATGAGTTTTTCAGTCCAGCAATTTCTATCTCCACTGAAAGAAGCAATAGTGAAATAAAATGCAAACTTGCACATGAACATGTAGAAACAAACAAGTTAACTACCATCTATTGAGATAATTAGTGTCTCAGCAGGACTCCATGTATATTGGCAGCATTGGTTCACATCATACAGCCTAGAAATTCAAATATGAGTATAACATCTGCATATCATTTGCCACAAGAACTGCAAAGAAGTGTTAAATTTACTACACCAGGTCAGACTGTGCAGATGGCATTATGGACTTCAGGACATCATATTACATCACCTCAGAGAGTTTGTTAACACTGATTATTACTTTCACAGCTTTTGCAGCACAAAATGTAAATAGTGATTTGCCCGATGGACATTTAGGGCAGACATTCTAAGTTGTATATATAGCAGCAGTTTTCAATGCAAAATTACACCTTACTTAAATAGCTTTCAGTGGATGTGTTATTGATTCTGCATGTCTTTCTCATGCCATAGACACTATCCAAATATGTATAGTTAAACTGTGGTACTGATTCACATCACAGGAAACATCTGGGTTATACTAAGTTATTTGTTGACCAGGTAAGGTGGTTGGTCAAACAATACTTTTCAACCCTGTCCTAAGTTTACAAGGAGTAACAGAATGGTGCACAAATAAAACATCAAAAATAAATCAAAGTACAAAGGACATGAAACAAAAATGTAACACACCGTAAACGGCATGAAAATGTAAGCTGCAAACAAGGCATCTAGTACTGTGTGAATTCATTAATCATTATCAAGGACAATATCGCATACTGAAAGGAGAGCAGCTATTATATACTGGCTATTTACAGAGTCAAACATTGTACCCAACTGAAGTTACTTAATAACTATGTGAAGCAAGTCAAACACTGTATCTAAGAGAACGTATTTACACACACACACACACACATATATATATATATATATATATATATATATATATATATATATACAGCAAGCATTTGAAGAACAGAACCTTACAGACTTTTAATGTGTCCTCTATAAACAATAAGTAGACCTACAATACTGTTTGTAGGATTAAGCACATCACAAAATCACAATAGGTCTATATATTAATTTGTATGGGTTGCTGCACAATATACGCATTCACTGATGTTGCCAAGGAAGTTACATATGTTGTAGAAATGAACTAAAGGAGATTACACTTTCCAAAAAAAGTGGATCTGTCCTTCATTTCTCTGTACAAACTCCTTCAAAATTTCTGTACACTTCAACGTGTCTATCCTCTCTTTGTGGATGTGCTGAAGCATTAAGTGATTGTACCTCTTCTATGTCATAGTAGATCTTAAATATGATTATTATTATACAGCGGTGGTGGTGCTGCGGTAGCGTTGTCACCTCACAGTAAGTCGCTGTCCGGTTCAATTCTCAGCTAGAGCGTCTTCTGCGTGGAAACATGCGTGAATGGGCATACCTTCGTTGAAGGTTGTGCATCAGGCCTGGCAAGCCAGTACGTAAAAATCAACTGCCAATCATTAGTGGACCGGAGTTCCGCTGCGGCGACCCCTAACCAGGAAAAGCCGAAAGACACAAACAAACATTATACATTGAGTAGAAAATGTCCTTTCCCCACTTGCTGTACTCATTGGAACAAGGAGTTAAATTTACAGTAGCTTTACTACATCAGTGTACAGCATTTGCTGTTGGCAGTCCTTGTTCACAAAAGCATCAATTATAGTGTTGACTGAGAGTACATTTCTCACCTTTGGGCGTACCTGCTGTATAAGTCATGAGAGCAGCTGCAGCTATGCAGTCAGACTGTCAGTGTTTATGTCTTTACTCCCATATATGCTCACAACTTGAGCTGGAATTGCAAATGAAGTGCAATTGGCTGCTTGAAGCAACATATTCTCCATGGAAGACAGTAAGGTGTATGTTTCCTGATCAAAATGATGGTTGAGTTTAGAAAGGCACACATCAATAGACTCAAACTACATTTGATGGTTCCAGTCTTTAGTGGAATCATGATGATGATGAGATGAAGTACCATCCTTCCACCTTGCTAGGACTCTGTGTTTTCTCTGAAGCTTTGGCTCTCTAATAATTTGTAGTTGCTGAACTCTGTCCTTGATGGTGTCATACACTTGAACAAAGTTATCATGTTGCCTTTGCAAGTTTAACTTGAGGTGGTGTATAGTACTTATTGTATCTGTGCCATTAGTGTTTTTGCTTGTAACGTACTTGCTACTTGTTCTGACATACTGAATATGTTATAGAAGACAATAAGTCCAAAGTATGTTATAAACTTTGTCATCATTAACAACCCTTTGTATAGCAGAAGTCTTGTCATATTGAAGGTCTTCTAAAGGGGTCTATATTACGTGATCGAATGATCAAATAATCAAACACATAATAGTTGACCCATAATAATCGAACCGCCACAAAGTTGAACGGAAAAGAAAAAAGAAAAACCCACCCAAACAAACCATTTAAATGCTCTACACGGGGGGGGGGGGGCAAGCACCCCTGCACCCCCCACACCCCCCGCTACTTAAATATACCAACTCCGAGATCGCACTACAATGCAGACAATGGAAAACTTCCATTTCCGCACTGTATGGAGATCTCCATTGAACCGTTCGACATTGTGGTGGTTCGATTATTACGTGTCGACTGTTACGTGTTCAACTATTTGACTATTCGATCACGTACTATAGACCCCTTGTAAAGTGTCATACAGTCTGTTATAGTTGGCTAAAATACCCTTAATGCTGTTTGCTCTAGCTGTCCATCTTGTTGGACAAAGTAAGTGGAGTCCTATCATGCTATATGGGTTATCATCTGCTTATGCTGTGCTTTCAGAATGTACTATTTAATACTGCACAGTAGCACACTGAACAAAGGAAAGGGCATCATCAATAGCAATGATAGTTTTTGCAGTCTTGCAACACCAAGTCTAAACAATAACTGGCATGGTGGACATTTAGAGCATGTGGATTGTCTTTTCTAATTCTGGTAGCAGTTCCAGAAATGCATCCGCTCAAGTTGGCTGCTCCATCATATGCCTGTTGTCTTAAGTTTTCTAGTGGCAAATTCCACCTTAATAAAACATCTTTCAGTAAAATTTCTAGATGGATTCTTGAACACATACAATCCTCTGTTCATGCTGACTTATGTCCTGAGATTCATCTGCTGTTATTAAATATAGTTTAGATTTGCACTTTATTTCATGTAATAAATTCCATAGAAGGTGATGAGCCATGATCTCCATGATTTCATTCACAACATCACAACTCTGATATGCTCCATCCTGCACCCACTTCAGCAGCTCTGGTACATCAACCGTTGTCAGCATCCCATGAATAGCTAGTCCTTGTCTCACTAAAAATTGTATTGATGTCACCTGCTTTTGGTACAGAGTACGATTCTTCAGCTGTACCTGGGAATGTTGCTGGCTGCATTGAGTATGAATGTTCATTCTAGTGTTTTTGAAAGCACTGTACTTCTTAACAGCTTCAAAGTGGAATGAGATCAGTTGATGTTTGTTAAATTTTTGTATTGCTTTCTTGCAGTCACTGAATCCAGTCAAACAGAATGTAGGCTCACCACAGAGATGAGATGTAAGGAGTTTTCTTGTCACTGCATCACAGCAGTAATAACAATACACACATCCTTTGGACTGGCAGTAGGTTAACCAAGAGAAAGATGAAAACCATTGTGGTTGACAACTTCCACATTCAGTTTTTGATTTACTTCTCACAACAGTTTGCTTAATACAGGTTTCTTTTACATTTCCGGACTGGAAATTCTCATCAGTATTGCTGCAACAGACTGAATTGCTTACTAGAAAACAGGAAGGATCAGTAGTCATACATGTTGGCTGAAATGGATCAAGTGGCGTATTTTCAGCTACATGGTAAGTACTTAAAGCAGGATTGTTTTTAAAAAGCAGATCTCTACGTACATTTCTTTTGTTACAACCTTTGTCCAGGGGTAAAGAAGTTTCACCTTGCTGGTATTCTGCATCTTTCAAGGTAGATGGCACGTCTGGAAAGTGATGGCAGCTAACAGCCGTGGTGGAAGCATCAAAACCTGAGCTTGAAGTACAGCTGGCACATGGCACCATCACTGTTGTCAGGGTTGTTGTGGAAGGCAAAATGCAAATCTAACGTCATCTTATGAAAATCCTCTGTTGCTTTGTTACTTGAGGCAGGGGTGTTTACTGTAATATTTTCAGAAGTGATTTCACTTCCAGAATTGGTCTCTGCTGTGATGTTCTGGATGCATGCAATGGTAGTGGAAGGGCCTAGAGTGTCTTGGATGTTTTCAGAGCTATCGCTGTTGGGATAAGATGCTGTGTGTGTTGTCTTAGAACCAAACCAATAACTTAGCTTTCATGGGATTTTTGCAGCAATGTCTGCTAGTTCGTTTGTGGCCTGCTTCCTTTTTCTGTCAGATTTTGGCATCTTTACTCTCAGATGATAGTCAGTCTGCTCCTTAGAGAGTTGGTTGGCCTCAACCTCACTGAATACCACTGTCCACAGTCAGGGTCACTGCGTATCTTTGTCAAAGAACTTTGTTACCTGCACATAAAATATTTACATTAAAGTATTTACAGAACATGTTTTTTACTACCAATGAAGCCTATTCTATGCCAACCCTGTATCTTCTAGGACTAGATAAAGTCATCAAGTTTTTACTCATCTTTAATTAATATCAAGCACACCACTACTTAGGTGGCGTATATTTACTTTTTCAGTGCGGGATCATAAGGTTCTTACTTCTCTGCATTTCTTATCCATTCAGTTACTTGCTAACAGGTGTCACAGAACAACTCTTTCTTCAGACACTGAAACGTCCAGTTTATTTGCAAGTACAGGTGCTACTACCATAATAAGCAATACAAGTGCAACCTTTGTTTCCAGTGTCAGTGTAAGAAACAACAACTTGGTCCACAGAAATAGATACCACAAGGTATGTCTGGAGCACATATTATAACCAAGCACATAATTTCAACTGTTGTTTTGCTATAATAAAGAAACAATTAACTTCAATCAACTACCTAAGCAGACAAAACTACACCAGCAACCTGGAATCCTATACCTGAAATATATACAGCTGTTCAAAGACACAGAATGCAGGTAAATGCTTTAGATAAAATAGATTCTAACAGTTTCTAAATATCAGGTGAACATGTTGGTTAAAAACTACCTGAATTATAAATGCTAAGTTGTATGGTGAACAGCTTAAGTACTCCATTGTAGATAATGAATAGGTTTGTCATTAAGGTATTATGTGCCTGTAGTTGCTTTTGTTTTTCATGTGTTAGTCTAACCACTGTGTTATGAACGTGAACTTTGTTGTATGTAGGTGTATATGCCCACTGCTGTCTACTCTGTAATGAGTCTAGGCCATGGCAAAAATGGGCTAACTGACCAATCCACCTACTTAGGTAACAAGTAAAGTAAATTAAGTAAAACACCTAATCCACATCATAGGGGGAAAAAAAACAGACAGTAACAGTCAATAATATTTACTGGATCATTTTTGGTAACTAAAAAGCCTGTGGTGTAAACATAAGTGAAAAGCTTCTTCAAAAATTGGCAGCTGGTTAGCTGTAAAACACACAAGACTTCTATACTTTCCCTAGCCTATTCTCAAGAAAGAGCTGTACAGATGGGTTTTGAACTTTACCATAGCACATTAGCTGCATGAACGCATGGCATTACAGATATCACATTTACAAATTATTCTCTTTTTTTCTGATGAAAGATGTAGGACTTTTTACATCTAACATTCTGTGAACTTAGTTGACATATGTTATGGACATTATTTTTGCTTGGCCCTATGAAAAAAAGTTAACTAGTCCCCAGGTAGAATCCAAGTATACTGCTAGCTACATATAAAAGAGGCCAAATGGGAGTTCACAATGGTAAATTCATGGAATTGTAACCCAGAACCCAATCTGTAAAGTATTAACAGTTTGTTGAAAATAAATAAAAAAAAAAAAAAAAAAAAAAAAAAAAAAACAGTACTTCAGCACCAGAAACACTTTTGCAGACATTTTCTCTCTGTTGCTGGTTCCCTATTTTTACAAAACATGTCACTATAAAATATTCCTCTAAAACAAAAGCCTAAGAACCAGAGCAGGACAAATGAAAATACATTTTTTTCCAATAAAGACAGCAATGAAGTCCAGTTTACATTCAATCTTGTCAATTAGATCTACTGCTTATGTTCGACATAATGATAATCCAGGTTAGTAACTGTCTCCTCACCTCCAACGTGCATGCATATGCAATGGCACAGTAGCAAAAACTCCAAGTACAATCCAAAAAAAGTAATGAACGATGCCAGGACCAGTTATTTGGAAACTAAAGAGCTGAAAACTAAACAGCAGCTAAACACATCCTGAGCAGACTAACTGTGTTTCAAACATTGCAGCACAGATAAACACAACAGACTAACAACAGAAAAGCAACCAAATGTACTGAGTGCATCTATGCTTCGTGTTTGGCTGTAAGAAAACACAGAGTCTTATCCTGCCAAGAAGATGCCCAAGCAGGCAAGGGGGTAGCCAACAATTTACAAATATTAAAGCACAAATGATAGGTTCCTGACCCAGAGACTCCCCAGACTCTGGAACAGACTGCCCATACATGTCAAGCAGAGTGCCTCTTTGGCCCTCTTCAAAAGGAACCTTGACTGGATGGGAGAAAGGAAATTCACCCCAGGGATCACGTCAGTCGCCCTGCTAGACAGGGGTCCAGGGAAGTAAATAGCGTGGGAAGAAATAGCCAGGGAATTGTTATGGCTAGGCTTGTATAGGCCCTAGGGCCGATAGCCTAGTACCAACCTATGAACAAGACCCATAATGGCACAGCCACAAGCAAAAGGTGTGGGTTATGATCTACCCCCAAAAGACATAGGTCAGAGAACATAGTCGTAGTACAGGCCACACCTCCTCTGGATGAACACTGTCTTTTTGACTGCAGTAAAGCAACACCATGGCCAGATCATATAGACAGATTGGCATTTGGTTTATGGATGTATACCCAAGTACTTGGACATCAGAGTGCAGACCATTACAAGCACAGCCAATAATTCATATTCAAATGTTCCCTCTAGCTGCAAGGAGGGCAAGGCAAGATAGATGAAAAGAATTAGAGGCTGCTCCCCCAAATAACTATGTTTATCTAGAAGGTAGCATGGGTGGTAGTCAGCTTTACATGTTGTGGAAGTTTGTTCCAGAGGTGGGGGATATGAAATTATATTATGACAGCATTTCTTTATTTATTAATACAGGTTTAGTTCCTTTAATCAGTTATCTGAAGAGACAGTTGTCATACAAAGAAAAGGAGACCAAAGAGTGTCAGACTCATGGGAGTACTGTCTAGGCAAATGAGTTTGGACAGAGTCACACAGTAGGCAGGTGGAGGTGGAAAGAATCAAATCCTGTATTGCTACTACATGAAATAGCTCGTTAACTCAGAGCTTTAATGCTCTGCACTAATTGATGGAATGGTTATGGTGCTTCTTTGCAACAAGGCTCTGCACAATGGTTTGCAGACTTTGCAGTACTGTGACAATCCTCTGTACCACATCATAGCAGCCAGTCACACAAAGGTGCACTCATGACTGAGATCTGGGGTAAGCCACATGACACTGTTGTTTCATCTGACACACCTAATTCAGCTTTGCCAAGAACTTTGCAAGCCACGACAGCCATTTCCTTACAATGCAGTTGTACTATATTACTCTTACAATTACTAAGTCATAAGACTTAAAACAACTACACTGCTGTTTTAGTAAAGTAACAAAAGCTGTCAAGGTTAAGCACACATCTACCAAAACGATCCAAAGTTTTCAGCCCCAAAATTAACCAAGAAAGTAATAAATGTCAAATAGTATACTACATTACAGTTATAAGAATTACCTACTGACTGATTACTATGAATTTCCTACATGGAGAACCAAAAGTCTGCTATGAACAGTAAACTAACATTCCTGTGTTCTGTCCCACAAGCAGTGATTACAACATCAATATGCTACTTTCCCCTCCATATCAGCAGTCATGAAGATAAAAAAATGCAACCCTTGACACACTTTTTCAACACACAGTATGCAGATGTCTACATTTGTAAAACCCAATACATGTGTGACTCATTCAAAGACAAATTAATTCAGGGGCATGTTGCATCACTGGTCAAATTACAAAATGCATATATCAGAGAAGTAACAGACATCTGTATAACAAGCTGAATATGTGTCTATTTCTATGTGACCTTTACTGTCACCTCTATACAAGGACAAGTATCAACAAAAGAGTCATAGTTGAGCATTCTTATCAAACCTAAGGAATAGTAAAGACGTATATACACACACACACACGCACACACACACACACACACACACACACACACACACACACACACACACACACACACACACACACACACACACACACACACACACACACAAAAACACACAATGATTATAGTTTGGTTCACATCACCCACAAAGAAAAAAGTGACAAAGATCTACTAGTTACTAACCAAGAGTTTCACAAAATGAATAACAATAAGCAATGACGATCAATCATGCTAATACCTGCTATTTGAAAATTAAACAAGTATATGCAAAAATTGTAACTACCAACAAGCTAACTAAAACAGCTGTTTTGTAGATTATTACATTATGCTACCCAAGTCAAGCCTTTTGGCAAGAAAAAATGTGGTAATAAATCACAAATAGATTTCAGAAATACAAAGCAATGATTGCAGTTAAAGATTAAAAACAGGAAATGGGGCAGTAACTATACTAACACTACTTCAGTTGTGTAATGCAGTTACACATTTAATATGAAGTATACTTAACCATAAGTGAAGTCTGACATCAAATGAAATGCTTTTTTCTGCAAATATGCCAAGCTATAAAGCAACAAGGCAATATTGCATCAGAATTAAAAGAGGAAAGACTTTTGTCATACCTCTCAACTGTACAGATTTTCACGGAATGTCCAGATTTTTGCCTCATATTTTTGGACTGCTTCTCATAAAATTGTGGTTTTCTGGCAAATCATTGAGGACTAAAGTCAGAAAATAATGGCAGACATCTGAGTTATAGACTCCATACCATTCAGAAAATTCATACTAATGCAAAACATGTTGTTCTATCAACACTCTAAGTTTGTAAGAGCAATATTTAAAAAAGTGTCCCTATTTTTGGGCTTTAGTCCCCCCATTATTTATGGCTTTGTCCAGATTTTTTGCTCTTAGAGGTTGAGAGGTATGACTTTTATCATTTTCTAGTAGAGGGATAGTCTCGTCACACACATCTGATACCCAACCGACTGGAGTAGAAAAGATGCACACAAATCCACTAATCAATTCAACAAATGCAACGTGGTCTGATCAGCAAACAGGGAATATACACCTGTCCTGGGTATGGGCTTCCAAAATCCACATGCAAGCCAGGACTACACAGTGGTCAATTGCTGAAATAAGGCTTTAGCTTAGCACACCAGGCTCCTGCCCTGGGAACCTTGTTGCCTTCCAGTGTCCCTTACCCACAGTAACTGTCTTTCAAACAAATTATTACTCTCTCTCTCACACACACACACACACACACACACACACACACACACACACACACACACACACACATACACAAAAGCGGTAGTGCAGTACCTATAATATGTCCCAGATTTTTGCACCCCCCCCAAAAAAAAATCTGCAGAATGTACAGATTTGTCTCAAAGTTTTTAGTATGTTTCTCATAAAATTTGGAATTTGAAGGTAAAACAATGAAATGTCTGAGGATTCCAGGTACTAAACAATGACTTTCAGAAAATGCACATTAATGCAAAACCTGTTTATTCTTGCAACTACCTCAGTTTGTAAGAGCAATATCTATAATATTTGTTATTGGTTTCGCCCAGATTTCAGAAACAAAGAAAGAAATCACCAAGGCTTGAAAACTCTAAATAATGGGAAAATTTGAGCTTCAGACTTTAAATCCTTCAGAAAATGCATAATAACACACATCTTGTTATTCTGGTAACTTTCTAACTTTATAAGAGCAAGTCCCGATTTTTAGGCTTTTGTTCCCCATTCATTTTCTAATCATTATCTTCCTTATTCCTAGACTTGTCTAAAGCCTTCCAGTTTGTCACAGCAAATTTCTACTTCAAATGGCCTCACTAGGTCTCTCACAGCCCACCGTTCTGTGGTTCAAAAGCTACCTGTCATACAGGTGTTAGTCAATAAAATGACACTCCATGCTCTCTCCTTACCTCCCAGTCACCACTGGCATACTACAAGGATCTAGCCTTGGTCACCTCCTCCTTAACATTTCCACCAACACCCTCTATATAGCCACACAACAGGCAACCCTAACACAATGCACAGATAATTCCACTCTCATTTGCACACCCGACAACATGTACCTGCAAAAAGTTACTCAGGAAGCTTTAACAGACACAAAAACATGGCTTCATAATTCACAACTGATGCACAACCCAAAAAAGACTAAACTACTACTTTTTCCCCCAAATCCCTCTCTCATGAAAAAAAATAAAGTCCTCCCTCTTGATAAAGCAACCACTGAAGCCAGTTCCTCACAGCAAATTATTAGAGTTAATAGTGGATGATAAGCTTACATTCAACCTGCATATACAAAACTGCATAAGAAAAACTCATTAAAAACTAGGGATGCTTTACAGAGCCAAAACCTGTGTCACCGATGCAACTAAAACTACACTTGCCACTACTTATCTCCTCCTCCTCATACTTCTTTATTGCGTTCCCATCCTTACTAACCTCCAGGCTTCACAAAAATTAAAACTTGAACAATGCTATAACAAAGTTGCTAAATTTGCAGCACATACCCCTTTCAGAACCCACCACTGTAGATCACTGAAAAGCCTAAATTGGTTATAACTGTCACATCAACTAACATATGCACAGCTTCTTACCAACTATAAAATTATCCAACATCCATCTACCTGTCCAGCTCTAAAAAACATTCTACACAACTATGTTCTCAATCAGTCATTGCAATCCAATGACCAAAAACTCCTGTCTGTCTAAAAACGTATCAGATCTGCTGGACATTGCCTGTAGTCATACAAGGTTGCTAAGGCCTGGAACTTATTTCCTGTATACATCAGGTCCATACCCTAGCTCCTATCTTTCAAAACCACTCTGAAATACTTCCTAGCTAAAATCTGCCTCTGTTTTAGCTCAAAACTAGGATAACATATATCCCTAAATGTGAACAAGTACCTTTTCATTCCTTCTAACTCCTTGCTCTCCCTTCTTCACTTACTTCCTTACTTCTATCAAGTTTTCTACCCTATCTCTCTAAATATATCATAAGCCTGTTTTCCCTCACTTCATTTTGTAGTTCCTCTTTGTATTAGACTAACTTACCTTTAATTTATCTACAAACTGTCTAACATTTCTATAACTATTAATTGGTTGTCATATAACTTGTATTGATTCTTAACCAATGTTTTATATTATGGGCAGGATTCACGAAGCCTCCGTGTAAGAGTTATAACTCATACACGGAGGTTGCAGTTAAACAGAGTGATGTCAGCATGCTTTGCATATTCATGAGAGCATGCTGAATCACACCTAAGGCTAACACGGTCCATGTAAGACAGTAGGGGGCGTGTCCGTAGGCCGAGCCCTGTAAGAGGACACGCCCCCAGAAGAGGAAAAGTGCCCAAAGTAAACACCCATGACAGAGTCCACGGAAATGTGAATAAACAGAACACAACACATGCCCCCACAGACTATGAACAAAAAACATATAAATAAACATGTTATATATTTTTTTTAAATTGTAAAAATGTTTAACCGTGAGTGCGCTCGTTTGCGCTTGCGTGCCCGTAGCGCAGCTACAGTTAGCAGTCAGTGGGAAAGCATATAAAAACTAAATATGCAAATAAGCCAGGAAGCAATAGCGTAGTGGTAGAGATGTTGGCTGAAGAGCAGGCATTCATGGTTCGAACCCCCACAACACCAATTTTTATTTTTAGCAAAATAAGCACGAAACAAGTCCCTGACAAATATGTACACATAAAACCACATTTTATGTAAAATGTAATGAAATAGCCCATTTATATTGAAGAAATGTGAGGTAACAAAAGAATAAAAAATGCCAGATGTGCCCATAGCTGAGCTACAGTTTAACAGGGTGAGTGCATCTGCCCGTAGATGAGCAGTGGTTTAACTGGTGCAAAATGAGTGCCCGTAGCTGAGCAGTGGTTTAACATGCTAAATCTATGTGCCCCTAACTGAGCTGAGTGTAATATGCGTGCTGATAGCCAAATGAGGCTTAAACCAGCGTACCCCATTTGCGCGGAGCTGCGGACCGCGCAAACAAGCCAACCGACGGGCAACGTTGAGCAAGCCGTATCAAAACTGCCTTTACACAGACACACCCCTCAGCATGTCTAGACAGTCATGAAAAATAAAAAGCAGTGGTCAGGTTCAAACCCAGGATACTATACACCATAGTCAAGGTACCAAACCACTAAGCCATGACAGCAGTACCTAGAAATGCAATAATAGCTAATATATAGGAATGAATACAAACTGGAGCATGACAATGCAGGTTTACTGAAGTTGATACAATTCCAAAATGGCCAATCACAGATATGTGCGGGAAAAACGGACTATATAAGCCCCATAGGCGGGAATACACAGCATAAACGATTGTAGAACTGAACTGCAGGCAGAATGACAGGGGTAGGAGAGGGTAGTTGCTTTCGAGCACAGAGGTGGGGCATTGAGGAGTCCAGGTACATGGTCTGGCTCCTAGTCCACAATCATGAGGCCCAACTCATGCAGGGCCAGGTCCTCTGGGGAGCATACAGGGCTGAAGCGTGGGACCGGTTGGCTCATGATCTCACCAGTGCCACAGGGATTCCAAGGACTGGTGAGCAGGTCCGTCACCACCATGCGGACCTGAAGAGATGCAAGCAGGACCAACTGAACCTTTGGATCCAGGAGGCCCGGCAAACACCCAACGCCCCACTACTGAGTAAGTTACAGTTAATTATGTATGTAAGAAATTAAACTAGCTGATATTATGGAGATGTGTATTCCAATATTACTTCATTTATATTACAGCTGCAGGTGTCCTTTCTGTGAACCGCAGAGCCTATGGCGATAGGCTGGTGCGGTTGCGCCACCAGGCAGGTCAGTAATCCACTACCAGTAACTGTAAAGAAATATAAAAGTATGACAGTCAGCAAAAGAGTGCAGTGTAGTCACTAAGGAATAAAATGTGCAAGTAACAGTATGAAAGTGTCTGCAAGTATTGCTTGATTACAAAAGTGTGTTTCAGCCTGTAAGTTAAACCGAAAAATGAAACTGTCTGACATAAATTCTGAAATAAAAATGCCCCACCTGTAAGAAAATAGTACACAACTTGCAGCAGGCTGAAAAGTATAGCTGCAGAAGATGATTAAATCACATGTGTGAAATATATCCCTGTTGAAATACTGAAACATGACAGAAGTGAGACTGCTGGAAAGGATTGTAATAACTACAGGTAAAACATGTCAATAAAGCCTAGAAGTAAGTACCATCCTGAATAGTAAAATGAAAGCAAGTGAGAGAGTGTGAGAAAGTGTCATGAATCCAGCAATACAGTAGTAATAACCCCTGAATAAAGTATACTGCAGTCAAGACAGAATGAAATGCATGTGAGAATCAAAACCAAACAGCAAAATATGTTCAAAGTGTTGCTGCATCTGGAATGTGTATCCCAAAATCTGGATATGTTGCTCTCAGTCTGCAATATGCAGATAGGATGATTGTCTGATATACCAAACATCCACACTTGTCTACAGCTATATAAAGCAAATGTAGCAGGATGATGTAGCTGAACAAAGCTAGATATGAATGTGTATGAAGAACAATAAAATGTATATTGATGTTGCAGTAACAGTCCTATCACCAAGTTGAAATAGTTATCATATAGGAAACTGTAGTTAGAACATTAGTGTGTATATATCTGTAGCTATTAGAAATGTACAGCATATGTATTGGTATTTGAAGGTGTTAATATTATTTTCTTCACCCCACCCTATAACCACATATAACCCATTCCACGTGAAAATGGTATGTGCAATCACAATTAACACCCCTGGACGTTTGTCCTGTTGGGTCATATATATTTGCATGTCCGTTGATGCATCTGCCCTGTTCATACATCCAAACCTGATGGCCTGTTGCCATCAATTAACCCTGCATGTTGTTGGACTGTGTATTGCTGTTCAAATTATGCATGTGTTATGCACGCTGTTCAATGGTGTGACTATCCGGGTGTTTGGTTAATGGGAATACTAATGCATGCTGTTACAACTAATTGTGAATGGTATTATATGTCACTAACCCAAACTGTCATGACATAATGCAAAACATAGGACGACAGGGAAGGTGGGTTCCAGCGGACCCACTTCTCCCACCTCAGCTGGCGAGTGCACCTGGCACTAGTGCCGAGTCCGGACCCTCCTCCGGTGGCCCTGTGCCACCTGCGGGTGGAAGCGCTGTAGGGGATGGGGCTCACCCCCCTCTGCAAGTGTGGCTGGAGGAGAACCACCACTCACCCTCTGTAGCGTCTGGACTGTGGTGCGTAGGGAGATTCGGGACTCTGTTCTCGAGCCCCTACGCCAGCTTGAGGCATGGTTGGCACAACTAACGGGCATGCCTGTTGCCCAGCCTACACAGCCCCCAGCACAGCCCCATCCTGGGCAGTGAAGGAACAGTGGCAACTGCCTATGGGTGGGGATATCAGTTCCACTGTTGCCATCTGTGGGCTCATGGGCTCTGGATATCCAAACTTCCGTCCCCGTCAATTATGTAACCCCCCACACATGTCATACACCGCCCCTGTATGCGTCTTGTTTGTCTTGTCTGTTTACCTACCCAACCTACCTCCCCAGCTGTACCGACTTCCTTCACCTGACATACCACTCTCACCTGAAAAAAAAAAAAAAAGGGCACTCTGTACCCACAAAAAAATTACGCCCCATACATAGCTGTCCATTCCGCACACATGTCTGCTGGACATGGAATCTATCAATTACAATTGACTGTACAACAAGTATTATTGTTGTCCTGACATCTCTCTCAGGGGTGGAAGGTTTCAAATGTCACACCAAATTACATACATATGCACAGCTGTTGCTGATGAAGAAATGGGCAGCTATGGGCCTTACCTACATCCCTCCTGCAAATCCCAAGCTTGTTTCCCTACTGTCTTACCCTCTTTGTGACCCCTTTTTCACCACTTTCCTGTCTCCCCATTTTCTTTTCTTTCAAAGAAAATAGAGCAGGTGTGCGCCAGAGTAAGCACTGTTAAGCGGTTGTAAGTGGGTGTGCGCGTGTGTGCGCGGAGCTAACCGCCAGTGCACATGCGTGAGCTTCGCGCAAACCAGTGCTAACCCGGTTACAACTGCTTAAAAGTGCCTTAGTCACTTTGATTGACAGGTCCTGTACTCAGTTCAAAAGCAAAATAAAATCCCACTCTCAGTCCTGAACCCAGGACCTTAGAAACACTAGTCTGTATGACTTACCACTAAGCCATGACTCTTATACAAGAGCATTGTGCTAAAATAAATATAACATGTAATAGTAGGGATGAATGTAAAGGGAATATAGGATGTGTAGTACCCAAAGCATGTCATGTAGAATTACTGTCAAAACTACTGGATTCCCACAATAGTACTGTGTGAACACAAACAGCCATGCTAGTTGGTAGCTTGTAGATAATAATGTCAGTTAAAGTACATATATAAATGTATGTATATGTACATATATATATATAAATATATATCTATATATAGTTGTAGGAGTCATTGTGCATACACACTTACTACAGGGAACATGAGAGAGGAATGGAGAAATGTGAATCTACAACACAGCCTGAATCATGAGAGAGATACTAACCTTTACACTCACAGTACACTGTCCACAGCATACCAGCATGGTCCCGCCCTTACAATCTGAAAGGGCAACGCCTATCCCACATACCCTTTTATAGCACTGACCTGAAATCACAGTGAGAACTGCAATCAGTACACAACTGGCTGTATGCAATTAGCAAATGCTGGCTTACAATTGGTGCAGAGGCCATCACATGGACCTATGCAGATACCTACAAAAGCATCCAGTACTAACACTCCACACATGCAATACATTCATTGCACTGTCTGGAAGCAGACAGAGGGAGAGAGAAAAAGTGAGAGAGAGAGAGAGAGAGAGAGAAAAAAAAAAAATTATACACTGTGACTCTGTCACCCGAAGCTGTCAGCAGTGACAGTAGCAGCAGCAAGCAGAAGCAGTGGTAATGCAACCAGCTGCGACAAACACAGGTAATGCAAAGTAGCAGGTTAATAGTGTGCATACTGTGAACCCTCCAAATGTGTCATAGGTCTGTATCTATAGGTATGTCCATGTGATATGTTGTGTGTACGTAGTTCCACCAAAAGGGGATGACCATACATTACATGTCAATCAATCTTAGGCCATGATCCTGGCAGCAGTTGTCTGTGTGTTGCCCCCAGCAATGGCTGTAGTGACTGCTTTGAAAGGTCAGCCAGGTTCAAAAGGCAGGATCAGCCCATCACAAAGGCACACTGGCTGGGAACAAGTGTCTGCAGGTACCCGATATCACTGCATATGCATCCCATACTGCATAATGCCATAGCTTAGCAGATCAGGCCAGTTATGCATATGGTGTGGTAGTTCCCAGGGCCAGTCGAGGGGCCTCCTTAGTGGTGTGGGACCACTGTCGCTGTATGCCACTGTCCAGGTACATATCCTGTAGTACGGCCAAGATATATTATCAGTGTTATATGCAGTTGTATGTCCTCTCAGAGTGCAGGAAGCACACATCCAGGGATACCATGAGGTCACAGTGATGCTGTGTGTTCTGCTCTGCTGAGGGCGGCCCTCACCTGGACATGTGAGATGATAGGGAGGTTACATACAGCTGTGATAAATATTTCAACTGGTGGGGGAGAAGGAGGGGGGAATACGTGCACTGAACATGTCTGCAAGACTGTTGCCAATATCCGTGTGTTTGGTGAATGTTAAGTAGGTGTGTATTAACACAGAGCATATCTGAGGCATGTGGTCCATATGTGTAACATAACTGAAGAAGGCCTTGTGGTCATCCATAGTGTTTGTGGCCATGTCCCTCCCAGAGTAGGCCATGGCCATTGTTATGACGGACCATAGCGTAGTACCAGTGCTGACCACAGATGCCTTCCCTTAATTTGAATGTGCTCTGTCCTGCAGTAGCCTCCTGCTATTGTTATACAATCTGCCTCTGTCTGGGGTCCACCAGACAGGATGCCTAACCTTTGTGCATAGGGTCTGGGTTAGAAATTTGTGTGCAAGTTCCATGCAATCTGTGGCATGTCCATGGTAAGCATTTGCAAAGGGGTCAGCAGTGTGGCTTGTGGCATCCACTGGCCCAGTGTGCTGCATGGATACCATCTCAGTCCCAGCAAGTGAATAACTGTCTAATCACATACATATCAAAGTAGTCTACTGTGCTGGTGGTGGTGGTGGGATATGTATATCCAGGCCGAGTAACTTCTGTCCACATCACAGTAGTGGACGGCGTCCCACATACAGTACCTTGGGATGAACCCCCAGAGTGAGGTTGTGCATTGGACCTGTCAGTGTGTGCTGACCGATGGGGAGTGCTACTATGTTGTGTGGAATGTGGCAGGTATTGTTGCACAGGTGTTGGCTGACCACTGATATCTGGCCATGTACCTGTGTATCCACCACGACACACACACACATGCAACATATGGGAGTAGTAGTATATCACTACACATGAGTATCATGTATAGTATGTGTGCCATATATTGCTGACATAGTCTGCTGATATCCTGTTTGTGTTCTCTTCCAGGGAGATGGCGCGTCAGCATAATCCCACCTACTCTGTAGTGGAAGACGAGGAGATCCACCAGAGCCTGGTGCGGGAGTATGACATCCTGTTTTCCCGCACCAGTCAGAATCAGCAGGAGAGGGCTGCACTGTGGCAAGACGTTGTCCGTAGGGTAAATGATATTGGCACGCATAACAGGACCTATGAGCAGGTACGACATCACTGCAGTGATTTAATCCGAAGTGTCCGTCAGCGTGCATCAGATATCCAGAGGCAACAGGTTGCCACAGGAGGTGGGGTGGCCACACATCCCCCCCTCACCAGACTGGAGGGGCTACTCCTAAGTGTTGTGGCTCCAGCCCCGGAACAGCAACAGCAGTACACCTGCATTATGATGGAGGCTGGTTCCACACAGCAGCACGACATGGAGCGTGCAGGTAATATGCCATATGTACACTTGACTGTTCTGTACACTGCATCATATGCAATATCAATGGCACAGTTGTGCCCACTGACATTAATCTCATCATTTCTGCAGGTCCCTCCGGGGTTACATCAAGGCAGGCCATCTATGCCGGTGAGTGTGTTTAACATAACCTATAATAGTCCTGATAATGCTAGTAACAGTAGTGTAACTCCGTAGTGCTCTGTGTGTATACTGCGGGGTGTGCAAGTGTGCATGTGTGCAGGTGTGCATGTGTACACGTGACCACATGTGCATGTGTGCATGTGTGCATGTGTCCATGTGTGCATGTGACCACGTGTGCATGTGTGCATGTGTCCATGTGTGCATGTGTCCACGTGTGCATGTGTGCATGTGTCCACATGTGCATGTGTCCACGTGTGCATGTCTGCATGTGTGCATGTGTGCCTGTGTGCATGTGTGCATGTGTGCATGTGTGCCTGTGTGCATGTGTCTGCGTGTGCATGTCTGCATGTGTGCATGTGTCCACGTGTGCATGTGTGCATGTGTGCATGTGTGCATGTGTGCCTGTGTGCATGTGTCCACATGTGCATGTCTGCATGTGTGCCTCTGTCCATGTGTGCATGTGTGCCTGTGTCCATGTGTGCATGTGTGCATGTGTGCATGTGTGTAGAAGTGCATCACTGGTAACAATGTCTGGAGACTGTAAACTGTGTTTCCTGTCTTCCTCCCACAGGTTCTGGTGCTGCTCTGGTGACCTGCAGCAGGGAACCTGAATCTTGTACCATGGGCACTAGTAATGATGATATTTGTGTAGTGGTACAGGAAGGTGTGTTAGGGTCCGCCATTGGTCAGCCAATTGACAGTACACAGCTGTCAACCCCATCATTACGCACAGTCATCCTGCCAGTACATCCTTTGTCACCATTGTCCCTAGGTGATGGACAGGATACAGTGGGCATAGACCAGGGTAATGTGGTACCTGTGGCACATGCATCCCCACACAGCAGCCATGGGCAGGGTCCTCCGATGGTAACACACAGACAGTTGCCCATGGGTTCTCGTGGGACCATCCATGGGCGTACTGCCTCTGGTCGATGTGCCCAAAGAGGTCTGTCAACCTCAGCTATGTTTCGGACTGTCATGCAGGCACAGTCGCGTATGGAAAGGTACACTAGACAGGGTCTGAGGGAGCTGAGAGCATGTCGCACAGCCATGACAGACAGTATGCGTGACATTGCGGATGCTATCTGTAATTTCACCGATGTCATAGATAGACGTTGTGGGGACATATTACAGCAGTTCCACAACCAGATGTCCATGAGCCAGGGCAATGGTGGGCGTTTGCGGCGTCAACGTGGCCGTATGCCAGCAACAGCAGCAGCTGGCAGTCAGCGCGGACAACAACAGGCTTGCGCATGCCCCCATAGTACCAGCTGCAGCCCCAGCAATGCTGGGTCTGTGCTGTCATCGGAACGCCCCTAGGAGACCATGTGCATGTGGCTCTGGACAGTCCCAACAGGGACCTGTGTCCAGTCAACACACTCCCGCTTCTGATGACAGTACCCAGTCTGGCTTAGTACTGTATACGGTCCATAGCACCCCTGCCAGGCACAGGTACCGTGTCCATGCCCACAGACACTGATCTGTATGACCTGCCAGGTGCAGTCTGTGGCTGTCCACGAACCCCTGTATATGGCAGCCATGAGGTGGAACTGTGTGCGTGCATACACACATGTGAAATGTTAACACCTAGGGTGACCACATACATGCACACACTGCACCAACACTGCCCCACCCTGTACTGCTGCCCCTCACCAACACACATACACACACATGTCAATTGGTGGTATCAGTGGCTGACTCAGGCATACCTAATCCACACCCTGTGCATATGATGACACTGTGCCACCTCCTGCAATCTGCAACATCATTGCGGGAACAGGTAAACACGTTGCTGATGCACAGGGTGACTACATAGAAGTGTATTAGTAGTATCATGTTGGTAACAGTACAGTGTGCTGCTATGACTGTGTGTTTATCCTAGCATGCCTGCTGCAGTAACTGTATGAATGTCCTGAATTGTTATCTGCACCCATAGTACATACCAAAGTATAACAGCTGTACATAATTGCATGCCGGTGGTAAGGTTGTCAACAGATAGCCGCATACATGGGTAGCACAGGGGGAAAGCTAACGCAAGTAGTGATATGCAATGGTGGACATGTACAGTAATGGTGTCAAGTTGCCCACAACGACTATGCAATGTGGATGTTCGCGCATGTAGATATGTGTGCAGTACCAATGTAATCCAAATCACAAATAACTATGACATAATATCAGTTCTACCATGAGCATCTGCGCTGTGTATTCCTGGGTACATGTTGATAGTGCCTACATATTTGCATTGTTACTTACTGTTATTGTTACCCCTTCTTTGTTGTACAATGCACTACTTCCAGCCCTGTTTACTGTAGCTTTGTTTGCATGCATGTTCGCTTGGGGTTCCCTGGAACACTGCTTACACCTGCAATGCAGAGTTACAGTGCTTCTGTGGACTCCTAGTGACATCTGCATAGCGTACGATACATATGTCAACTTTACACATGACAGAACGTCACTGTCTGTCCTGTATGCATGTACGTTGCCTGTGACACATTGCACATGTCTTACCTGGCATTTACCCACGTGTGCAGTCATATATGCCAGTGCTATGAAACAGTAGCGGTACACCCACACATACACACCTTCAGTATGTTGTTCCCCATTGGCCCTATGTGTTGGTACTCACCATGGCAATCACACTACTAGGGTAGCATGTGCAAAGATAACCTGTGAATCACCTCTATGGTCCAGTTGTGGTTTATGTGAGTCATGTGTCAATGTCACAGCTGCCACATGTATACAGTCAGCCATCACCCTTGGCCAGGAACGTACAACACATGTGTGGGATGCCACCACACAGCCAATCTGGGGACTGGGCTCTCTGAACCCAGTAATGCCATACCCTGTCAGGTGGCATGTCATATATACTACATCCTGGACAAACTTCAACCCCAATCCCTGCTGCTACTATTGATAATACCCCTGAAGATGTTTCTGATAGTTTTGACCAATTCTTTACTGAGACATTTCAGGCCCTAGCTAGCCATCTACCTCCTAGCTCCCCTGGTCCTGAAAGTAGCACCCCTAGAAACCTACTTGCGTTCAGCTGCCAACCAGTCGCCACTTCACTTCTCCATACCTTGATTGAAACAGTGAAACCCACTACACTTTCTGCTGATCAACTCCCTGCCGAGTACCTATCAAAATCAGATGATGCTATTGCTTACCCCGTCTCAAAGGTAATTAAACGAACCATGGTAGAATATAAATTTCCCACCATCTGGAAAATATCATATGTAATCCCACTTCACAAAGGAGGCAGCTCTACTGAATTCTCCAATTATAGGCCAATAGCTATACTCTCTCCACTTGCAAAGATTATGGAAACTTTAGTCATAGACAATTCATGCACCACCTAATCCAAAATCGCCTTATGGCAGACAGCATGGCTTCCGTCCTCATCACAGCACTACTTCAGGCCTCCTAGCCTTTACTAACACCATAAACCATACTTGCAACACTAATTATATATCCTCAGCCCTCTTTTTGGATCTTTCCAAGGCATACGATATGGTTGATCACCAACTTGTAATCCACACCCTGCAAACATTTTGTCTAGATACTGGAGCCTTCCAATGGTTTCAATCCTACCTGCATGGTTGACAGCAGGCTGGCCTCTGGCAGAACAAACTCTCTAACCTTCTACCTAACACCCTCAGAGTACCAGAAGGCTCTCTACTAGAGCCCTTGCTGTTCTCCATCTTCATTAATGACCTTTATACTGTCATCCCAAAAGTCAGCTGTATCCAATATGCTGAAGACTCTACTCTGATCTGCTCTGCCACATCTCCAGTAGAGTTATGGTCAGCTACCCAGACCACCTTTAATACAATAGAAAACTGGCTTTCTGAACATCATCTGATCCTAAATCCCAAATAAACTAAACTGCTGTTATTTCACCAACACGTAGGTCTACCACTTTCACCTTTACCATAACATCAACTGATGGCACAATAATCTCCCCTGACCCATCTACTAAACTATTAGGTGTCATCATAGACAATAATCTCAAATGTGACCTACATGTTAACCAAATCATCAAAGCCATCAATAGAAAACTAGGGTCACTTTACAGAATAAAAGCTTTCCTAGCCCCTCCAGCTAAAGGTGCCATAGCTCGCTCACACCTTGTTTCAACCCTTCTGTATGCATCCCCTCTACTCTCGAATATGAACAAGACTGTCCTTAACAAACACTCAATTTGCTACAACCACATTGCCAGGTTTGCCACTGGGCTGCCTTTTAGGACACATCATTGCATCAATCTAAATCAGCTTGGTTGGCTTGCAATACCCAGCCTAATACAGTATAACCAACTGATTATGGCCTATACAATCCTCTATAATCCGGACAATACTCCTGCACTTCAAATATTATCACCCCCTATAGCAATCCTAGACCGCTTCGATCCTCTAACAAACTACTAATTCAGACTAGCAAATTTAATAACACAGCTGGTGATTCTCTCTTTGCAAACTCTGTAAGTAGATCCTGGAACTCACTTCCAGCTGATATTACCCTACTTTCCACCTTAGGTCAATTTAACACTAGACTCAAACAACATTTGTCACTTAACTGGCTATGTCAATGTATCAAGCCTGGCTAACTCGAATGTGTAAAATCTGTGAACCAGTTTACTGTGTAATTTAATTTAATCCTGACTTGTGCTCAGGACTAACATTAACCTGTGGAACATGTTTAACTTGCTTACTTATGTAATCTCTGTAAATAATCTGTTTGTAATATGTAATGCTGGTATTATGTAATGCTGTATCTGCTTACCCTTGTAGCTTTTCTCCCTGTGCCTCCCCTGGAAATGGACATGCATCCAGTCGGACTATCCCGGTCAACAAATGTAGGATAAATAAATAAATAAAAAAAATATATTACAGTGACTACAATACAAGTCAGACATTGACATGCACTGACAGCATGGTGAACACACTGGGGCATACGTGGGGACTAAGAATAGCATCCTGCCTGAGCATCTCACACCTCCGCAGCTGGCACACAGGCATATGTTCTGTCGGAACAGAGCACATGCCACACATGGCACACACATCCCCTGTGCCACACACTCACAGCCTGTAGGGCTACACAACACACCTGCTACAGACGTGTCAGGTACCTGTCTTGGGTGCTGCACTGGGGTCCCGCTCAGCAGGCTGTATCTGGTGAAGGTCACAGTGATATGCCTCAGGGGCACTATGGTCCACCACAGAACACATGCATACAGGTCAGTCAGAGGCATGGACACATATGACTCACTCATTGACCATGCCAGTATGGCTGACCTGAGACATACCTCCCTGGACTACATGATAGGGAACATAGAATGGATCTCTCAGCATGTGGCACAGGCCAGTATGAACCTGATCTTGGTTGCCAACATACCCTCACCAGGTATGCTACCACTATATGTGGGAAGGGTGTTGTATGTCTACATTATGCTCAGTCTCCACTGTCATTCATAGGGTATCCGCTGGCTGTCAACGTGTGCTTACATGCTAGGGAAGCCACAATGATGTGCAAGGGTCATCTTGCACGTGACACCCATGGTCCGATGTATAATGGCAAAGCTCCTTGGTACACACATACTGCCTTATGCTGCAGGACATGGTTTACATAGCCACCTCCATGAGTATCACACAGGTTAGGACACTAACAGTGCTGCTACACAATAACAGCAGTGTACACCAGAAGATGCATGCACCAGACACTGTCCTCAGCATGGTGAACTGCAATGTCTGTGCAGTACCAGATTCCTGAGTCATGGCTCACAGGTGTTACCCATCACTGACAGGTTATGCCTCATACCATGCCTGTCGTCCCCTACACATGTAACACACATGGACAGGGGGGTGGTATCCCAAGGTACCACAGATACACACACCTCCAGGTTGTTGGCACAGCACAAAGCATCAGGGCCTAATCATGTGCAGCTAACAGTGTGTCAGACTGCCATCTGGTTCATAGCCTGGCACACACAACCCTCCCATACACAGGAAGACCACCTATCCTCCATAACAACACTGGCAATATGACAGTCTCAAGAACTGTGTTTATATGGCTGGACTGCATCCAGCCAAACATTGTGCGTGAGCATTACTGTAGCTACAACACACTAGTTGAAGGGTTCATAGCATGTGGTCACTGAATTGCAATGGAATGACATGTTACCACTACCACAACAGGTGGGAACATGCAGCACCTGTACATCGACTACATGTACACTATATGGCCCAGACCAGATGTGTATCCCCTGCTGTAGGTATTTCACCATATACACCCACACTGTATAGAGACATACCACGTGCGGACCCTGCACAGTAAGACACAGTCATATTGGTATACATTGCAAATACCATTTATCCACTCGAGGCATGTGTCAGACATGGTAACTACTGCAGGTCACAGGTATTTATGTGTATGTGTCACACACATACATCATGTGTGCAATGCCATTGCTGGTTTAGGCAATGGCATGCATTGTTATGTACAAGGACCCACACAAGGTCATACTGTGTGACACAACCACACATGGCAGTTGTGGGTTACCAAAACATGCCTATCTGTACTCTGACAATGGTAATAGACACAGTAGCAGAGCGCACTATTGGCATTACTAGCCAACTAGCCCTATTTGGCTGTGCTGATAGTGTGGTGACATCCCCTGTGTTTACTGGGGGAATATGCAGCATCTGGTGTATTGTAGTATTTGCCAAAAGGATCTGTTCTCTCACACTTGCATTTACACACACCCTACTACCTCCACACACACACACACACTTGCAGGATTCATTCCCCTACCTAACTAAGTCATGACACGTGAGAGAGACGCATTAGCAAAGCGCACTCTTTGGATTACTAGATAGTTCCTCTTCTCTGGCTGTACTTATAGGGTGCTGACAACATCAGTATTTTGAAAGGATAATGTGCATCAGGTAGTGTGATCTCCTGATTGCCAAAACTAACATGTTTTTCATACGGAAATGCACACACACAAACTCCCCACATCCAAATACACACACACATGCCATTTATAGGTTTCAAATTCCTACCGAACTACATTACAACACTCGGGAGAGATGCATTAGCAGAGTGCGCTATTCGCATTACTGGGAGGCTTCCCTTCTCCTGCTGTACTTATAGGATGCTGACATCATCTGTGTTTAGAAAGGGGAATGTGCATCCTGTAGTGTGTTCTCCCATTTGCCAAAAGGGACATTTCCCTCACACAAAATTGCACACACACTAACCCCCCTCATCCAAACACACACAGTTGCAATTTGCAGGATTCAAACCACTACCTAACTATGTTATGACACTCGAGACGGATGCATTAGCAGAGTGCGCTATTCGCATTACTGGGAGGCTTCTCTTCTCCTGCTGTACTTATAGGGTGCTGACATCATCTGTGTTTAGAAAGGGGAGTGTGCATCCTGTAGTGTGTTCTCCCAGTTGCCAAAAGGGACATTTCCCTCACACAAAATTGCACACACACTAACCCCCCTCATCCAAACACACACACTTACTATTTGCAGGATTCAAACCACTACCTAACTATGTTATGACACTCGAGATGGATGCATTAGTAGAGCGCGCTATTCGCATTACTGAGAGGCTTCCCTTCTCCTGCTGTACTTATAGGGTGCTGACATCATCAGTGTTTAGAAAGGGGAATGTGCATCCTGTAGTGTATTCTCCTAGTTGGCAAAAGGGACACTTCTTTCAAACAGTCTTGAACACACACTAATCCCCTCCACACACACTGAGCATGTATAGAATTCAAACCCTTATCTAACTATGTTATGACACGTGAGACGGATGCATTAGCAGAGCGTGCTATTCGCTTTACTGGGAGGCTTTCCTTCTCCTGCTGTACTTATAGAGTGCTGACATCATCAGTGTTTAGAAAGGGGAATGTGCATCCTGTAGTGTATTCTCCTAGTTGGCAAAAGGGACACTTCTTTCAAACAGTCTTGAACACAAACAACCCCCCCTCCACACACACTGAGCACGTACAGGATTCAAACCTCTACCTATGTTATGACACTCGAGATGGATGCATTAGCAGAGCGCACTATTCGCATTACTGGGAGGCTCCCCTTCCCCTGCTGTACTTATAGGGTGCTGACATCATCAGTGTTTAGAAAGGGGAATGTGCATCCTGTAGTGTATTCTCCTAGTTGGCAAAAGGGATACTTCTTTCAGACAGTCTTGAACACACACTAACCCCCTCCATACACACTGAGCATGTACAGGATTCAAACCCCTACCTAATTATGTTATGACACTCAAAACAGACGCATTAGCGGAGCGCGCTATTCGCATTATTGGGTGGTTTTCTTTCTCCTGCTGTACTTATAGGGTGCTGACATCATCAGTGTTTAGAAAGGGGAATGTGCATCCTGTAGTGTGTTTTCCCAGTTGCCAAAAGGGACATTTCCCTCTCACACATACAAACCCCACTCACCCACACACAGCATTTGCAGGATTCAAACCCCTACCTAACTATATTATGACACTTGAAGGGACGCATTAGCAGAGCGCACTATCCGAATTACTGGGCATCTATTCTGCACCTGTAGTATTTATAGGGTGCTGACATCTTTATTTCTACAGAGGTATGTAGATGTAGTACTACCTGTCAGGTGGGGGATAGCATATATATGCATTTGCAGCCACCTACGTCAGGGCCAGATATGCACATCGCACTGGCAGGTTATGTTCTATACCATGCTTTGGGACCACAGGACCTGTAACACACAACACGACCAGTCCAGAACACCACACCCACATCCAGGACACACACTTAGCTTCCCTGGGAACAGTGCCAGGATATGCAGGTGTTCACATACACCATTCCAGTTGTTAACATCAGGTACAGGCATATTGTGTGTGAGAACTACTCAGGCCTCTACCACTTTACCCTACAACCACTACAATTTGTGGGTCCATGTGCTATGGCAGAACCACACACCACAGCCACATGGGGGAATACATACTGCACCTGTCCATCTGCAACGTGGGTACTCACTGTTCCACACCAGAGGTAGACCACCATTGTTGATATCTGACCATACCCACCTTTCCCTGGACATCCATATCCCATCTCCACCCCCAGGCAAGGTTGTCACTGCACACAAACTGTATTTAGCACAAGCAGACTCTACACTTGTGTAGACTGGGGTGGATGACTTCAGAGGACCCATGCTGGAGGAGTATACTGGCCACTCAGCATAATCCTTGACAATTGCATTCTATGAGCATGTGTACGGTTTGCATTGGTCATGCTATCCCACATATACCCATGACTGCTCCACAACAAGACACCTGTCAGCTGTACACCAGCCATATATGCGCCGTACAACAGACAGAGCGACCTAATACATTGCAGAGCTGTAGCCCACAGAGGGAGGACATCTGTGAACAGTTCCGGCACGGCACTTCATTCACACATACTCATTACAACACAGTGTTGACAGTGGAATCGTCCAGAGAATGCAGATAGGGCTCCCTCAGTCTGTTATTGATGGACACCTACTGTCAGAGATCCTCAGCAACCCTCTCACAGCACACACCAACAACATGGCTGTGGCTTAGCACATTCAATCCCTGGGACCTCCACGGTGCCCCTGCTTGACAGAGGCACAGCTCACTAGCCTCACATGTTGCCTTCTGTGACCTACTTTACAGTGGCACAGTAGCCTACTATCCTGGGGATGCAGATGCCAAGCACACTCTGGCTGAGCTGTCATTCCCTAGGGCAACAAGCCTAGTATTGACCTCTACACCCATATGTTCAATTGTCGGATGCACAATATTTGTTGTGCTGCTCTACTGTTTGCAGGTCTTTATTGCCATAGCATTCCCTGTTCCTATGACCAACTTGTGTATCTGTGGAAGATGTTTGCATATGACGGTGATCCACTATATCACTTATGTCTCTGTGGTCATTTACTGTGTGCACTGGGCTGATTGCTGTGTTGTGGTTGGTTCCTGGACTGACACATACAAATACCACATATGTATGGCCAGCTGCTAAACAGAGATATGGCCTAAGTGTGTGAGCATGCCTAGTTCAGCCTTTCCATGGCATGTTGTCTGACATATGCCTCATTTATCAAAGTGTGCGAGCATGCCCAGTGTGAGCTTTCCATATGTTGCACTCTGAAGTCCACCACATATTTGGGTGTGTGTGAACTTCAACAATATCTCACGTTTATGGTTGTGTGTTGGGTGTCATGTTGTGTACTAACTGGCCAACTGCTTCGTGTCTGCCACAACAGGGATTATACTGTGCCTGCAGGGATTGCATGGGATACTTTGCAGACAGTTCTCAACATACTTTCATAATGACCTAACACTGTAGTACCGTATAGTGTACTGGTTCAGTACTTTCACTGTGGTGGACAGCATCCTGGGCTTTAGTCCTATGACTGCTTGACATCTTCATAGTGAGCACAACAGACTGCGTAGGGGCCAGTTGTGCACATATGACCATGTTGCAATATGTTCAGATATGGACTACCTACACCAGGCTCATCCAACATTGCTAGTGTATTCCACAACATGGGTGTACATTGGCAAACACTAGCGATGTTCCCTAGGCCATTTCTGATGCTAGTCACAGGGTGTGTTTGTCCTTCGACACACATTGTAACTGGAGTTTGCCATGACATATGTCATGGTTAGTATACTGTGCCTCCGTCTACCTCTGACATAACAGTGATACCCAGGGTTAGCCTACCATCTACCATACACTCATCAGGATTCCTCTTGAGGGGTGTCGATATGTGGCTCTCTGGCTGACCTGTACCAGGGGTTTACTGAAGAGTGGGGGTGCCTTCTGTGTTATGGATCATTCTGTACAGCTTGTCCTATGTATGTCAGTGCTGGGGTTCAGGTCTCTCATGTGCATAGCTCACTGCCATTCAGATTGTACAAGGTGCAACATGTTCATTCATTCCAGGTTGGACGTGGCTTCATACATCAGGCACAGCTTTCCTGTAGCTGGGAAGGATGGAGGTGTGTGGGGCTGCAGTTTGTTTACTCAGGCAACACATGGCATCTGTTCATGCTCTTTGCTATGCCTGGTGGGGTACTGTTGTGGACTTTACAGTTGATGGAGGTGTCTGCTGCGGTATATCCCACAGGGGCTATTGTAGTCAGTTGTGACACTGATGGAGGATGGCTGCAGAGCCACAGTGAGTTCCCCTTATCTACATCTGCCAACCTTCATGTTTGGGTGGGTATATGGTACATGTTTCTGCAAACACTACAGCCACATGTTTGTCCAGTGCAGGATATTTATCACCTTTTGTACCCAGGTCTCACATTACATGTTAGGTACCTCATGGGTTAACACCTGTGTGGTAATTTGTGGGCACTTACTGTATATCCACGGTGGTTGTCTATACACAGTTCTGCAATTAGCTTGCTGACATGGCTATGGCTACAGTTGTCTGTTTGTAGGTGGCCCTTTTGTGGGTTGCTTGTGTCAGCTGGGGGTCGGATATGGTGGGCTGTTTGTACTCCTCTGCATACATGTTCAGTCACAGTCCTTCCATGTTGGCCTATACCTATGGGACATATATACAGAACGGGGGTGGGGGGGCCAAGACTAGGCCTTGTGGGATGCCACTCATATCCGCTTTGTAGTCTGACATGGATGCAGCATGTCTGACCATGTCAGTTCTGTCCTTGGTCTGGTTTGCAACCCCTCTACTGACATAGGGGTGTATATTTAAGCTGGTGAACATATCCATACTGAACACGTATGGTATTGTCTAGAAGCATGTGCACGGTCCAGCTACGCTGTGTGGACCACATTGCCCTCATCAATGACCTTAATGACTGCTTCAAATGGGTCAGACATGTTTAGGGGCAGGTTCTGCAGTTACAACAGCCACACTGTGTAGGGTCCAGTATCAGTAGGTCCACAATAGCCTTCTGTCTGCGGTACATACTGATCCTTTCCATAGCTGTGCAGAACAAGCTTGTCAGGATCCTGGGGTGGTAGTTTGGAGTATCCATTCAGGCAACACCTTTGTTGTGATGGACCACTGTTGTTGTACACTGCTCTTTGGGTACATATCCTGTGGTAAGGCTGACATTGGGCAGTAGTGTGATTTGGCATTCCATTATTCTTGGAGTCCATGTTGGCCTCAGCACAGGACACCATCACATACCTTTGCTGCTGTGTGTTCTGCTTTGCAGATGATGGCTGTTACCTCAGCATCTGCAATGTCAGGGGACCATCAGTCTGCTGGGATAGGTATTTTGCACTCGGGGGGGGGGTGTTTGCACTACACCTGACAGGTTGTATGTTAGCAATATGTGTGTGTGTGTTTGGTATGTTGTTTGTAATATCTGTGTGATTCGGAGCATATCTGTGGATGCCCAACATGGTTCCTACCATCAGTTGGGTAAGCCTTGTGATTATCCTTAGTGTCCTGTACGTTTTGTATCTTCATAGGTTCATGGGTTCATACTAGGCTATACACCCTAGGCCATTAGTATGCCTAGCCAGCGTGTGTGTCTTTCGCCACCCCTTGCTATGTTCAATTATGGCCATTTATGAAGTTCTTCACTGTACCTCTGTCTGGTCGTGACACAATGAGGACCCCCAGTATACATGTACGGTCATCCATCCACTTGGCAATATTCCTGTTGAGGGGTGTCAGTGAGGGGCTCTGCCTACCATGGATTGGGATCTTGTTTCTGGGTGTGGGGAGCCTCTGGGTTATGTATCTGTCCCTCCAGCACATCTTATTTCATTATGTGTTGAGGCTGACATCTGTGACTCTCACAGCTCCAATGGCTTTGATTTCCTGTGGTGTAGCATGTCCATTACTCCTGTGTTGGACATGGCCTTGTACAACAGACATACAATGCCTCTGTGTAGGCAGTGTGTGACTGCAGTCAGCTGGGGTGTCTACAGCCAGGCAGCATATGACATATATTTCACACCCTTTATCCTGTTGGTGGGGTAACTATGAGGTCTTCCGAACCGCTGAAGGTGTCATGTATGGTACATCCCATATGAGTCATTGTACTAGATTATGGGTCTGATAAGGGAACAGTACAGCGGCACAGTGACCTCTGTTGATGTTGATGTGAATCCTTTCATGATACGGTGTCCAGTATCGACAATCTTCATAGCCACATTGGCATTGTGGGTGTCACATGACAGATTAATGTCGACCTGTGCCCCTAGGTCCCTGATTACTCCTTGCATACATAATAGTTTGACACCTATGTGGTAATTTGTGTGTACCTTGTCTGGTATTTGGTGGGACATTCATACTGTCCAGTGTCTTCGGATGTCTGGGTGGAGTTCTTGTGCGTGAGAGTGTGGTCTGTCACATGCTACAGACTGTACAGCAGTTTTGACTACAGTTATGTGCACATGGGTGGTCTCCGCTGCTTTGTGCATTGTCAGTTAGCTGGCAATATGGGTGTCTGTGCTGCATATGGATACTCCCTCTCCTTTGATGTTTTGGTGCAGGTGTTGGGGCCATAACACATGATATGTGGTATAACCTAGTAGTGCTGGTGTGCTATCACTAGGCTTGCAGCAGGCATCTGTCACTGCACAGACATCAATGTTCTCCATAATGGGAAGTGCCTCAGGGGCATGCATATTGCAGTTTACACATCTGGCATTGGTCAGCATTACCCTTATGTTTCCTACCACTTATGTTTTCTAGGGTGGTGGGTAGTCTTTTTGGCCTTGCCTACATACGGCTCTATGGAGGCGGCAAAAGCCTTATCCAGTATCCAGACACACATGGGTAACAGCTGCAAGCCATCCCTGGAACAGCAGCATGGCTTGTCATGCTTGACATCTCAAGCAGACACACATTAGACCCTCTTGGACTGACAGCTGTAACTGTGCCAGCTGTTAAACATGAGCATTCTGTGTTTGTACTGTGGCATCATTCTTGGTGAGGGTTGGATGCTGCACACAGCCAGTGTCATACCGCCCTGGGGTACATACTCAGAGGGACCATCCATGTCTCTTTTGATGTTGACCAAGGAGGTACATCTCAGGTAATTCACACCAGCTTGGACATTGAGTGCATCATATTTCTGCTTGCTTTGGGGTGACCTGCGTACTTGTGTTATGTGGCATTTTGTGGCAGCCTACAGGCAGCTTACTCTACCCTTTCCCTTGTTCAGTCTGGTGAATGGGACAGCAGTGTGTCTGCCTATACAGACACCTATTACGACTGTATCAGGCATGTTGTTTCTCCTTCTGGCCTGTGACTGTTTGGCACACCAACTTTGCATACTATTCATTGCATGTGCTATGTTTGAAGGTTGTGGTTGCTTGTGATCTGCTTTGGAGGCTTCTGTTGGTGTGGTGTGTTTGTAATTAAGGCCTCCGGGAATATTTGTCTGTGTTTATGTGTTTGGTTTACAGTTGTGGTAGGTCTATGTGGGACTGGGTTTGTGGTGTATGTGGTTACCTTCTCCTCCTGACTAGTTTTGACAGTACTGAGTTGGTGGAGCTCAACCTCTGGTTTGGATACATGGATGCATCTATCACATATATTTGTATTTATTGAGGGGTGTTGTGGTTGTCTGTGTACTTGGGACTGGCGTCACATTGCCTCTGGATTCACAGATTCTACTTGTTGTGGCTGGACTTAGTGGATTGTATGTGTGGACATATGTTATTGCCATACTACTGGTCAGTGATTACTTCCCTTTTTATGTTTGCTCTATCATGTGGTAGCTTCCTCATTCTCTTGCATGGTTTGGTAATGGCTGGAGGCCAGCATGCCAGATGCCTGCGTGTATGGTATTGTGTGTTGTTGTTATTTGTGATTGCATACTCCAAGCATTCCTGGCTGTGTTCATGGAATGCCTGTATAACATGTTCTGTGGTGTGTCCCATATTCTGCACTTGCACAGGGCCTTTTGTGGATTCAACATCGGTTTTGAGGGCTGCAACCTATGCTTTACACATGTTTTTCACTGTGGTATTCTGGCCAGGGACTGGGGTCAGGATGTGTATATCCAGTGTGATTACTCTATGGTCTGGTCTTACCAGTGAGGGGTACACTTCTCATCTTGCCATCCAGTACACATGTTGCTGATTATCACATCCAGTATGCTTACCCTCTTGTGGGAGTGGTACATTGTTCCTGGGCATTTTGGTTTATGGAATCTGGGTAATTTTCTCCTACTGTGTTGGTGCTAGTATAATGCTCCTGGTGTATGTCTGGGTATTTTCAGTCAAGCAATATAATGTGGTTTGGGGGCTTGATATATTCATGTATTCCGACATAGGCCAGGTGCAGTTCCTGGTATTAGGACAGTAGTCTGCAGCAGGCTATATACTGGGAGGCGGTTTTAGCCATTGGTATTTGACCATGGCTAATCCATGCTGCTTCTTGTTGTGGTACCAACATGGGGGTGTGGTTATCCTTGCCATTTCTTGCTAGTCACCCTCCTTTTGTAGCTTGTTCCATGTTTTGCGGCTGTACAGCACAGTATGAGGTGTGACCTGGTAGTGTTAGGGTGCTGATGTGAGCCTTGACCCAGTTCTCTATTACAGGACTGGTATCTACATTCTCCATACTGTGTGCGTTTACACTGCACACATCTTGCTGTTTATACATCTGTCATTGGGTAGCATTACATCTAGGTTCCTATCCCTTGTCGAACCTATGAAGGTGGGTTTGTGTTTTGAGACTTACCTATTCAGGGCATGCTGTGGGTACTGACAGCCTTTGCCAGTATCCATGGGGCATGGCATGATAGGTGCACGCCACCCCTAGCAGGTGGTGCATCATGTCAAGCTCGCATGTCTTCCCAGCCTGAAACACATTGGCTCCCCTTTGACTAACTGCATTACTTCAGCCAGTTATTGCACTTGATCATCCCATCGTCATTTTGTAGCTTCATGCTTGGTGAGGGTGGATGTTAGTCAGGGTGCTCAGGTGTGCATATAGTACATGGTGTTACATTACTTAACACATAGCATTCATGCCTCAGGTGGTGCTGCAGGGCTGCCTCTGTCGGATGCGCATATTACACTTCCCTGTACATGTTTGTGAGCAGGTCATGTCATTTTAGGCATCCATGTTATTATTTGAGTGAGTCAGAGGGGTATCATTCCCAGGGTTCCTACTGAGCCAGTGTATGTGCTATGTGTTGCCTCTTTGCCAAGGCCAGGGCATACTGGGCACGCCTCCTTCTGCCTACTGGGGCAGGCTCAGGTTGTTCCTCCTCCGAGTCACGCTCTGCCTGTGATGGCCTTGGCAATGGTGGGGGCTGTTTGGCCCGGCCCTATGCTGGTCCTGCTGCAGCTGTTTTCGCAAGATCATATTATGTAGCATAGCACATACCATGACAATTTGGGTACATGTAGTTGGTGTGTACTGCAAGGCTCCACCAGATGTGTCCAGACACCGGAACCGTGACTTGAGCAGCCCAAACACACGCTCTATTACATTACGTGTTTGTGCATGTGCCTCATTATGGCGTTCCTGTTCAGGTGTGTGTGCGTTTCTGATGGGTGTCATCAGCCACGGCTCCAGTGCATAACCTGCATCCCCCACTAGGTGTCCGTGTGGGATGTCCCCATTGGCATATGTCTGGTACAGCTGCGTCAAATGCCAGATGTGGGAATCATGGTAACTCCCAGGGCAGCCAGCACACACATTCATTATTATGCCCTGGGCATCACACACGACCTGCCAGTTGATGGAGGGGAAGCCCTTGTGGTTAATGTAGGCCCTACCACGCTCACCGGCTGGTGCTTTGATGCGTATGTGCGTGCAGTCTATTGCACCCAGTACCTCAGGGTATTCCGCTATTTGCTGGAAGAGACGCTTATTGCTGGCCAATACCTCACGGGCATTGGGGAAATATACATGATCACCGACATGTGCTGACATGGCATCCAGGAACTGGTGCAGTACCCTGGAGGCTGATGCCTGTGATATCCCCATCATATCGCCAGTTGGTCTCTGGAAGGTACCTGTTGCTAGTATTCTTAGGCCAACACATACCTTGGTTTCCACTGGGATGGGTTCCCCTCTGTTGGTTCTGTGTGTGAGGCGTGGCCTGCACAGCTCAACAATTTGCTGCAGGAGCTCTCTGTCCACTCTATAGCGCTCTACTATCTCCAGCTCATGTAACCCATGGTAGGTGACCCTGGGCCTGTACACTCTTCTCCGTCTCCTCACTGTGGGTTGTCTGGCACCATCTGCATTGTCACCACCCTCAGCAAGTCGCCTATGTCTCATTATGACAGCTATGGCAGCCCCTAACGGTTCTGCTCTGAGTTCAGCTTTTTCAGTTTTCACTTCTATTAGCTTACTCCTGTCTTGCAGTGTCTCTTAAGGGAAACATCCTGCACTACTGTTTGCAGAGTTTTAAGTGCTGGGCTGGGCTACTATTCTGCCTGTGTAATTGCCTGCTTCTAATTGTTTTCACCTGCTAGCTTCAGCAGTTATCCCTGCTAGCTTCCTATTAATTCTGTTGCTTCCTTTTTCCTCTCTGTTTCCTCAGGGGGGAGCAATGTGCATACTATCAGAAACACGCTCACAGTGGCTTACACACGTGCACACGTGCTTACACGGTTCAGAATCTACTTATTCGGGTTAGAACGCGCGTACACCCGCACAAACACTGTTACACGTCTGCCAACAGCCTGCAACATACTCAGCCTGCCCTACACGCACGCACACCCACGCAAACAGTGTTAAACATCTCCCAACACGCTCCCACATGCTCAGTCTGCCTTACACGTGCACACACTGCCCTACTCGCACTTCATGGCGCGCACACGTGTGCATGCATGCCCAGCAAGAAACTTTGGTGTAAGTAACAGTGTACACCTTCCATTTCTTGACTTTCCATGACTTATCTAGTGGCACACCTCTTTCCATGATCTGTGCCTGTCATCTGTCATGTTACACTGGCCTCCAATGAACTGCATTTCTTTCTACCATTCCCCCCTGTGATGGCACCTATCTCCTACTCTATTCCTCCCCCTTATGTATCTCTTACACTACTCAGACTGTGCTCATTTGCTATGTGACTGTGAGATTCAGTATACGAACCCTCATTTACATGAGATTGCCTACTAATGCTTAGTTACATGTCTTAGACTCAGCTTCCCCCCTTAGCAACCACTACACGGTGGCCATGTTGTTTTTGGTCTGCTGGTCCCTGCATTGTCATTCCATGTATTGCATGAAACCCACATTTGTGGGTTTATAACCTTAATTTTCATGTTTCATACAGCGCAGCCCGTTTGCGCGGGGCTGCGCTGGGTTTAAAAAAAATTATATTTTTATTATTTTGGCATCGGGTTATATTGCCAATGGCCACATATTTGGCCATTGGCATGCTGCCTGAGTCATATGCACCCTTTTTTTGGAGCTGACGTGGCTCCGTTGTGGAATTTGCAGAAACGTACTCAGTTGTCACCTGAGTACATTTCTGCAGCTGAAACGTCTCTTACACGGGCTGGTTTCTGCTTCGTGGATCGCTAATATACCTCATTTGCATACCTTTCGGATGTAAGTGAGGTATTTAGCATGTCCACGCCCAGTCCGTGTAAGAGACGTTTTAGCTGGTCTCTTACACGGAGTTTAGGGCTGTTCCTGGATCGTGAGGCTTGCATGGAGTGTTGCACGTCTCTTACACTCCGTGCAAGCCTTCGTGAATCCTGCCCTATGTCTAATTTGTTATAATTTATTTAAACTGGAGATGTTTTGTCTCCAACCTAGATATTCTCCAGACCATGGCTGTTCCTTGTTATTCTGGCCATCAAAATCACAACATGAAGGCAGACAGACATAGCCTTGGCAGGCTCCTGTGTTGAACAGTAACTCAGAAAAAACAGAAGGACTATGAATGTTATGAGTAAATATAAAAAGCAAATGGACTATGAATATCAATAGTAAGACAAAAAAAAACAGACTGTATTTTTTGTATTTTGGTTTTGTTTTCTTACTCAGTGTTTGCATTTTTTTTCTATTCTTCACTTTGTGCAGATGTTTTTTTTCTTCTATCTTCTTCTCCATGTGAGTATTTTCTTTTTCTTCAGTTCATACAGTTTTTAAATTTTCTCCCCTCTGTGTGAGTTTTTGCTTTCTTCAATCTGAGTGAGTGTTCTGAGTCCCTTTCCAACTTTAGTATATTCAGCTTTATGCTGAGAATGTGTACCAAAGTCTCAATCCTCAAATACACAGACTGCCTGGCCTGCAACCACAGATATGTGACACTGGACTGTTGTAACACGTCATACAAGACATTTTGGGTTATATGGTTATATGCTTTTTCCAGGTCACAAAGCACATGTAGACATTATTGTTTAACTCTCTTGATCTCTCCAATATATGTGCAATGACAGACATTTTTTCTACTGTTCCATTGTAAGGATGAACATTATGATTATTTGATGGTTTCTTTACTGACATCCTGGTATACACTTTCCCAAGGGGGCTAATAGATATGGTCCCTCTGTAATAGAAAACACACTTTCTTGTCCTCCTTTTGGAAACAAATCCCATTACCTCAGTTTCCAGTGCAAAGGAATTGTCATGGCATTATATGCAACACTGAAAAATCATATCAACTACAATATCCAACAAAGTCTAGTGTCTTCAGCATTTCATGACAATCTCATCCATTTCTACTGCCTTGCTACAGCAGAACTGTTAAGTGCTGCAGTACCTGGTATATTGATGTGCATCCTGTCCCACATTCCACCAAATACTTCTGACACTGCCCCCTTACTGGACACATGGCCACTGAATTTAGGAATCATAGATAAACTTACTAAGCTGGGCATTAATCCCTACGCCACTCGATTGGTTGCCAACTAGCTTACTGACAGAACCCACACTGTAAACGTAGCCTACTCCAAATCCAGCTCCAGACAAGTGACAAGTGGAGTACCTCAGGGTTTAGTCCTGGGACCACTCATGTTTGGCATCCACTTGTCTGAAGTACAGGCCAACACTAAGGGACTCTGGCTAACAAAGTTCGCAGATGACTGCAAACTGGGAGCCATTACTGAATCCCCAAATGATGTGGATATTGTACAAAAGGGCCTTACAGAAACAGATGTTTGGTGCCATAGCCATGGGCTCAAGCTCAATGCCAAGAAATGTATAGTTATCTCCTTTAGGAAAAAACATGCACCCGTGAATTACCACATAGGTGGCAGTACACTAAACACCAAAAGTGTGATAAGAGACTTGGGGACACAGGTGGACAGTGGTCTCACTTCGATAACTACATCGCCACAACAGTCAGGAAATCCTTCTATGTGGCACACCTCATCAGTAAGGGCTTTTCATCCAGAAAAAAGGAGGTCATTGTCCCACTGTACTCATCCCTCATTAGACCCATTATAGAATACAGTGCCCCATTTGGTATGTACCTCTCAAAGACATCTGCAACAACTGGAAAGACTGCAGAAATACCTCACTAAAAGAATCACAGGCCTAAAGCAGATGCCCTATGCTGACCATCTAAAAAAACTCCAGCTATACTCTGTCACATATTGTCTACTCAGAGGTGATCTCTGCTTAACATACAAGGCCATATCAAACCCAGAGCTGTTGGACATGCTACACTTAAAGAAATCCCAATCCCTCAGAGCCACATGCTCCAGAGATTTAACCCTTGTCATTACAATGAACAAAACATGCTGGAGGGATAGGTTCCTGACCCAGAGACTCCCCAGACTCTGGAATAGACTGCTCATACATGTCAAGCAGAGAGCCTCTTTGGCCCTCTTCAAAAAGAACCTTGGTGATTGGATGGGAGATAGGAAATTCACCGTGGGGATCACATCAATCACCCTGCTGGACAGGGGTCCAGGGATGTAAATATTGTGGGAAGAAATAGCCACAGAATTGTTATGGCTAGGCTTGTATAGGGCCTAGGGCCGATAGCCTAGTACCAACCTATGAACCTGTTTCTTCAAAATGATCTTTCAGCCACTGAATAGTACACCCAGGCAAGGCCAACATTTTAATAATCTTGCTGAGTACTGCCTAGACAATATCTTGCCCCCCCTAATTTGAATCACCAGATGGTTTCCAGTACCTCTTTGAGGATGTCCAGAAATCCCACACCTGTGCCTTTAAGAAGCTACCATAGCTCCTGAAACACTGGCTTCTCAGTAGCTATCAGTCAAATCAGGAGATTCTTCTTTGTTAGTATTTATCCTGCAGCTAGCTGCAGAGCTGGCATCTAGAAGCAGGACATAGGCTTACCACCATCTCAGGCACAGATGACCTTTTGGCCACTGCTCCTTGCTGCTGCCTCAATATTGAGGTCTTGAACAGGGTCCGAACAGGTGCCATGTCTCCAAATTCCCCAGGTATATGGAAAACACTTTTTTAGAAGTAGGATTCCACACAGAAGTATTAGGTGTTTTTAGAACACCATCATTACAGAACTGGGTTTTCCAGATCTGTCTATTTGCCAGTCCCATCCATCTAACCATAATCACTACCAGTTCATCACCAAATGGTAAACCATTTGACAGTTTAGTACCTCATTTTTCCTGAATATTCAGAACATTAGGTCTCAGGACTGATGATACAATTACTGTAAAGTTGATTATCAAACTTTGTTCCCAAGTCCTGTGGTACCAGGTACACATGTTCATCCTTATGTTCATACATAGTATTTGTTTTGGACAATGCATAACTAACACAGACTCCAGCAATTCACTGTTCAGGTTCAGGTGAAGCAAGCCATTCTTCTCTATCACTCCCCTCCAGGTGTCTCCACTATTCCCAACATGAATGCTGAAATCTAGTAGAACTGCAGAATCTGTACATGATACACTATTGAATATTGTATCTGTGATCTTTATCAAGGCAAAATATTTTGAATAGATGTTAGGTACCCACTGCACAAATAACAGGCAGTGTTTTCCTGTTTGCAACTTGCAGTCACATTTTCATGGCCTTATAATTTACTGGTACAAATTCCAATTGAGGGCTTATGAGTATCTCTGCATCCACTTAGGGACACTTCTGAGGGTCAGCTCTAGAGTAGAAGGGAGACCACTCCTGATTAAGCAGTCTAACCATAGAACCATTGCTGAGAGTCGGGATAAGAATGACTACATCTAACTGGTACTTTTCAACTTCACATGCACATTTTGGTTCCTTTTCCAGCCTGAAGAGCTACTTTTAACATCAGAGCTGACCCCCCCCCCCCGCCATGTTTCACCTTGTGAGTGGTAAAGCCAGAGTTTGGCTCCATTTAACTTTTTCTGGTGCAGATACCAGTGTCTGTGTTTTGAGTGGCTCTATTTAACTTTTTCTGGTGCAGATACCAGTGTCTGTGTTTTGAGTAAGATTCTCTGAGTTTTTAGCTGAACCCGTGTTTCAATCCCACTATGTTGCCATGGAAAAGCCACAATTACTTCCGGCTTTTCTACAGCAATTCAGTTACGTCACTAACCCAGACCTACAGGCAAAGCTGCTACCTGTTAGGTCCAGGTGCTTTAATTCATGCAGTAATTGGCTGCAATTCATGAAAGGGGTGGGGATTGAGGCAGGAAGAGCCTGCAAAGATCATGGCTGTAGGAGCGCTTTGTTTTAAGAACTTCTACAGCCACTAAAAAAAGACCGAGATTTTATTTTCTAATGAGCCATCCATCCAGCCATCCATTCATCCAGCCATCTATCCATCCATCCATCCATCCATCCATCCATCCATCCATCCATCCATCCATCCATCCATCCATCCATCCATCCATCCATCCATCCATCCTTCCATCCATCCAGCCTTCCATTCATTCATGCAGCCAGCTATGCATTCATGCAGCCAGCCATCCATCCATCCAGCCTTCCATTCATTCATGCAGCCAGCCATCCATTCATGCAGCCAGCCAGCCATCCATCCATTCATGCAGCCAGCCAGCCATTCATGCAGCCAGCCATCCATCCAGCCAGGCATCCATCCATTCAGCCATCCATCCATCAAGCCATCCATCCAGTCATTCATCCATCCAGTTGCTGCTCCCACCAACCAGCTAGCCACTCCAGCAGCCAGCCAACCAGTCAGCTAGCCACTCCAGCAGCCGGTCAGCTAGCCACTCCAGCAGCCAGCTAGCCAGCTAGCTAGCCACTCCAGCAGCCATCTGTTGTATCCATAACAGCATCTCCTTCAGCGTTCCTGTGGTGATGTCATGGTAGATGGTGTGGCCAGTGTCATATTGGCCACACCCCCATGTCCCACTTTGGCCCGCTTAAAATGTGGCAACCCTAAAGTATGTTCTGAGCTCATGCCCCATCTCTCCTCCCCCAAAACAGAGAGAGAGAGAGAGAGAGAGAGAGGTGAGCATTCTAAGCATTGTGATTCTGTTCTGCTCCCATCCCATGCCAGCTTTAGCAGGTGCCTGAGACACTAATCAAACTTAAGCCACCTGAACTGTAGTTAGGACTGTATCCTTATATACCAATACAATTGGGTAGTTACATCATTTTTTTTTTAATTTACAATTTAGAGTGTTTTTTCAATCCTACTTACCCAAAGCCAATTCTACTTTTACAGGGCAGGTCTTGATAAGTTCACATGAGTTTCCTATTTAAAAAGGGAGTACAGACTTTGGAAAAAAAACACATACGGAACTTACTGTTAACACATAGTGATTAGAGGTGTCTCTAATCATTATAAATAAATCATTTTACGTATTTCTTGGAGGTAAAAAAGATAGTAAGCTTGCAGTACAGTACACCTAAGGCAGACTGATGTAAGAGATGATGATAGTAGATAGTGGCTTTGGAATACTGTCCAGAAGGGAAATATTCTAGAGAATGTAGTATTACCCCATCCTTCAAACTATCTGTGGATATAGAGAATATGTCTTTCAACTCAAAGTAATGTCAGCTAAGATTTTGGGAAAATATATTTCTCACTCAGGAATCTGTAAAGCTACCACCAGCACCTCAAGGGTGCCAAGCAAAAGGAACAGTTAGACCACAATGGAATCTATGAGGGTTAAAGTGGTGGGACAGAGACTTAGGCCTCCTAATATACATCTGCACAGTTCATGTGATGACCTGGTATTGATAGATCCTTATAAGGCTGCATTACCAAAGAGGCTGCTCTATGTAGGTTCAGTGAAGTTTGGCAGAATGGTTAAGGTATTTACCTTACAGACACAAGGTACAGGGTTTTATTCTCACATGGGGTAATTGGCTAAGTTTAAAATGGTCCACAAGGGCAGTTAGCCTAGTATTAACCTAGGAACCTGGAACTGTTTTTCGTCTTTGGAGCACCTTGGATTAATTTTAGATTTGGAATTGTCACACAAGATGCTGCTTAGTGGTGCTATTAGCTGACTTTATTTTAACAGCTTTTGCTTTGTCTGATTTGTTACCTGCCACCAGTGCTTTTTTGTAAACAAAAAGGTGGCAGGACACATATGTTGAGTTTGTGGCAAACCATCCCAACACAACCCCCACCTTGCAGCCATTCCAGGGTCCCGTTTACTTGGCTATTTCTCCCCAGTTGCCATAAACACTGTTCAAAACTCTCAGTGTGCATACTGTTTTCTTTTTTATTTCTACAATGATTTATAGATATTTGGATTTAATTTAAAACTTTAATTTCAAAATTTATAGCACAAGCACTGATAGACATTCACAAAACAAAGCAATACAATCTCACAAATTGAAACGAGACTTAGCATTCAAACTTCTCTTTGAAACTAACATTCACTGAAACAGCATTAAAACCCACATTCAAAGAAAATGCATCTGGCCAGTGTCAGATTGTTACCTTTGGGCTGTTTTCAAATCATAGGCCCCTTGCACACATTTTTAGGATCATGCAAAAATTCTTTGATTCAATTCCTGATTGTATTAAATTATAATATATAATAATTCAATTATATCCCTTGTATAATACAGCACCACTTGTTAGAGCATGTTATAAATTTATAATTTTGAACATTTTTCCAGTAACCAATGAAACAAAACTTATGAACCAATGATGAGAAAATTGCCCAATTCAGAACATTTCAACCATAAAAGGCCACTGAAACATCTGTCATTACAATCTGCTAATATCGATTAATATGCACAATCTTTGCAGAAGTAAAAGTCATCTGAATAATTTCACATTAAAGAAATCTGTAACTAATAAAAAGGTTGCTGCTAACAAACACCATTACATTTCAGTGTTTCATCTACAAATTCAGTGCCTACTGCCCTTGAAGAATAAATTGCCTATGTTACATTAAAAAAATGATAAACTGGTAATATTGCAATAGGGAGTGGATGGCAAACTGTAAACAGGTTCATAGTTACTAGACATCTCATCCAAAGGAAGACATACTCAGGACTGCAGCACCTCACCCCCTTAAAATACAACACGTTATCAGCAATCCACCTACATGCTGTGGGAGTAGAACACACAGCCTTCTGCATCAAAGCATGAGTATGCTACCTGTTATATTACTAACACTGCTTTAAAATTCTATACCACAATAGTGATACAATTTGCTAAACAAAACAGTTGCACATTGTAAACAGACTTAGGATTACCATCAGTAAACCTCTATTCCCTTGAAGCTCACAATTCCTTGAAAATCCACTTGAAACTAAATTCCTTGAAAATGTACATGAAACTCAGTTCCTTGAAAAATGCAACTTGATAGTTGGGCTAGATGATTCAGGCTCTTGTTTCCTGTAGCTAAGATACAGGGCTTGAGCTTAAGCATTTACGAAACACCTGCTAACCATAACTAGGGCATTTCACACACATACCTCAAACTCTTAGTGCAAGAAATCTGGACAAAGCCTAAAATAAATAGGGACAGAATATAAATATTGTTCTCATGAATTCAGAAAATTGCTAGAATAACATGATTTGTATTAGTATGTATTTTTCTAAAGGATATGAAGTCTAAAACTCAAATGTCTGTCACTATTTAACAACTTCAATCCATTTTATGAGGAACAGACAAAAATAGGGGGGGGGGGGCAAAAATCTGGGCATTCTGCAAAAACCTGGACAGTTGAAAGGGATGCTACCAACGTCTTACACACACACACACACACACACACACACACACACACACACACACACACACACACACACACACACACACACACACACCTACCACTGTCTTTTACACACACACACAGACACCATACATCTGAACATCTTCACGCAAGAAATCTGGACAAAGCCTGTCTTAGTGGGGGGGGGGGGACAAAGGCCTAAAACTAGGGAAACATTTTAAATATTGCTCTTATAAACTTAGAAAGTTGCTAGAATAAGAGGATTTGTGTTAGAATGCATTTTCTGAAGGATATTAATTCTGGAACTCAAATGTGTGTTATACCTCTCAACTGTACAGATTTTCACAGAATGTCCAGGTTTTTGTCTTATATTTTTGGTCTGTTCCTCATAAAAATTGTCCTTTTTTGACAAATCACTGAGATGATCTAAGGATTAAAGTTACTAAATAATGACATACAACTCCTACCTCTCTCTTATACCCCCCATACCACTCAACCTCTTTCAGCAGAAATCTGGACAAATCCATAACTAATGGGAGGATAAACTAAAGGGATAGAACAACAAGTTTTGCATCAGTATGAATTTTCTGAAGGTTATCAGATCTAAAGCTCAAATGTCTGCCATTATTTTCTGACTTGAGTCTTCAATGATTTGCCAGGGATTTGCCAGAAAAACAGAATTTTATGAGAAACAGATCAAAAATATGAGGCAAAAATCTGTACCTTCTGTGAAAATCTGGACAATTGAGAGGTATGACCCCTCCCCACCTCCCTGTTGTGCACATACACACACACCATTTGACACACACACACACACACACACACACACACACACACACACACACACACACACACACACACACACACACACACACACACACCCACCTCCCTCTTACACACACATATACACACATGCATGCACCCATGAACGGAACCTCTGCAAACTGACACACACTCTATTGGAAACTCTGCATACTCACACACAGTCTTTCAGAATCTCTGCAAACTGTCTGCTCAAGGACCAGTAAATCTATCTCTGCAAACCTGCAAAATAAAGCAAGTTATCAAAATGCTGGTACACTTATGCCTTCTCAGGAAACTTCTGCTAAATGCATGCAAAGTAAAGGAATCAATTGGAACCTCACACAAAGTAAAGTGTAAAGAAATCCTAATTTGCATAATTCATAATGTCTGCAAACTGCCTGCTTAGACTCCATCACTCCTGGTGAAAATTAAATCTTGGGAGTGTCGGCTAGCTCACAAATTCGGACTCACTCCTAGCAAAGTAAAGAAATCTTATCTCACTTTGCTCCTTACCCGCACGCACACCCCATACATACCTACCTCTTACACACACAGACACACACACACACACACACACACACACACACACACACACACACACACACACACACACACACACACACACACACAAAACCCTATCTCTCACTTCTCCGGTCTAAATGTATTCAGGAATTACAATTCTGTGCTGGCGGAAGAGGAAAACGTAAACAATCAGTCACACAGATGCAACAGGTCATCTGTGCAACCGGATGCAAAGAGTGTTCTTAAAGAAGAACACCCTTAAAAAAAATTTTTTTTAATTAAAAGAAAATTAATCTCCTGGCCAGTGGGCCCTCTCTCAACCAGTGTGGGCAGTCGATGCCACAACCAGTTGTCGCTTCTGATGTGCCAGTATGCCGTACTGGCATGTACCATCCCAAAAAAAGCCCTGCCTGCCACTGTTGTGTTTTTATGTGGTATACTTGGAATGCTCACTCTGAAAAGTTACACATTATGCATGCAATATGTATTTTCTTTCCTTAAACTATACATTAGTTCATGTTGATTTAATTTCAGTGTCAATAAAACTGAAGGTGAATTTTAAATTGATGAAAGAGGTTACTAAGAAACTTTTCAGAAGAGAACAATGGGAGGGTGGCAGAAGACCTTGGGGGAGAAGAAAGAAGCATTTTATATATGGGAACTCAGTTATTAGGAGGGTAACACAACTGGATCTGGATACTGGGATGTCTGGTGCTTGCATGGTGCCTTGGCATGGAGGGACTGTGAATGACTATTTAGAACTGTGGGAGACGTTGCAAGGGCAAGTGAACTGATGATCAGTGTTCATTTAGGGATATGTGACTTGTTTGGAAACAGAATGAGAGAGATGCAACAAGATTTCTTACTCTAATAAGGGTTTTTGGGAAGACTGGAAGCACAATCAAATTTCTTGAGGTGCTGCTTGCCTCCAGTGAGTGATTGAGGTTAAGGTGCACTGTACTAAGAGGTTCAACATATGCTATTATGCCTGGTAGGCATCATATGGCTTTAGCTTCATAAGGGATTGGGGATCACCTTGGAGGGATACAGACCTCTAATGGTGGAATAATCAGCAATAGTCTGCACTTGTTCTTGAAGAGAACTATCATCTTAAGTAAAACAGGAAGGCAGAACTAGACAACAGGAGTTTTAAAAGTCTGACAAGTAAGATGATGGGTACAAAGTCAGTGAGACTACAAAGAAGGGTAAGAGGCATTGAACAATTCAAGAAAAATATACAGAGATAACAAAAAATGGCAGAGCTGCAAGAGAATGCACACCACTGCCCTTAATGTGTACAAGGAAATCTTCAAACTGTAAACTTTGATAGAGGTGCCCTGTCTGGAAATAGTGACAGTCACAGAAACATAGTGCACACAGAATTGTGAACAGGACGTTAGGACAAATGGGGAAGAGGTGAATTTCTGTACATTAAGATGGGGCTTACAACAACGTAAATACAGGTACAATGGAAGGGTAGGAAATGCTATTAGTCATCACAGAGACAGGAAATGTACTACACACTATACAGCAGTGGTTTACTGACCCTATTCATAAGGAAAGAAAAAGGACAAGATATAAATACTAGGATATCAGAAAAAGATCCTATGATATGGCTTACAGGAGGATCTAAATATGCAGATATTAGCTAAAGCCGTAAATAGCACGTAAACAGGAGCAGAATTTCGAAAGGTCTGAGTCCTGGGCTCTGCTAACTCTCTCTGAAATGCAGAGAAAATGGTCTTGCTCAGTTGGTTGACTGGTTGTCCCTATAATAGCACTCTGACCACTGCTCTTAAACAGCTCACTCCATTCTGTGAACACCAAACTTGTAGGAGGTTATGTGAGTCATGGTTCACTTGGGACCTCTGCCCCTTCGCATCTGTCTGCCAGAGATAAGACCCTACTACCTAACTGTTTTAAATAATTCTGACATAATAGCTGTCAAATATATAAAGTTTATCAAGACATGAAAGGTGGCACTGAGAATGACCAACTGACGAATATTTTTCTCATGAAATGTATTTAGACTGAGTACTATGGTCATTCTTAAGAAGCTATTAGATTACCCAAGAGAGGTTTCTCAACAGAAATCTTTGAGATCAACAAAGTGTTTTCAGACAAATCAGTGACAAGCACTATATTTTCTGCAAAAAAATACCAAACTTGCTAATTAAAGCTAAGAAGTAGTGACATTAAAGTGACACTAAAGAACAATTTTACACTCAAACTAATGGAACAAAAATGTAAGAAAAGCAAAAGTCATTACAAATTCTAATATTCACCTTTTTTGACACAGGCTTATAATCATTGCTGGCGTTCACAGTAGACAGCCTGGTTATCAAAATTCATTAACTATATTGCAGTATTTAATATTACTGGGACAATAGACTGAAAATTAACTTTTTTTCCCCACATGGCTGATAAAAAGGTATACGATATATACCAAACATTTTCAGAAACCTTAAGACACTTACACAGAAATGGAGGCATCAAAGATGGTGGCATATGTCTGTGTAGGACAAACACAGTTCAATTTTGCTGTTTTGCTTCTGGACTTTGAGTATTTGTTCTTCTTTCGGCTTTCCCGGTTAGGGGTCGCAACAATAGAACTCCAGTCCGCTAATGATTGGCAGCAGATTTTTACGGTGCTGAGGTGCCAGCTGGACGCCCAACCATCAACAAAGGCATGCCCATTCTATGCACGTCTTTCGAATGCCACTCAATCACGGGGAGGACATGCAGACTACACACAGAAGGCACTCTGGACTTTGTGTATTTAATTATCCAAATTATATTTGTTATCAGTGATGCTGCAGTCATGTTTAAAACCTGCGTCTTGTATCAACTCATGCTGTTTTTTTCAATTGATCCCAGGAGTTCCTTCATGTATTTTAACTCACTAGAATGCAACATTGTCTCAAGATTTGTTTTCCTCTTGTTTGGGTTCTGCATCATTTGAGGTTTTTCAGACTGTCAGCCAAACGATTGGACAGGATGAACACCTTTTATGCGGAGAAGTCAATGTTATTGAAATAAGAGCGACAGAACAAAAGCTCACTTCTTTGCAGTATATTACTTTAACATGTAAAGGTCAAAGGTCTCAGTTACCGTTACAAATTATAGGCATACTTTGACAAGCCCATGTTCCTTTCTAAAACCCAATTAGAGTGACAGCAATCACTTGGGCTTGAAATATTCCACTGGCTATAACCTTGTCTTTGGACCAAACCGTACTGCTGATCGTTATTATATTGACAAGCAGTCGGTGGTCAGATCCTCCAAGTGACTGACAGGAGGACCAGAATATCAGAAATACTGTGTGTGCTATGAGATTGCTTAATTTATATTTTCACATGCAGCTATCTATAGATTGCATTAACTCAAACCAGGACATTACGTTTGGCATTTTTTTATTTAGTCATATTGACCTTTTACTCTAATAATTTTATTTTCTTATAGCTTAAGTAATGTTTTAGTTGAGCAACGATTTACTGTTAATTGTAATGTTGGAAAATGAGTATAAATTAGAAAAAAGTGTTTTCATGTAGTCTTTGAATTAGATCACAATGTAAAACAAAATAAACTTAAATAAATACCTTGTAGAAACTGATATAAGACTGATATTTTGGCAAACTTTCATTAAAGAAAGGAGTGAGTATAGTGATGCCATGAACCAAGGTCTTAGTAACTGTCTAGCATATTTTATCACATTATTTTTTTTTAGGAATTGGATGCTGGAAAGAAGAACCAGACAGATGAAAGTCTGACCAATTCTTCAGGATTATTAGCTGCCCTGGAAGCACTACCATTGCTTATAAAGCTTCAACTGCATTCACATGCATCTTGACTGGTTCCTTATTACAAGACTGGGACAGAACAGACATACTCCAGTGTTTCCTTTCAATTTTAGTAGCTCTTAACCCACTAACAAGGTCAGGCAGAATAGACTGCAATGTGTCATTGGTGGGTCTGCTAGATTAATGCTAACTAACCGGCTGACTTGTTAAAGTTTGCATGCACTGAGATCTGTTAATCAGTGGTTGTCATTCTGAACTGTGTGTGTTTGCGTATGTGTGTGAGTCTGCCTGTCCATCAGAAAGAATGTGTCAATGTGTGGTAAAAGATGCACACTAATTTGGAAGCTGCTATAATGATTTACTTTATTGATAAAAAAATCTTTAATTCAGCGATTTAAAGAAAAAAAACTTTTCTGGTCTTATTTTGAGTGCATGCATAGTAAGTTTATAGAGAAACAGCCTACTGTAATTTTACCAAAGAGGTAAGGTTCTATAGCCAAATGCTGTAGTAATCCTGACAGAAAATATTTGCCAAATACATCAAAACTAGTATAGCATAAAAGCTAATCAAACAAATGCAGATATATATGCATCTATCACTTTTATTGCTCCCTCCCCCAAAGGAAACTCAGTAAGTCTCTTGCTCTGTGTCACACTTTAGGTAAATGGACACTCAGGTATTCAAACTGAGGACAAAGCTTATTAGGAGATCAACTCCGTCATATTTTGCGCTAAATTGTTAAGACATTTTCATTTGCATCTTACTTTAATACCTGATCAGTGATGTTTGTAGAATTTCTTGAAAGGGTGACCCACATGGTATGTCAGCATTAGCATAGCACTTTCTTGCTCTGTGAACAATCATGCTTTTTTAAAATTATTTATTTGTTATGCTTTTTTGACTAGACTAGTCCAGTGGCGGCTGGTGACTTCAAATTAAAGGGGGGCTGCAGGAGACAGCTGAATGGGTGAGGCCAATGGGAAGGGGTGTGACCAACTAGAAAGGGGTGGAGCTATGCTCAAAACCACAAGAACTGGAACTTTAATTAAATACGCTGCCCTGGGTGCCAAACCATCATTACGGGAGTCCAATCAAGACAAAATGAAGTGCAGAAGAAAAAATATTGTAATACATTGGCTACATAACAGCTTACTTAATATCTAGATGGAAACACAAAGGTTGTGAGGCATGAAAAAATAAATTACTTTTTAAATACATTACTGGAATGCCAGTCAAAATCAAGTATAAAAAAACAAGCAGCACTCAACTCAAATCACTTCTCCTTGCACTGCAGTTCTAATTATAATTTATATTCAGCTTTATAAAATTTACAAGTAACATGTTGAAAGTAGCAATCTCTGTGATACCCCCACTTGTAAAAATGTTTATCCAAAAAACACCTGCTGTCTGACAACAACTATCTACTTGTTTCATGGGGAAGACATGATCAAAGTAAAAAATGAACAGCAAACAAGAAACAAGCTCAAGATAAATTGCTTAAAGGATTACTGCACAAGTTATGGACCACACATAATAGGGTGGCATTGTTTAGTTTATGGGTACAGCCTGCAAGATGACTGCAAGTCTCCAACAAATGTAATGAGCTTCTGAAAATACTGTAATCCTGTCCTTTATTACAAATACTGTCATATGTAATTCAATACCTAAGGCTTATACGTTATTTAGTTATGTAAATATTCTCTGCATGGCAACAACAAAAAGGCTTTCAATGTTGGTAATTCTTTAAAAGTATTCTTATTAAAGCTTACTTGCATCTTACAATCTCAGACAAGCTTACCTGATGGTCATTAAAGCATTGCTACTTAAACACAGAGCAACAGAGCACTGCGACAGCATGCATTTTCTGAACACTAAGAAGCATAAAATAGTATAAAAATATGACAGAAAACCAGAACATTCTGCAAAATCAAGGAGAGATAAAAAGCCACTGTTGCACTTGTGTCTACCTAGTATGAGGGAATACTTTGCACACTGCATAACTGCTCCTTGCCTTGCTTGGACACATCCAGAGTCATTACATGGGGGAGTGTGGTGCAACAAGTATGTCACAATTTGAAATGTCTCTGGCTGACGGTGATGGCTCTGACATTCATACCTCTCAACCTCAGAGTAAGAAATCTGGACAAAGCCATACATAGAAGTGGGACACAAGCACAAAAATAAGGACAATTTTTAAATATTTCTCTTATAAACTTAGAAAGATAATAGAATAGTAATAGGTCTTGCATTAGTATGAATTTTCTAAAGGGTATGAAATCTGAAACTCAAATGTCTGCCATTATTTTCCTAACTTAAATCTTTAATGATTTGCCAGTAATTTGCCAGAAAACCACAATTTTATGGAAAACGGACCAAAAATGTGATGTAAAAATATAAAATTGTGACACAATACAGCTGGAAACCTGTCAAAGAAGGGACACCTTTTTAATATTAGTCCTGTTAAGTTGAGCAGCTGACAAAATAAGAGAATCTACATGCATTTCTGAAATAAAAGTAATCTATAACTCTGATCATTGCAGTTATTTATAATTGTAAACCCTACATGTTTTCTTCCAAAATTGCCATTTTGTGGAGGGATTATTAGGGGGAGAGCAACATTTTGAGCCAAAACTGGGGACAGTTGAGATGTTTGGATATTCCTAATTCTATAAAGTGATTTATTTGCACGTACCTCTCAACCTCGTAATGTAGGAAATCTGGACAAGGCCAAATATATTGGGTGAACATACAAACAGTACTAAAAATTGCTCTTGTATAAACTTAAGACAGTTGATAGAATAACAGGTCTTGCTTTAGCATGCATTTTTCTGAAGGTTATGATGTCTGAAACTCAATGTCTGTCATTATTTAGTCACTTCATTCCTAAATGATTTGCTAGAAAACCACAAATTTTATGAGGAACCAACCAAAAATAAGAAGCACAAATCTATTAATTCTGCAAAAATCTGGACAGTTGAGGGGTATAGTTCAGCTGGGGGTGTCTTTGAGTTGGCTGCCCTTTCCCCCTCACAAAATCATGGTCGAATGGAGCCTCCCCCTGCAGCCATTCCAATGTCCCATTCCTTGGTTATTTTGCCCCATTTACCATAGACACTGTAATGTGCATACTGCTTTACTTCTGCAATGATTTGGAGTTCATTTAAAAGTTTTATTTTGATTTTACAGCACAAACACTAATAGATATATGCTAAACAAAGCAATGCAGTCTCACAATGAAAATAGACTTAGCATTAAAACTTCTCTGCCCTTGAAACTCACATTCATCGAAACAGCATTGAAACCCACATTCAAAGAAAATACATTTTGTTAGTGGCAGATAAAGATTAACTTTGGGTTGTTTTCAAATCATAGGCCCTTGCACACAAAACATACACGTGTTCGCCTTCCTGATTGTATTAAATTATATTCCTTGTACAATACAGTACAGTTGTTAGAGGGCATTTTAAATTTATTGTTTTGAACATTTTTCCAGTAAACAATGAAACAAAATGCATGCACCAATAATGACAAAACTGCCCAGTTCGGAACATTTCCATCATAAGTCTACTCAAACTTCTACAGTCCACCAGTATCAGTAAATATGCACAATCTGAAGAAGTAAATGTCATCTAAATAATTCAACATTAAAGAAATCTGTAACTAATGAAGAGGTTGCTGCTAGCAAACAACTTTATATTTAATTATTTCATCTACAAATAAAGTGCCTGTTGCCCTTGAGGAATAAATTGCCTATGTTGCATTAAAAAATGATAAGCTAGTAATATTGCAATAGGGAATGGATGGCAAACTGATGACAGGTTCATAGTTGCTAGGTATCTCCACCAAAAAGGACTGCAGCATCCAATTCCCCTTTACAACACAGTACAGTATCAGTAATGCATCTACCTACTTTGGGAGTAGAACCCACAGCGTTCTGTATCAAAAGCAAGTACACTCACTACCTGTTGTGCTATCAACAATGCAAACAGTCTCAGCATAAGCAGCACTAAACTTTTGTTCCCCTGCAGCTCTCAGCTCCTTGTAAAATCCACTCGACACTCATCTGTATCTCTGAACTTTGCAGCACAAGAAATCTGGAAAAAGACAATATTTACTGGGGGGGGGGGGGGCAAAAGCCCAAAAACCAGGGACACATTTTAAAGATTGCTTGTATAATGTTGGAAAGTTGCTAGAATAAAATTAAACTTAAATGGCTAGCATTTAATGAATTCAGTTCTCACCATAGCTGTCCAACTCTTAGCAAAAAAACACCTGAACAAAGCCAGTAATGGGGGAAATACAGCCCCCAAACATATTCAGTGAATTCAGTTCTCACCATAGCTCTCAACCTTAGCACAAAAAACCTGGATGAAGCCAATAATGGGGGAATACAATCCCCAAAAAAGGGACAAATTTCAAATATCCATGTTATAAACTTATAAAATTGCTAGAATAAAAGGTTTTGTGTTACCATGTACTTTCTGAAGAATATGAAGTGTGAAACTCAAATGCCTGTTATTTTTATTTAACATTTGCTATCCAGGAAAGTCTGACTTGGAACAAAAGCCAAACAGAGGCCCAGAAACACTCCAGACACATATCTTTGTAAGGTGGGAGGACATGCAGACTCCACACAGAAAGCACCCCAGCCAAGAATCAAACCAGATAACCTGTAGCTGTCAGACAACAATGCTAGCAGTGCACCACTGCACTACTTACTATATAAGGAAGCAATAATACAGAAACCACAGATTTTATGAGGAGTCGAACAGAACAAATATGAGGCAAAAATCTGCAAGTTTTTAAAAATGGTGGTGGGTAGGGAATTCAGGCCCTTGCCACCTACAACCAAAGTGCAAGGTTCAAGGTACATGTTCTCTCTAGCCACCAGTATATAGCAACTGGGACATTTCACACACACACTCTTTCTCTAGCTTTTACTTTAAACAGAAACCATTAGTAAAAGCACACTCTCAACCCAGTGATGAAATGTTTACTACCTGCGAACATTTTAGCATTAGTACCCAGTCACACTTAATATTCGATGTTGCCCACTTTTACTTCTCCAATACATGACAAAATGTACTTGATCAGTTCTGACACTGAAAAATTCTTTGAGGATTGGTAACTTTGACAAAATGTACTTTACCCATAACACATCAAAGTCCAAGGATTCCTAACAGTGACAAAGACTCTCATACTCAATATAGCACACCAACATAGCTTTCTGGATAAAAGGGAGATATACAGTATCTTTTTCCATAAACTAGGCAGCAGTTACTTCCAAAACAATTAAATAATTTATTCCTGCATTGGCGAAAATAAAGAATCGAAGTCTATAACATTCAGCTGGTATCCTGTAAAGTCTGCCCACTTAATCCATTTAAAGGAAGATGCCTAAGTCACCACAGAAAAGTTAACATTTCTTCCTTACTGCATTGTAATGCCAAGAACCAACATTACTGGCAGCCATTTCCACTCTATGAATATGAGAGACAAGCTTCTTTGGTTTCATAGAGCTATAGCCCTCTCTTTTATACACCATTTAATGACATAATTGGCTATAGTAACTAAACCATGCAGAAATCCTCTCTTCCTGATTTAAGAAGCGATCAGTTTAAAGCAACAGTCCTATGGATAGCTTTTATGCATTCATTTTTCTTCAGCTATAAAGTTAACAGTTATATTTGCACTAATAACACAATGCTTAAATTATTTTGCACCATTTTGAGACAACATTTTGGCTGAAACCACTACACTATGATAGAATGACATCCCTCCATCCCCCACTTGAACCCTTGGTTTTAGGTACTGTAGATGTACTGTGAGACCTGCACTTGCCGTGTTGCATTGGGCTGGTCAGTCCTGAGCTATGTTTCACCATGAATTTAAAGGCTACAAATAGCTTGCCTTTCTAAATAGTCTTGTGTTTCCATCCTGCTGCGTATTCAGTGGGACATAGTCTGTAAATAATGTAAATTATCAGCTGAGAAGGTAGTAATGTAATGATAGTAACACCTACTTAAATGCAAGCATTCCCTCACAGCAGCGGAATACCTTGTTTCTGCTCTGCTCAATGTTCAACTCAAACCACATATAGGATGTTTTTCCTATCAATGTTTGTGATAATAATCCCCTTAGTACGATGTCTCATGCACCACTATATACTAGTGAAGAATTATTGAAATCTGGTGGAGATAATCCAGGCTCTGAAAAAACTATAATCTTCAAATGTATAAAAGCACTGGCTGCATCTTGGGTGGGTTCCATTTCACCATTAAGGACATCATCCCTTTTAGTCAGTTCGGCAAGATGTTATGATATCAAAATACCACACACACAAACACACACACGCGCGCACACACACACACACACACACACACACACACACACACACACACACACACACACACACACACACACACACACACACAAATACATTATTGTTTTCTCTCCCAGAAGTCTAAAAACAATGTAAAAATACATTCACTTGCTTTGTATTAGGTTATATAATAGCAAAACTGATGTTATATAGTCTGAAAACTGTTATGCAGCAACAATCCCAGCCCTGTTTCTTTATATATGAGGCTATTCTTTTTCTCATATCTGTTTGATTAAACAGTGCATTCATAACATGGTCATAGTTTTATTAATAAAATCTATTACTTACCACATCACAATCTATTCTTGCTGTAGGAAATCCTAAGTTTCCTCCATGTAACATTTTATTTTACCCACCACAGCTAGCAAAACAATGACACAAGTAGGATTGTAATATTGCCAAATGTGCACACACACACACACACACACACACACACACACACACACACACACACACACACACACACACACACACACACACACACACCTCTTGAAGATTTATTTTCATTTTCAACAATCTTATGAATGATAAGCAAAATAAACTGTAATCCTTACAATCAGGGACAGATGTGAACTAAGTAAATTAATTAATTTTCTTTTTAATAAATATTTGACAAAAGTAAGCTAAGATATAAAATATGTTATAGTTCTCTATTTATAGCTCCGTCTGTAATTTTAAGATAATCATTATGCTGAATGTATTAACCTGAATGTATGAAGCCAACACTTTAAAAATGAAGATTAAAGTATCTCTTTTGCAAAAAAAAAAAAAAAGGGTACAGAGCCGATTCCAGCAGACCAGCACCTACCTCAATTAATGCATCTCATCTTCCTCTCTGGTCTCTCAGTGCAGTCAGTGCAAGCCCTTAGCTGCCCAAGACAAAAAAAAATAAACTTTTACGAAGCAGTAAAGCACCACCAACGACAATGCTAGTACGCCACTGAATCCAACGGTCCCAACCTCTTGATCAACACAAGTACAGTACTACTGTGCTAGTGCTACTGATTGTTTCTTGCTCTCTTTTTTGAGAAGAGAGCGAGAACCAATCAGTAGCAATCCAGCCATCCACGCCACGTATGTGCCTGCGAACGTGGCAGTCCGAACCCCCTTCTAATTTATGGTGCGGTTAAACTGCTTATACTTCTGGGCATCACACTGATGCTTTTTCTTTAATCTGGACTGCCTTTTACAGCAGTCAGATACTAGAAGATGCTGCTATTATGTTGTTAAAAAATAAAAAAAAAAACTGAACTCAACGAGCATGCGCAGTTCGAGTTCCGGGACTGAGAAAACGCAAAATATTTTTTTATGAATTTGGCAAATGAAATGTAAATGTCTACACTTTCTTCTTTTTCCTGTGAGGGCTACAGTCCAGCAGTCCGATAGCACGAGCCACCCCTGAACTAGTCCCACTAGTCTAGCAGCCTCTTTTCAGATGAGACGCATAGTGGTATTTCCTGGAAATTTGGCCTGTGTACTGGGGGAAATTGCCTACTACTTTTTATAAGGGAAATTGGATCTTTTACATCCATGTAAGCTACCATCAATTCAAGCTGATGGGATCTTGGTTTAACATCACATCCAAAGGGCAGCATATTCATATTATGTCAGTAGCACTGCCCCACTGCCCAAAGCTAAGCTCTTGCTGATCCTAGTTCTGGGGTAGGTTTTCTTTCTTTAAACAAAGTAATGAGTATTTTGCGATCTGCAGATAACATTAAACCATGATTATACAACTTTTTATGATGTCTTTGGATTCCAAAAACTATGGCTTATCTTTTCTTGCCCCATTGTGAATACATTTTTTTCCTTTCAGCAGGTGTCAGTATATGAAACAGAAAGTGGTCTGTCATTACTATTAGACATGCTGTGTGAAGACATATCTTCTACACCATAACATGCAGCATCACAGGAGAGGACTAACCAGTTATCAGGTGACTAATGAACAAATACATGAGCAGATTGTAGCAAAAGTTTTGTCTTTTGAAATTGTACTTCATGATCTTTGTCCCATGTTCATATCTCATCTTTGAGAAACATTTTTTTCATTTTTCCTCCCAGCCTTACATCATTTTTACCAGCTCAGCCCTCATTCTCTATCCACGCTGGGTCTACCAGCCACTCAATGCCCCCTAATCTTAATCTGGTAATTGCTGGTACCGGTCATGGATCTAAGGCAATGAGGCTCAGCACATCTCAGCTTCTGTCCGGGGGGGGGGTCTTACTCGGCCTACCTGTTTCCCCTTTGTTGTAACATGGTATGATCCCTAGGTGGGCATACAGTGTGGGATAGTGGCATATGCAGGAGTGGCCTTAGGTCAACTGGTGCCCTAGGCAAAAGGGTTCCATGGTGCCCCCCCACCACACCACCCGGTGCCCCCATCCTTGTCTACCTTCACCAAATAAATACTGGAAAAGTGCCCATACTAGAGCAGTGCCCTAAGCGGCTGCCTAGTTGGCCTATGCCTAAGGTCGGCTATGGGCATATCACATCGCCTTCACAGCAGCTCAGCCAGGCTCACTTCCAACTCCTGACCATGCCTCCTCTGGTAATGTCCCTGGCCTCCACTAGGGATTGTCGTCAAGAAATGCCCATGTATCATCCTCCTTCCAGCGTGGGTGCACCCACCCCTCCCTGCTGATCTGTCAGTCACCCAAGATGCTAATCGAACCTGGGTTACTTGGGTCATAGTCAGGGCTTTATCCATCTATGCCATAGGAGCTGTTACATCTTTGAGAAACAATTGATGTAAAGTGTTTTACAAGGTGGTCAGATTTGTTAAATACCTATTATGATTACATTGGTTACTAAAAGATTACTTTTCAGAAAGGAGTCACCAGACAACTGGACTTTTATTTTATTTCAATTATATTAAATACCTTTAGAAACGTTATTTATAGAAATCCAACACACAAGGCGTTGATTTTTCTTCTTTTCACTATAGCATACACTCAAAATAATAGTTTCATTTCAAAGTTAGGCACAATGATTACATTTAAAGAAAAAATATATATATTGGTTTCAATTAATGAATAATGAAACCTGCATTTTATTGATCATATGGTAAGTAAATATGATTTAAACAAAGATATGTAGTTGGATGTCAGTCTTGCAAACAATATGTAGAAGATAAAATTAAGTCAATTCAACCAAGGGTAAGAGATCTTATCCCAAAATTAATTGAATTTTTAATACTATTAATATAACAAAACACACTGGGAGAGGATCTGTTATCCAAATTATATAGAGTGGTGAGAAAAGAAACAAAAAGTTGCATTGATAATTATTGTAACTATTTTACTCACATTAATAACAGACCTCCAGATGAAGAGGATAAAAAAATCATTTTAATATATTCCATTCATAAAACTTCTTTTCTTAGATGGAAACTTTTTACTTGGAAATTCTTGCATAGATCTTTCTACACACCTCATAAAATTGAATTAATGTTTAAAAAGAAGCAAGCTTGTTGGAGATGTAAACAGGAGCCTAAAGCAGATTGGTAGCACATGTTTTTTATTGTGTTGTGCTCACACCTTATTGGAATAACATTAATCTTTTTTACAGGCTTTATTTGGGGACAATTTTGTTTTATCTAAGTCATTATTTCTTTTTAATACTCCTATTCTTGTTTGTGTTAAAAGAATGAAATCCCCTCTTTTATGATCCATTTTATGAATTGCGAGGAAAGTTATAACCAAGAATTGGAAGAATGAACCCACACCCTCTTTCAAATACTTCACAAATATTGCAACTAAAGCATGTCACCTGGAAGTTATCACCATTAAATCAAGATCTACTGGAATCACCTCCTACTATAATACGTGAACAAATATCAAGGAACTGCTTGATAAACAAAAATAGCTATACTCATGTCAATTGTAATGTATAGGATTTTTTTGAGAATCTTCATTGTTAGTAGGCACTCTTGTAAATAGTTCCTGTTTGTTCTTGTTCATATTGTTCTTTTTTATGCTTACAGATTTATAAATACAGTTATTGTCATGATCAATTTGTTTAGTTAAAATCTAATAAAAACATTTTAAAAAAAAAAGAACTTATTAAGATAATTAAGTAACCTGATATACTTTTAACTCTGTAACATTTAGAAAATGAAACGTCCATAATGACATTTACTTTAATCTCTGCAGGATGCAAACCATATGTGTGTCTCCTACAGATCCTATATATTGCAATTCTATTAAAAAATAACATATTTATTTATTTTTAAGCAGCATGTCCTCTAAACTGTATAAATGCCCCTCTGGTGTTGCCCCAGTAAATATGATATTCTCCCGATGAATTACAAAATATGATTTTCCATGTAACACATTTTCTCTAGTTCTTAAATGTACAGCAGGTACAAATGCCTTTCCAAAAGGTAAATGGTTGTATGTAAACATTTCTTTATTAGTTTTTGTAGTCAAGTATTTATAATGCAAAATCATTTCTTAAAATCATGGCTCATACTTGACTCAAAAACCTTCTGCCCCCCCCGATCAATATTTCAAAAGGTATCTCTAATCAAAGCATGCAGTTCTGTTCGAGAGAAGCTACTTGGTCAGTGGGCGTTTGAGTTCCTCATCTACTGTAACACACATTGCATTAGGAGCTCATTTGAGTCAGAAGACTTTAGGTTTAGCACTTACTGGAATACACATAGTACTTGTAGTCCCCTTTAATATAGATGCTTTGTAAGTACAACCACATGTTTAAGAAATGCTTTTCCTAAAAGCCTCATCTTTAGAATCTGTATGGTTTATTTATCCTCAGTGTAAATTAATTTACTTGTCTGGCAGTTGTCCATCCATTATTTTTGTTTTTGTCCAGAATTCTCGAGCAAAGAAGTTGAGAGATGTGTATATATTACAGTGACACTGCTCACACTGCTTTCAGTATACATTACAGTGACACTGCTTTCAGTATACATTACAGTGACACTGCTCATACTGCTTTCAGTGTATATTACAGTGACACTGCTCACACTGCTTTCAGTATATATTACAGTGACACTGCTCACACTGCTTTCAGTATATATTACAGTGACACTGCTCAAACTGCTTTCAGTGTATAGAACAGTTATCTATATACTGAAAGCAGTGTGAGCAGTGTCACTGTAATGTATACTGAAAGCAGTGGGAACAGTGTCACTGTAATATATACACTGCTTTCAGTATATAGAACAGTGACACTGCTCGCACTGCTTTCAGTATATAGAACAGTGACACTGCTCACACTGCTTTCAGTATTGACCTTAGAACTTACCAGGTTGCCTTCTAGTTACATTTCCTTGGTGAATGGCTTTACTTTCCACACATTTAGAATTGGGATGCTATATAAAGAAAACGTTTGCTCTGCAGTCACCAGTTCTTTATCATGAACATGATATGAAAAAAAATTCTAAAATAATATTCATGAATTTTAACCCTTGCTTTCTTAAAATACTTTTTTTTTCTTATTTGCACAAACATTGTGTATTCACTATTACCATACCTCTCAACCTCTTACATCAAGAAATCTGGACAAAGCCTAAAATAATGGGGGACAAAGACCCAAAAATGGGGGCAGATTTTAAATACTGCTCTTATAAACTTAGAAAGTTGCTAGAATAACAGGATCTGTGTTAGCATGCATTTTCTGAAGGATATGAAGTCTGAAACTGAAATGTATGCTATTATTTAGTGGTATTTAATGACTTCAATCCTAGGTAATTTACCAAACAAACATAAATTTTATGACAAAGAGACCAAAATATGAGGAAAAATCTGAACAGTTGAGAGGTATGGTATTACCACAGGCACTGTATTTATATCTGCTTTATTTTATAGTTAGCAGTTGTGTGCTGCTTTCTTTAGGCATCGCTAACGTACTTTAATTCTTTCTGTGTCCTTTTCCTTCATTTACTTTTATGCTCTTGTACGTTGTTACATGTCACTACAATTGATTTTATTTGTACATTTTGGTTTTCTGCTTCTCCTCCTAGAGCAATCTTCTGAGATATTTTCACATGTTAAATCAGTATCTGTCAGCAATTCAGTCATCATTTAGTCCACATGAAATCCTGGTTTAGCACTTCCTGCAATTCCTTTTTTTTTTATTATAGTCTTGGTCCAGTTTTGTCAGTGGAATCACATAGTCCTTGTAAACACTTTAAAGTCAGCAATCAGAATATGGTAAGCAAGATTGCTTAAATGCTTACCAATTCACATGAAATGTTTTCACTGGGTTTCTCAGGGCTTCGTTAATTTTACATTAGGCTGTAGGTGGCAGCTCCAGCTAAACTGAAAATATCTTTTCTTTTATCTTATTTCTCAATATCAGTGGAAACAAAATCGAACAGTTTTCATCTGTATGGATCTTGTATTAGTGTAGTCAAAATATCTACAGTTTGTATTTTGTTTCTATCATTTCATCTTCCTGTAAAGTTTTTGCAAGTCTTTCAAGTCACTGACATTCTCATCACAGAAAGCAGGCTATTACACCTTGGTCAGAAAGTTGAATATCACACATATATTTATTTATTAGCATTTGTTTACTGGGATGATCTGACAGGGCACGCAGAGTGACCCCGTTTCAGTGGAGAGAAAAATTCCAACCTGAACTAAAACATGTAACAGAAGTTTCAATAACAGGATCCATACATCCAAAATGTAATATATGCATTCTAAGAATTAGAGAGGGAGAGAGATACAAACAATAACTAAACTTTTAGGAATATAACAAATGGGCAATGCTTATACATTGTTCACCTCAGTCATACAAGTCTTCAATGTAAAAAAGAAAAGAAAAACATCAAGTGAAGTATCTAATGACTTAAAAACTTTAATATCTGTGGGTCTTTCTCCATGGAAGCAGAAACAAGAATAGCTCTGGCTATATGAACATGTTTTAATCAGTTTGAACACCACCAAGGCTGGGGATATCACACTGATAAGTTTGTTAAGGCTAGTAAATAAATAACATTAAGAAGTTACCTTATTTGCCTTCAGTCAGGAATAACACTTCAGGATGTGCAAACAGAAATTTTATTTACAGCACTGGGAGACTATCTCCATAAAAAATTGTAAACTGGTCTCATTGAACAAAGAAAACTGCATATTTTATACATTTGCTCATTAATTCAACCATGCAAAGTTTTGATGTTACAGTACTTGTGGCAAATCAATGACTTTAGAAATGTTTTCATTCCTCGTGATTCTCACCTTGGACTTCACGTGAACACCTTCTTTTACATGACTCACTTGCTCCAAGGATCTTGTTTTCTGACCTTGGACATTTCACTTATCAGCATACTTTCCCTAGCAACAACTCACTCCCAGCCTGGACGAATTAGGCTAACAAATTCCTTTTACACTAGCAACATGCCTCTGTTCCTTCTACACTTACTTTATTTCACATTAAAAGAATGCAGTTGAAACACAGCAGTAACTTCAGTTTATGAAATTGTATTTTTCCACTGCCCTACATACACATTATATTGTTTTTTAACAATCATATTAAAGAATCATTAATGAAACTGGAAATTAATATACATTTTAATAAGACTGATCTTGTCCTATAACAATCTCTCCCCTTTGACACTATTAGTGTCATACAATACATGTAATTGTATTTTTATTTTTCCTAACTTAATGAAATAAGCTTCAGGATCATAGTATTTATCTCTGGTGATAGAATTTTCATTATCTGGTATGTTCAGGGTTATTTCACATGCAGACATGGTTAAATGTCTTGTAATTATAGCCTTCAAAACAGAGAATGTTAAGATGATCAAAAATATAATAAAAAGTACAATTACAATACCCTGGACTATACTAGTTCCCAGGTTACCAAAGACACTACCCAACCATCCAAAAAGTGTCCATTGCTTTGATTTGCTGTCCAAATCCTTTGCCCTTTGCTCTATGAAATATGCTTCCAACAGGCTCTTCCTCAGCTTCTGCTAAAGCTGCTAATACCTTCCCCTCAAATTCTCTTGGAATATCCAAATACACCCCTTGTGATGTATAGTAAACAGTACAGTCCTGTTTGCACAGTAGATCTCTCCCTAGCAGATTTACTGGTGCAGTAGTACTCAAAAGGAAAGAATGCCTTACTTCGATCGGACCTAAGAAATGGGGATAGGTTCTGAGACAGGATATGTAACAGTAGCATTTGTTACTCCAACTGCCTTTACTTTATGCTTTGATATTGGTATTTGACTATCTGAAGTAATTTTTAACACAGACCTAGTGGCTCCAGTGTCCACCAGAAATGGAATTTTCTTTGACTTTATTTCCACCTTAACAAAAGGTCCATTTTTATCTATCTGCAGTAGAGGATTAAGGTTTATTTTTGTTTTATTTCCCTGACCTACTCAGTATGGGACTTCCTGACTCCTTCCAGTGTGAGAAGATGATGGAGGAAAAGCTGCATTATTGTAATTTGGTTGCCATTCAGTCCAAATATCTTGGACTCTCTGCATTCACCTATGTTGGCATTTATTTCACCAATGTCCTGCTTCTCCACAATTGGAGCAAGATGTGTCAGATAAAGCAGGAGGGGCACTACCAGCTCATTGTTGCCAACCAGCTGCACTTTGTTCCCCTCAGCCAGCACTTCTACTAAATCCCCTAGCAATTTCTCTATCCCTTCCCCTGTTTCTACCTCGACCCCTTGGGTTTTCCAGCTGCCTGATTTGTAAAGTTAACAGCTTATCCTCGGTATTCTGTCTCCATTTTTCCTGATACTCTGTACAGTGATTTGCAGCACTTAATAAAGACTCTAAATCCTTTCCCTGCCAGTCTATGAGCATTTACTTTATTTGATTTTGTACAGGGGCTTGCAGACCCTGCACAAAAGCTGCTGCAATAGCTGGCTTAGCTTGCTCTTCTGGGTCTGGTATTCCTGAATGTCTAGCAAATACTGTTTTAAGATGACTCAAATAGTCTGCAGGAGCTTCCCCTTTATTTTGTTTACATGCCTGCATTTAAGACCACTCAGTCCTAACTTGACATATGTCCATAATTTTGTTTAACGATGCTGTCCTTTTATCTATTAATGCCCTCCCTGTGAGAGTAAAATCCATTATCTCAGTCTTTTCCAGTAACTGCTTTCTTATTTCATCTGAAATAACTACCCTAAGCAGCTGATTTAAATCTGTTAAAGTAGGATTGTAACATTCTATTATAGTTTTTAATTCCTCCGTAAACCTTAATGGATCTTCCTCAATATTTGAAAAACATTTACACATAGTATGCAAATCAGCAGGGGTCCAATGACAATGAACAAGTTTTCTATTATTAGCCCTCAGAATTGCCCTGAGAGGTGCTAAAAGATCCCATCCATAGGCCACAATCTCTTGTTGTACCCTGTCATGTAAGCATGTGTGATGAGCTGCAGGAGTATTAAATACTAATGCCCCTGATGGAGAAGTAGAAGCTGTTTGAGGAGGATAGGAAGAAGAACTCCACTTGACTGCAGATGCCTGTTCAGAAGATGAAGACTGAACAGGGGAACTAGTCTGAGATCTAACAGTATCATGCTGACTGGGTATCCAATGGACAGTTGACCAAGTAGTGGCCTGAGAAACAGCAGAATCTTGTACAGGAGATGCCCGCAGTGGTGCATAGGGGGGTGTGGGTGCAGTAGCTGCTGGGATTATCATCCTCTTCAGACATTTCTGCCTTTTGGCCTTCCTTAGGTTGTTCCAAACCTGCTAAGACAGGATAAAGGGATCCCTTTTTACTGGTCTGTATTGCCTTCTTAACCTTTTTTACCTGTTGCTACAATTTTTTATTAGCATCCTGTAACCCCCTTAATGCTGACTCCTTTTCCCTTTTAAGTGCTTCGGTGTACCAAGAATAAAATATTGCCATTTGTTCCCCACTTACCTTGCTTTTATTTTTTTCCAAAATACTTTTCAATGTCATCAATTTAGTCCTATCATACATTACATTTAATGGAAATACCCTACCAGAACAATTCTTAGTAAGCTGAAACCAGTCATGCAAATACGTACGACTTTCTTTTCCATAATTATGATGCATACAATATGCAAGTATTCCCTTTTCAGGGATTTGATCTTGCTTGCTTATCTTTGTTCCCGTTTTAATTTTTTTAAGACTTACCTTACAGATTCTGGATTGTGGCAGTTCAGAGGACAGAAAATATCTATAGCAATCCATACACCATACAGGGAGGAAAGGGTAGGAATTCTGTCATCATGCAGTGACAGAGGAGAGGTTTCAATTAACCTTTTCCCACAGCACCCCCTTGCTTTTGTCCCATTGTGAGCTCAAAAGTTGCAGCTCCAGCATTGTGATCAGGATAATGGGGTGGATAGGTACTGTGTCTAGAACTGACCACTCTTTTGGTCCCTCTGAGGGTACTTCCACACAATCACACCTATGTCCCAGCATGCTATGGGCTCATGAATTGGTTTTAACAACACATACTCTTATGTCCCAACATGCTGTAGGCTCATGAACTTGTTTTAACTTTATCTTTAACTTTTTTCCTTTTTTTCTTCTCTTTTATTCATACATCAACACGAAACATCTCTCATACTGCTTACTTTTCAATCCTGAGGGTACCACCCTCAACACAAGGTGCCTCCTTGTGCTAATTTGTCCTTTGCTGTATGTGCACATACATTAATAAACTTTTCTCATTTGCTGTGGGGTCCTTCCACTAGCAACAAATTTCCTGTGGGGTCCTCCCACTATTACTTTGCATACCTTACAAACAACCCAGTCATTCAACAAAAACACACGTATTCACTCATTCTACATTTATCTAAAATTATCTAAAAGAGAGAAACCACAAACCTGTTTTTTTTACAAAACAATTCCCTTTTCAAGGCTAGTATGTTTGCACACCATGAATAGCTACATATCTGAGTCTCTGACTATTCCATACAAAACACTGTGGAATTCACAGAAAGTCTGTGATGGGCCCTGTTCCACTACTGCCTTGCAGCAATACCAAAGTCGAGATCTGAGTCACGGCACCAAAATGTTAAGGTTAGTAAATAAATAACATTAAGAATTTACCTTATTTGCCTTCAGTCAGGAATAACACTTCAGGATGTGCAAACATAAATTTTATTTTTAATAGCGCTGGGAGACTAGCTTCATAGAAATTTGCAAGCCAGTTTCAATGAACAAAGGAAACTGCATCTTTTATACATTTGCTTATTAATTCAACCATGCAAGATTCTGACGTTACAGTAATTTTAACAAATCAGTGACTTTAGAAATGTTTTCATTCTTCATGATTCTCACCTTGGACTTCATGTGAACACCTTCTTTTACATGACCCACTTGCTCCAAGGATCTTGTTTTATGACCTTTGACATTTTACTTATCAGCAAGCTTCCCTGGCAACAACTTACTCCCAGCCTGGAGGAATCAGGCTGACAAATTCCTTTTACAATAGCAACATGCCTCTTTTCCTTTTACACTTACTTTTGTCACATTAAAAGAATGCAGTTGAAACGCAATAGTAACTTCAGCTTATGAAACTGTATTTTTCTACAGTCCTGCATACAAATTATATCAATAATTATATTATAGAATCATGGTGGTGCAGCGATAGCATTGTTGCCTCACAACAAGAGGTTCTTTTGTTCGATTCTCGGCTGGAGCGCCTTCTGTGTAGAGTCTGCATGTCCTCCCCGTGGTCGAGTGGCATTCAAAAGACATGCGTAGAATGGGCATGCCTTCGTTGAAGGTTGGTTGCCGAGCTGGCACCTCGGCACCATAAAAATCTGCTGCCAATCATTAGCAGACCGGAGTTCTGCTGTCGCGACCCCTAACCGAGAAAAGCTGAAAGAAGAACAATGAAACTGGAAATTAATATAAATTTTAATAACACTGATCTTGTCCCATAACAGGTTACATATTTTGTTAGGTGTATAAATAAAAATGACGGGATAGGATAGATTCAGCAACACACTCTGGGATTCAGAAAGGCTTAGACTGATATGGAAGCAGAATGTTTCTGCATTTCATTAAGTCCTTCTGCTTGAGACACCTTTCTACCACTGAGATTTACCTAGCATGGACTCTTCCAGGTGAAGCTGCATGCTAATATTGTGGTTGGGGAATGACTAATATTAATTAGCCATGTGTTCTCTTTGCAGATCCTAATTTTCTGGACTGAGCAATTATGTCAAGTAAAACATTTGGAGGGAAAAATGACCACCACTGAAACATGATAGCCAACTAGTCACTCATATGGAAGTATTCAAGGTACAGGTAAGTTCAGCAAAGACACTGGGGGTGGGGTGTGTTTATATGTGTGTGTGTGTTTGTATATGTGCATGTATGTGCACAAGCCTGCACAATTCCTTGGCATTCAGAAAATTCAGTGAAGTGATGGCTGTTAAAAGGTGGCCCATGTTAGTTCTCACTATCTGCTGTTCAAGAGTAGCAAATATTTTCTCAGGCATTCTAACTGCAAACTAGTTCTCAAAACTGGAATCCTGATAACAACTAACAGGTATTTGTTTGCCATATACTGGACCCATAAAAATCATTGTGCAAATCAATTCATGGTTGTCTTGCACTTTGTGTTTCCATTTGTATACTTTCTTTCTTTTGTATTGGTTCACCATGGCAGTTAGATTTTTTACAGTCTCTTCATTTTGCACCTCACATTCTTGTATCATGTTTACAGTCCCTTCTGCTACTTCAGTTTTTACTCCCTTTCCTCTTTAGTCAGTTTTAGATGAACAACCATTTTTGCAAGAATGAGTTACTTTGCTAGGCTATATACCTCAATAGATTGGGCTCCTTTCCTTCTGTTACACTGCTAGTTACTTTTATTATTCTGCTTTTACTTTGTCTGCTTATTCAAACTGTTTATTTATCGGAACATTTTTCAAATGGTACACATACACTCTCCTCTTTTCTTTTTTGGAGTCAGTTAGCCTTAACTTGTGTATCGTATTCATTGATGATTTTGTACACAGTAACACTTTTTCTTCTTTGTTTAGTATGCTCACTGCTATTTCTGGCCATTGTGTTTTGTAATCTGTACTATATTGTGCGCATATGTGGTGATTTCTTCATGGCAATCATCATTTTCTACACCTCTAATCTACCTTGGGTCACATTTCTGATATATATTTCTACTAATCTGCCTTGTCCCATTTTGCTACTGAAATTTGATAAGTTTGTATTGTAGCTCACTGCTTATACTTCTCTTTCTGCGTCCTTTGCAAAATGATTCAGTGTCTTACTTACCTGCATTATACCTGCACTGTCATTTGTAACTTTCTCTTTTATGTGTCATCTACATATGCCTCATTTTTTTATCTGCATTTTTCATTTCACTTTGTTTTTTTTTTCCTTAACTATTTTTCCCTTTACTTAAGCATTATTAACATCTTAGTCTTTACATCTGTCACTGTTCTGCCTATATTTCCTATATTTCTGAAGTGCTGCAGGATCTGCCATACCCTAGTAGCTTACCTAGGGACATTTCTGGATCAATGACTGCTTTCTTCCTTACTGCTAAATGTCAGTGTGTTTGTAGTTTTAATTTTCTTTTCATATAGATGAACATACAGTTTTGAGCTAGTGTCCTTAGCCTGGTATAATTCACTTAATTTGTCACCTTTTTCCGTTGTTTTGCAGTTCTAAATACATATACATCTCATATTCCATATTTTATTTGGCTCAAAGTAGCTGCTGTCTGCTTGACTATGATATCTCTTAATCACAACATGTGAAAAGTCTGGCAGATCAGGTTCCAACAAACACAAAATCCAAAGCAATTGGATTGCTTTGGATTTTGTGCTTGTTGGAACCTGATCTGCCAGACTTTTCACATTTTGTGGTTTGCTTTTTGCCTTTTGGTTCTACAGTATATCTCTTAATCAGCCATATAGCCCTGCTCTTCATCATATTTATTGTAAAACTGTTCTTCTGACATTTGTACAAATAAAGCACCTGTGCTTAAATATTTTTTTATAGTTCCAAAACGTAGCTACACTTCTTTGTGTGTGACCTTACACTTTATGTGCCGTGGTCCATTTCAAATACTGGTAAGCTAATCTTTCCACACACATCTTTTTTATTTTTATGGTTAAAATATTAAACTTTTCTTGTTTTCTGTTATTATTATTATTATTATTATTACTATTACATCTGGGGTATATAACACTGAAAGCTAATTTATTTATTTATTTATTGACATTTGTTTCTGGGAAAGTCTGACTGGATAATAAATACCCATTTTCATTAGAAGCCTGGAGAGAAAAGTTTCGTAAGAGTTAGATGACATCAGATAACACATTAGTACAACTGTAAATAAAAAAAGCATATATACATAGGGCAGGATTCACGAAGGCTTGCACGGAGTGTAAGAGACGTGCAACACTCCATGCAAGCCTCGCAATCCAGGAACAGCCCTAAACTCCGTGTAAGAGACCAGCTAAAACATCTCTTACACGGACTGGGCATGGACATGCTAAATACCTCACTTGCATCTGAAAGGTATGCAAATGAGGTATATTAGCGATCCACGAAGCAGAAAGCAGTCCATGTAGGAGACGTTTTAGCTGCAGAAATGTACTCAGTTGACAACTGAGTACATTTCTGCAAAATCCACAACGGAGCGATGTCAGCTCCAAAAAAATAGTTGCATATGATTCAGGCAGCATGCCAATGGCCAAATATGTGGCCATTGGCAAGATAACCCGATGCAAAAATATTAAAAATATGATTTTTTAGCGCAGCCCCGCGCAAACGGGCTGCGCTGTATAAAAACATAAAAAAGAAGGTTATAAACCCACAAATGTGGGTTTCATGCAATACATGGAATGACAATGCAGGGACCAGCAGACCAAAACCAACATGGCCACCGTGCAGTGGTTGCTAAGGGGGGAAGCTGAGTCTAAGACATGTAACTAAGCATTAGTAGGCAATCTCATGTAAATGAGGGTTAGGATACTGAATCTCACAGTCACATATCAAATGAGCATGGTCTGAGTAGTGTAAGAGATACAAAAGGGGGAGGAATAGAGTAGGAGATAGGTGACATCACAGGGGGGAATGGTAGAAAGAAATGCAGTTCATTGGAGGCCAGTGTAACATGACAGATGACAGGCACAGATCATGGAAAGAGGTGTGCAACTAGATAAGTCATGGAAAGACAAGAAATGGAAGGTGTATACTGTTACCTACACCAAAGTTTCTTGCTGGCCATGCATGCGCACGTGTGCGCACAATGAAGCGCGAGTAAGGCAGTGTGAGCATGTGGGAGCGTGTTGGGAGAAGTTTAACACTGTTTGCGCGGGTGTGCGCGCGTGTAAGGTAGTCTGAGTATGCTGGAGGCTGTTGGCAGACGTGTAACGGTGTTTGCGCGGGTGTACACGCGTTTAAACCTGAATAAGTAGATTCTTAACCGTGGAAGCACGTGTGCGCGCGTGTAAGCCACTGTGAGCGTGTTTCAGATAGTATGCAAGTTGCTCCCCCCTGAGGAAACAGAAAGGAAAAAGGAAGCAACAGAATTAATAGGAAGCTAGCAGGGATAACTGCTGAAGCTAGCAGGTGAAAATAATTAGAAGCAGGCAATTACACAGGCAGAATAGTAGCCCAGCCCAGCACTTAAAACTCTGCAAACAGTAGTGCAGGATGTTTTCATTAAGAGACACTGCAAGACAGGAGTAAGCTAATAGAAGTGAAAACTGAAAAAGCTGAACTCAGAGCAGAAATGTTAGGGGCTGCCATAGCTGTCACAATGAGACATAGGCGACTTGCTGAGGGTGGTGACAATGCAGATGGTGCCAGACAACCCACAGTGAGGAGACGGAGAAGAGTGTACAGGCCCAGGGTCACCTACCACGGGTTACATGAGCTGGAGATAGTAGAGCGCTATAGAGTGGACAGAGAGCTCCTGCAGCAGATTGTTGAGCTGTGCAGGCCACGCCTCACACACAGAACCAACAGAGGGGAACCCATCCCAGTGGAAACCAAGGTTTGTGTTGGCCTAAGAATACTAGCAACAGGTACCTTCCAGAGACCAACTGGCGATATGATGGGGATATCACAGGCATCAGCCTCCAGGGTACTACACCAGTTCCTGGATGCCATGTCAGCACATGTCGGTGATCATGTATATTTCCCCAATGCCCATGAGGTATTGGCCAGCAATATGCGTCTCTTCCAGCAAATAGCGGAATACCCTGAGGTACTGGGTGCTATAGACTGCACGCACATACGCATCAAAGCACCAGCAGGTGAGTGGGGTAGGGCCTACATAAACCGCATCAACTGCCAGGTCATGTGTGATGCCCAGGGCATAATAATGAATGTGTCTGCTGGCTGCCCTGGGAGTTATCACGATTCCCACATCTGGCATTTGACGCAGCTGTACCAGATATTTGCCAATGGGGACATCCCACACGGACACCTAGTGGGGGATGCAGGTTATGCACTGAAGCCGTGGCTGATGACACCCATCAGAAACGCACACACACCTGAACAGGAACGCCATAATGAGGCACACGCACAAACACGTAATGTGATAGAGCGTGTGTTTGGGCTGCTCATGTCACGGTTCCGGTGTCTGGACACATCTGGTGGAGCCTTGCAGTACACACCAACTACATGTACCCAAATCGTCATGGTATGTGCTATGCTACATAATATGATCTTGCAAAAGCAGCTGCAGCAGGACCAGCATAGGGCTGGGCCAAACAGCCACCCACCATTGCCAAGGCCATCACAGGCAGAGCGTGACTCAGAGGAGGAACAACCTGAGCCTGCCCCAGTAGGCAGAAGGAGGCGTGCCCAGTATGCCCTGGCCTTGGCAAAGAGGCAACGCATAGCACATACACTGGCACAGTAGGAACCCTGGGAATGATACCCCTCTCTTACTCACTCATAAAGTAACAGGGATGCCTAACATGACACAACCTGCTCTCAAACATGTACAGGGAGTGTAGTATGTGCATCCGACAGAGGCAGCCCTGCAGCACCACCTGAGGCATGATTGCCATGTGTCAAGCAATGTAACATCATCTAGTATATGCAAACATGAAGACCCTGCCTAACATCTCACCCTCACCAAGCATGATGCCACACTATGAAGACAAGAAGATCAAGTACAATAATCGGCCAAAGTAATGCAGCCAGTCAAAGGGGAGCCAATGTGTCACAGGCTGGGAAGATATGCGGAGTCTGACATGATGCACCACCTGCTAGGGGTGGCATGCACCTAGCATGCCATGCCCCATGGATACTGGCAAAGGCTGTCAGTACCCACAACATGCCCTGAATAGGTAAGTCGCAAAACAAACACCCAACCTCATAGGTTCTACAAGGGATAGGAACCTAGATGTAACACTACCCCATGACAGATGTACAAACAGCAAGATGTGTGCAGTGTAAATGCACACAGTAAGGAGAATGTAGATGCCAGTCCTGTAATAGAGAACTGGGCAAGGCTCACAGCAGCACCCTAGCACTACCAGGTCACACCTCATACTGTGCTGTACAGCCACAAAACATGGAACAAGCTACAAAAGGAGGGTGACTAGCAAGAAATGGCAAGGATAACCACACCCCCATGTTGGTACCACAACAAGAAGCAGCATGGAATAGCCATGGTCAAATACCAATGGCTAAAACTGCCTCGCAGTAGATAGCCTGCTGCAGACCACTGTCCTAATACCAGGAACATCACCTGGCCTATGTCGGAATACATGAATATATCAAGCCCCCCAAACCACATTATATTGCTCGACTGAAAATACCCAGACAAACACTGGTAGCATCGTACTAGCACCAACACAGTAGGGGAAAATTACCCAGATGCCATAAACCAAACTGCCCAGGAACAATGTACTACCCCCACCCCCATTCTGTATACATGTCCCATAGGTATAGGCCAACATGGAAGGACTGTGACTGAGCATGTATGCAGAGGAGTACAAACAGGCCACTGTATCTGACCCCCAGCTGACACAAGAAACCCACAAAAGGGCCACCCACAAACAAACAACTGTAGCCATAGCCAAGTCAGCAAGCTAATCGCAGAAATGTGTATAGACAACCACTGTGGATATACAGTAAGTGCCCACAAAATACCACGCAGGTGTTAACCCATGAGGCACCTAACATGTAATGTGAGACCTGGGTACAAAAGGTGATAAATAACCTGCACTGGACAAACATGTGTCTGTAGTGTTCGCAGAAACATGTACCATATACCCACCCAAACATGAAGGCTGGCAGATGTAGATAAGGGGAAACCACTCTGGCTCTGCAGCCATCCTCCATCAGCATCACAACTGACTACAATAGCCCTTGTGGGATATACCACAGCAGACACCTCCAATGACTGTAAAGTCCACAACAGTACCCCACCAGGGGTAGCAAAGAGCCTGAACAGATGCCATGTGTTGTCTGAGTAAACAAACTGCAGCCCCACACACGTCCATCCTTCCCGGCTACAGGAAAGCTGTGCCTGATGTATGATGCCATGTCCAACCTGGAATGAATGAACATGTTGCACCTTGTACAATCTGAATGGCAGTGAGCTATTCACATGAGAGACCTGAACCCCAGCACTGACATACATAGGACAAGCTGTACAGAATGATTCATAGCACAGAAGGCACCCCCACACTGCAGTAAACTCCTGGTACAGGGCAGTCAGAGTGCCCCATATCGACACCCCTCAAGAGGCATCCTGATGAGTGTATGGGAGATGGTAGGCTACCCTGGGTATCACTGTTATGTCAGAGGTAGACAGAGGCACAGTATACCAACCATGACATATGTAATGGCAAACCCCAGTTACAATGTGTGTCATAGGACAAACACACCCTGTGACTACCATCAGCAATGGCCTACAGAACATCGCCAGTGTTTGCCAATGCCCACCCATGTTGTGGAATACACTAGCAATGTTGGACGAGCCTGGTGTAGGTAGTCCATATCTGAACATATTGCAACATGGTCATATGTGCACAACTGGCCCCTACACAGTCTGTCGTGCTCACTATGAAGATGTCAAGCAGTGATAGGACTAAAGCCCAGGATACTGTCCACTACAGTGAAATACCGAACCAGTACACTATATGGTACTACAGTGTTAGGTCATTATGAAAGTATGTTGAGAACTGTCTGCAAAGTACCCCATGCAATTCCTGCAGGCACAGTATAATCCCTGTTGTGGCAGACACGAAGCAGTTGGCCAGTTAGTACACAACATGACACCCAGCACACAATCATAAACGTGTGATAATGATGAAGGTCACACACACCCAAATATGTGTTGGACTTCAGAGTACAACATACGGAAAGCTCACACTGGGCATGCTCGCACACTTTGAGAAATGAGGCATATGTCAGACAACATGACATGGAAAGGCTGAACTGGGCATGCTCACACACTTAGGCCATATCTCTGTGTAGCAGTTGGCCACACATATCTGGTATTTGTACGTGTCAGTCCAGGAACCAACCACAACACAGCAATCAGCCCAATGCACACAGTAAATGACCACAGAGACATAAGTGATATAGTGGATCGCAGTCATATGCAAACATCTGCCACAGATACACAAGTTGGTCATAGGAACAGGGAATGCTATGGCAATAAAGACCTGCAAACAGTAGAACAGTACAACAAATAATGTGCATCCGACAATTGAACATATGGGTGTAGAGGTCAATACTAGGCTTCTTGCCCCAGGGAATGACAGCTCAGCCAGAGTGTGCTTGGCATCTGCATCCCCAGGATAGTCGACTACCGTGCCACTGTACAGTATGTCACAGAAGGCGACATAGGTTCATAGGTTCATAGGTTCATACTAGGCTATCTGCCCTAGGGCATTTATAAGCCTAGCCAGAATGTGTTTGGCTTTCGCCACCCATTTTAAATTTATTTTGCTATGCCCTTTTTCGAGGTTAGTATACTGTGCCTCTATCTAACAGTGACACAGAAGTGATACCCGGGGTAAACCTACGATCTCCCATCCACTCATCAAGATTCCTCTTGAAGAGAGTCAATGAGGGACTCTGCCTAACCTGGACTGGGATTTTATTCCAGAGTGAAGGGAGCCTCTGGGTTATGAATCTGTCCCTCCAGCATGTCCTATTTATTTCAGTGCTGAGGTTCAAGTCTCTCGAGCGTAGCTCGATGGGATTTGGATTTTCTGAGGTGCAGCATGTCCATTAATTCCGGGTTGGACATGGCTTTATCGTCAGGCACAGATCTCCTCTGAACAGGCGGTATGCCACTGAGTAGAGCTGGAGTTTCTTTAACCGGGCAGCATATGGCATCTGTTTGAGCCCTTTGATCCTCTTGGTGAGGTACTTTTGGGGTCTTTCCAGTTGCTGCAGGTGTCTGGTAAGGTACATCCCAAAGGGCATTGTACTCAATTATGGGTCTGATGAGGGATGAGTAAAGAGGCACGATGACCTCCCTGATCTAGATGTGAATCCCTTCATGATTAGGTGGGCTATATAAAATGTTTTTCTAACCACTTTGGCCACGTGGTTGTCAAATGAGAGATTGCTATCAACTTGGGTTCCCAGGTCCCTAATTACTTCTTCTGTACTTAATGGATTTCCACCTATGTGGTAATTTGTGGGCACTTTGTTTTTGCCAAAGGGGATGACTATACACTTTTTGGCATTTAGCTTGAGGCCATGGCTCTGGCACCAGTTGTCTGTTTCTATGAGGCCCTGTTGGAGGATGCTTGTGTCGGCTGGAGAGTCGATTATGGCACCCAGTTTGCAGTCATCTGCGAACTTGGTCAGCCACAGTCCTTCCATGTTGGCCTGTACCTCCGAGAAAGATATACCGAACAAGAGAGGTCTCAGGACTGAGCCTTGTGGGACACCACTTGTAACTGGTTTGGAGTCTGACATGGCTCCAGCAATTCTAACCATGTGGGTTCTGTCCTTGAGCCAGTTTGCAATCCATCTAGTGACATAGGGGTTTATATTTAAGCTGGTGAGCTTATCTATAATGCCCGAGTGGGGTATTGTATCGAAGGCTTTTGCGAGGTCCAGGTAGGCTGTGTGGACCACCTTCCCCTCGTCAATGGCCTTGGTGACTGTTTCAAAGAAATCAACCAGGTTTAAGAGGCAGGATCTGCCCTTAACAAAGCCGAACTGGGTAGGATCCAGTGTTTGTAGGTCCCCAATATCTTTATTTATGAGGTCCATGATGATCCTTTCCATAGCTTTGCAGATCAAGCTAGTCAGGCTTATGGGGCGATAGTTTCCAGGATCTGTTGAGGCACCACCTTTATGGAGAGGGACCACTGTTGCTGTACGCCACTCTTTGGGCACATATCCTGTAGTAAGGCTGAGATTGAACAGTAGTTTTATGTTTGGGTTTAGCTCTTCTTTGAGTTCATGTAGGGCAGCCGGGACACCATCTGGTCCCATTGATGCTGTGTTTTTGCTTTGGAGAGCGGCTCTTACCTGAGCATCTGAGATGTCAGGGGCAGCACTCTGCTGGGATAGATATTTGCCCTTTTGGTGGGAGGGAGAAGTTTGCGCTGAACCTGTCAGCTAGGATGTTGGCAATGTCTGTGGATTCGGTGTATTTTTTGTCATTTTGGACTAATTCTGAGCATATCTGGGAAATACCACCCAGGTTCCTAACATAACTAAAGAAAGCCTTGTGATTATCCTTAGTTTCCTGTGCAATTTTTCTCTCGAAGCTGGCCTTAGACAATTTTATGTGTGCCCGTAGTTTTTTGCTAATACTGATCAGTGATGCCTTCCCTTTTTGGGATTTTGCTTTATCATTTAGTAGCTTCCTCCTTCTATTGTATAGTTTGTTTATGGCTGGGGTCCACCAGACAGGGCGTCTGCCTTTGGAGGATTGGGTCTTGGTTTTATTTGGGATCGCATGATCCATGCATTCCTGAAGGTGTTCATAGAATGCGTTTATAAAGGATTCTGCGGTCTGGGCTGCATTTTCCACAGGCCTGGGGGCTTTGAAGGATTCCACCTCAGTTTTGAGGAGTGTAAAATTTGCTTTAGAAGTTTTTCACTGTGGTTTTCTGGGCAGGGGGTGGGGTCGGGATGTGAATATCCAGTGAGATTAGTTTATGGTCTGATCTTACCAGTGAGGGATACACTTCTGGTCTGGAGCATAGAGTCCCCATGTTGGTGATGATCAGGTCCAGTATGTTTTCCCCTCTTGTGGGAGTGGTAACAAGTTGTTCCATAGCATTTGAGTTTATAAATTCTAGGAACCTTTGGGCTAGGGTGTTGGAGCTAGAGTAATGCTCCCAGTCTATGTTTGGGTAGTTGAAGTCGCCCAATATAATGGTGTTTGGAGAGACCTTCATATTTTCCAGTGTTCTCAGGAAGGCCGAGTGGGGTTCCTGGGTTTGGGATGGTGGTCTGTAGCAGGCTATAAACTGGAAGGCAGTTTTACCCACTGTTAGTTGCACATGGATAGTCTCTGATGCTTCGTGCTTTGCCACCAACCTGGAGGTGTGGGTATCTTTGATGAATATCGATACTCCCCCTCCTTTTGTGGTTCGGTCCAAGTTTTGGGGCCGAAAAGCATGGTATGAGGTATAACATGGTAGTGCTGGGGTGCTCTCGGGAGCCCTGAACCAGGTTTCTGTTACTGCACAGGTATCGATGTTCTCCATGCTAAGGAGAGTTTCGAGTGCGTGCATCTTGAGGTTTAGACTTCTGGCGTTGAGTAGCATTACTCTTAGTTTCTTATCCCTTGTGATACCTATGGAGGTGGGTTTGTCTTTTGAGCCTTGCCTAAAAAGGCACTATGGGGGTAGCAAGAGCCTTTGCCAATATCCGAAAGCCCAGGGGTGACAGGTGCAAGCCGTCCCTAGCGAAGCATCGTGGCTTGTCGAGCATATCATCCCAAGCTGACAGGCATTGGATCCCCTTTGAATGACACCAGTACTTAAGCCAATTGTTGAAATTGATCATCTTGTCTTCATATTGTGGCATCATTCTTGGTGAGGGTAAGATGCTACTCAAGGTCAGGGTCATACCGGCCTGGGCTACATGCTCAGAGAGCTCCTTTATGTCTCTTTTCATGTAGTCCAGGGAGGTACGTCTCAGGTCATTCACACCAGCATGGACAATGACTGAGTCATATTTGTACTTGCCTTGGAGTGACCTGAGTGCTTGTGTTATGTGGCGGATCCTAGCACCCGACAGGCTGCTCACTGTGACCCTCTCCTTGTTCAGCCTGGTGAGCGGGACATCAGTGTGCCTGATGATAGAGTCACCTATTACAAGTGTATCAGGTGTGTTGTTTAGTCTTAAGGGCTGTGACTGTTTGGCACACTGGCTTTGTGAGATATGTGTTGCACGTGTTTTGTTTTGGGGTAGCGGCTGCTTGGGTGTCTGCTTTGGAGGTCTCTGCTGCTTCGGCAGATCTTTATTTAGAGCCTCTGAGTATGTTTTTGTGTGATTATGTGTTTGGTTTGCTGTCGTGGTAGGTCTATGTGAGACTGGAATTGTAGTGAGTATGGTTTCCTTCTCCTCCTGACTGGTTATGCCAGTACTGAGTTGAGAGAGCTTAGCCTCATGTTTGCCTATATGGTTGCATCTCTCACATGTGTTGGAATTTGTTGGGAGGAGAGGGTTGTCTGTGTACATGAGGCAGTTGTAACATTGCCTCAAGATTCCCAGATTCACCAGCTGGACCGGAGAGGAGATTGACAACAGACCTTTGGACATGCTAGAATAATATTGGGAATTCCTTAATTGAAAACCAGGGCCAGTGGGGAGTGAGGGTGTAGTGCTTTTAATTTTTAGTGCTGACTTATATAATTGCTTTAGTGAGCAAGTGCCAGGTAACTTAAGTGCAATGTGTTACAGGTAACCTAAATGCAAAAACGACAAACAGTAACTTTCTTTCAAGTTCATGGCAGAACCACACACCACATGTGAGGCTAGTGAGCTGTGCCTCTGTCAAGCAGGGGCACCGTGGAGGTCTCAGGGATTGAATGTGCTAAGCCACAGCCATGTTGTCGGTGTGTGCTGTGAGAGGGTTGCTGAGGATCTCTGACAGTAGGTGTCCATCAATAACAGACTGAGGGGAGCCCTACCTGCATTCTCTGGACAATTCCACTGTCAACACTGTGTTGTAATGAGTATGTGTGAATGAAGTGCCATGCTGGAACCGTCCACAGATGTCCTCCCTCTGTGGGCTACAGCTCTGCAATGTAGTAGGTCGCTCTGTCTGTAGAACGGCGCATATATGGCCGGTGTACAGCTGACAGGTGTCTTGTTGTGGAGCAGTCATGGGTATATGTGGGATAGCATGCCCAATGCAAACTGTACACATGCTCATAGGATGCAAGTGTCAAGGATTATGCTGAGTGGCCAGTATAGTCCTCCAGCATGGGTCCTCTGAAGTCACCCACCCCAGTCTACACAAGTGTAGAGTCTGCTTGTGCTAAACACAGTTTGTGTGCAGTGACAACCTTGCCTGGGGGTGGAGATGGGATATGGATGTCCAGGGAAAGGTGGACATGGGCAGATATCAACAATGGTGGTCTACCTCTGGTGTGTAACAGTGAGTACCCACGTTGCAGATGGACAGGTGCAATATGTATTAACCCATGTGGCTGTGGTGTGTGGTTCTGCCATAGCACATGGACCCACAAATTGTAGTGGCGGTAGGGTAAAGTGGTAGAGGCCTGAGTAGTTCTCACACACAATATGCCTGTACCTGATGTTAACAACTGGAATGGTGTATGTGAATACCTGCATATCCTGGCACTGTTCCCAGGGAAGCTAAGTGTGTGTCCTGGACGTGGGTGTGGTGTGCTGGACTGGTTGTGTTGTGTGTTACAGGTCCTGTGGTCCCAAAGCATGGTATAGAACATAACCTGCCAGTGCGATGTGCACATCTGACCCTGATGTAGGTGGCTGCAAATGCATATACATGCTATCCCCCACCTGACAGGTAGTATGACATCTACAAACCTCTGTGGAAATGAAGATGTCAGCACCCTAGAAATACTACAGGTGCAGAACAGCTGCTCAGTAATTCGGATAGTGTGCTCTGCTAATGCGTCGCCCTCAAGTGTCATAATACAGTTAAGTAGGGGTTCGAATCCTGCAAATGCTCAGTGTATGTGTGTGGGTGAGTGGGGTTTGTGTGTGGGAGAGGGAAATGTTCCTTTTGGCAACAGGGAGAACACACTACAGGATGCACACCCCCCTTTCTAAACACAGATGATATCAGCACCCTATAAGTACAGCAGGGGAAGCCTCCCAGTAATGCAAATAGCGCGCTCTGCTAATGCATCCGTCTCACGTGTCATAACATAGTTAGGTAGTGGTTTGAATCTTGCAAATGCCAAGTGTGTGCGTTTGGATGGGGGGGGGTTATTGTGTGTGTGCAGATATATATGAGTGAAATGTTCCTTTTGGCAACTGGGAGAACACACTACAGGATGCCCACGCCCCTTTCTGAACACAGATGATGTCAGCACCCTATAAGTACAGCAGGAGAAGGGAAGCATCCCAGTAATGCAAATAGCGCGCTCTGCTAATGCATCCGTCTCAAGTGTCATAACATAGTTAGGTAGTGGTTTGAATCCTGCAAATGCCAAGTGTGTGTGTTTGGATGGGGGGGGTTATTGTGTGTGTGTGTGTAGATATATATGAGTGAAATGTTCCTTTTGGCAACTGGGAGAACACACTACAGGATGCACACGCCCCTTTCTGAACACAGATGATGTCAGCACCCTATAAGTACAGCAGGAGAAGAGAAGCCTCCCAGTAATGCGAATAGCGTGCTCTGCTAATGCATCTGTCTCAAGTGTCATAACATAGTTAGGTAGTGGTTTGAATCCTGCAAATGCCAAGTGTGTGTGTTTGGATGGGGGGGGGTTATTGTGTGTGTGCAGATATATATGAGTGAAATGTTCCTTTTTGGCAACTGGGAGAACACACTACAGGATGCACACGCCCCTTTCTGAACACAGATGATGTCAGCACCCTATAAGTACAGCAGGAGAAGGGAAGCATCCCAGTAATGTGAATAGCGTGCTCTGCTAATGCATCTGTCTCAAGTGTCATAATATAGTTAGGTAGTGGTTTGAATCCTGCAAATGCCAAGTGTGTGTGTTTGGATGGGGGTGGGGGGATTACTGCGTGTGTGCAGATATGTATGAGGGAGATGTTCCTTTTGGCAACTGGGAGAACACACTACAGGATGCACATGCCCCTTTCTGAACACAGATGATGTCAGCACCCTATAAGTACAGCAGGAGAAGGGAAGCCTCCCAGTATTGCGAATAACACGCTCTGCTAATGCATCCGTCTCAAGTGTCATAACATAGTTCGATAGTGGCTTGAATCCTGCAAATGCCAAGTGTGTGTGTTTGGATGGGGGGGGGTTACTGTGTGTGTGTGCAGATATGTATGAGGGAGATGTTCCTTTTGGCAACTGGGAGAACACACTACAGGATGCACACGCCCCTTCCTGAACACAGATGATGTCAGCACCCTATAAGTGCAGCAGGAGAAGGGAAGCCTCCCAGTATTGCGAATAACACGCTCTGCTAATGCATCCGTCTCAAGTGTCATAACATAGTTAGATAGTGGTTTGAATCCTGCAAATGCCAAGTGTGTGTGTTTGGATGGGGGGGGGGGGGTTACTGTGTGTGTGCAGATACGTATGAGGGAAATGTTCCTTTTGGCAACTGGGAGAACACACTACAGGATGCACACGCCCCTTTCTGAACACAGATGATGTCAGCACCCTATAAGTACAGCAGGAGAAGGGAAGCCTCCCAGTAATGCGAATAGCGCGCTCTGCTAATGCGTTTCCCCTGCGTATCGTAATGTAATTAACTACAGGATGCACACGCCCCTTTCTGAACACAGATGATGTCAGCACCCTATAAGTACAGCAGGAGAAGGGAAGCCTCCCAGTAATGCGAATAGCGCGCTCTGCTAATGCGTTTCCCCTGCGTATCGTAATGTAATTAAGTAGGAGTTTGAAACCTGTAAATGACATGTGTGTGTGTGCATTTCTGTATGAAAAACATGTTAGATTTGGCAATCAGGTGATCACACTACCTGATGCACATTACCCTTTCAAAGTACTGATGTTGTCAGCACCCTATAAGTATAGCCAGAGACGAGGAACTATCTAGTAAACCGAACAGTGCACTTTGCTAATGCGTCCCTCTCACGTGTCATGACTTAGGTAGGTAGGGGAATGAATCATGCAAATGGCAAGTGTGCATGTGTGTGGGGGTAGTAGGGTGTGTGTAAATGCAAGTGTGAGGGAACAGATCCTTTTGGCAAATACTACAATACACCAGATGCTGCATACTCCACCAGTAAACACAGGGGATGTCACCACACTATCAGCACAGCCAAACAGGGCTAGTTGGCTAGTAATGCAAATAGTGTGCTCTGCTACTGTGTCTATTACCATCGTCAGAGTACAGATAGGCATGTTTTGGTAACTCACAACTGTCACGTGTGGTTGTGTTACACAGTATGACCTTGTGCGGGTGTTTGTACATAACAATGCATGCCATTGCCTAACCCAGCAATGGCATTGCACACATGATGTATGCGTGTGACACATACACATAAATACCTGTGACCTGCAATAGTTACCATGTCTGACACATGCTTCGTGTGGATAAATGGTATTAGCGATGTATACCAATATGACTGTGTCCTACTGTGCAGGGTCTGCACGTGGTATGTCCCTATACAGTGTGGGTGTCTATGGTGAAAGACCTACAGCAGGGGATACACATCTGGTCTGGGCCATATAGTGTACATGTAGTCAATGTACAGGTGCTGCATGTTCCCACCTGTTGTGGTAGTGGTAACATGTCATTCCACTGCAATTCGGTGACCACATGCTGTGAACTCTTCAACTAGAGTGTTGTAGCTACAGTAATGCTCACACACAATGTTCGGCTGGATGCAGTATGGCCTTATAAACACAGTTCATGGGACTGTCATATTGCCGGTGTTGTTATGGAGGATAGGTGGTCTTCCTGTGTATGTGAGGGTTATGTGTGCCATGCTATGAACCAGATGGCAGTCCGACACACTGTCAGCTGCACATGAGTAGGCCCTGATGGTTTGTGCTGTGCCAACAACCTGGAGGTGTGTGTATCTGTGTTAACTTGGGATACCACCCCCCTATCCATGTGTGTTACATGTGTAGGGAACGACAGGCATGGTATGGGGCATAACCTGTCAGTGATGGGTAACACCTGTGAGCCATGAATCATGCATCCGGTACTGCACAGACATTGCAGTTCACAGTGCTGAGGGCAGTGTCTGGTGCATGCATCCTCCAGTGTACACTGCTGTTGTTGTGTAGCAGCACTGTTAGTGTCCTAACCTGTGTGATACCCACGGAGGTCGCTATGTAAACCATGACCTGCAGCATAAGGCAGTATGTGTGTACCAAGGAGCCTTGCCAGTATACATCTGGCCATGTGTGTCACGTGCAAGATGACCCGTGAACATCAATGTGGCTTCCCTAGCATGTAAGCACAAGTTGACAGCCAGTGGATACCCTATGAATGACAGTGGAGACTGAGCATAATGTAGACATACAACAGCCTTCCCACATATAGTGGTAGAATACCTGGGGAGGGTATGTTGGCAACCAACATCAGGCTCATACTGGCCTGTGCCACATGCTGAGAGATCCATTCGATGTTCCCTATCATGTAGTCCAGGGAGGTATGTCCCAGGCAGCCACACTGGCATGGTCAATGAGTGAGTCATATCTGTCCATGCCTCTGTCTGACCTGTATGCATGTGTGCTGTGGTGGACCATAGTGCCCTGAGTCATATCACTGTGACCTTCACCAGATACAGCCTGTTGAGCGGGACCCCAGTGCAGCACACATGACAGGTACCTGACACGTCTGTAGCAGGTGTGTTGTGTAGCCCTACAGGCTGTGGGTGTGTGGCACAGGGGATGTGCGTGCCATGTGTGGCATGTGCTCTGTTCTGACAGAACATATGCCTGTGTGCCAGCTGCGGAGGTGTGTGATGCCCAGGCAGGCTGCTAGTCTGAGTCCCCACGTATGCCCCAGTGTGTTCAGCATGCTGTCAGTGTGTGTCAATATCTGACTGGTATTGTCGTCACTGTAATATCTTGTATTGATTTATTGATTTATCCTACATTTGTTGACTGGGATAGCCCAACTGGATGCATGTCCATTTCCAGGGGAGGCCCGTGGAGACAAGCTACGAGGGTAGCAGATACAGCATTACAGAATACTAGCATTACATAGTACAAACAGATTATTTACAGAGATTACATAAGTAAGCAAGTCAAACATGTTCCACAGGTTAATGTTAGACCTGAGCACAAGCCAGGATTAAATTGAAATTACACAGTACAGTGGTTCACAGAAGTTACACATTCGAGTTAGCCAGGCTTGATACATTGACATAGCCAGTTACGTGACAATTGTTGTTTGAGTCTACTGTTAAATGACCTAAGGTGGACATTAGGGTAATATCAGCTGGAAGTGAGTTCCAGGATCTACTTACAGGGTTTGCAAAGAGAGAATCACCAGCTGTGTTATTAAACTCACTAGTTTGAAGTAGTACATTGTTAGAGGATCGAAGCGGTCTAGGATTGTTATAGGGGGTGATTATAATTTAAGTGCAGGAGTATTGTCTGGATTATAGAGGATTTTATAGGCCACAATCAGTTGGTTATACTGTATTAGGCTGGGTATTGCAAGCCAACCAAGCTGATTTAGATTGATGCAACGATGTGTCCTAAAAGGCGGGCCAGTGGCAAACCTGGCAATGTGGTTGTAGCAAATCGAGTGCTTGTTAAGGACAGTCTTGTTCATATGTGAGAGTAGAGGGGATGCATACAGAAACAAGGTGTGAGCGAGCTATGGCACCTTTAGCTGGAGGGGCTAGGAAGGCTTTAATTCTGTAAAGTGACCCTAGCTTTCTATTGATGGCTTTGCTAATCTGGTTAACATGTATGTCACATATGAGATTATTGTCTATGATGACACCTAATAGTTTCGGAGATGGGTCAGGGGAGATTATTGTGCCATCAGTTGATGTTATGGTAACGGTGAACGTGGTAGACCTACATGTTGGTGGAATAACAGCAGTTTAGTTTGATTGGGATTTAGGATCAGACGATGTTCAGAAAGCCAGTTTGCTATTGTATTAAAGGTGGTCTGGGTAGCTGACCATAACTCTACTGGAGATGTGGCTGAGCAGATCAGAGTAAAGTATACAGCATATTGGATACAGCTGACTTTTGGGATGACAGTATAACGGTCGTTAATGACGATGGAGGACAGCAAGGGCCCTAGGATAGAGCCTTGTGGTACTCTGAGGGTGTTAGGTAGAAGGTTAGAGGGTTTGTTCTGCCAGAGGCCAGCCTGCTGTTGACCATGCAGGTAGGATTGACACCATTGGAAGGCTCCAGTATCTAGACAGTCTGTGCAGGGTGTGGAGTCCAAGTTGGTGATCAACCATATCGTATGCCTTTGAGTTATCCAAAAAGAGGGCTGTGGATATATAATTAATGTTGCAAGTATGGCTTATGGTGTTAGTAAAGGCTAGGAGGCCTGATGTAGTGCTGTGATGAGGACGTAAGCCATGCTGAGTGTCTGCCATAATGCGAGTTTGGATTAGGTGGTGCATGACTTGTCTATGACAAAAGTTTCCATAATCTCTGCAAGTGGAGAGAGTATAGCTATTGGCCTATAAGTGGAGACTTCAGTAGAGCTGCCTCCTGTGTGAAGTGGGATTACATATGACATTTTCCAGATGGTGGGAAAGTTAGATTCTAACATAGTACCTTTGATTACCTTTGAGACGGGGTAAGCAATAGCATCATCTGGTTTTGATAGGTACTCGGCAGGGAGTTGATCAGCAGACAGTGTAGTGGGTTTCACTGTTACAACCAAGGTACGGAGAGGTGAAGTGGCGACTGGTTGGCAGCTGGACGCAAGTAGTTTTCTAGGGGTGCTGCTTTCAGGACCAGGGGAGCTAGGAGGTAGATGGCTAGCTAGGGCCTGCAATGTCTCAGTAAAGGACTGGTCAAAGCTATCAGGAACATCTTCAGGGGTATTATCAATAGTAGCAGCAGCGATTGGGTTTGACGTTTGTCCTGGACATAGTATATATGACATGCCACCTGACAGGGTATGGCATTACTGGGTTCAGAGACCAGTCCCCAGATTGGCTGTGTGGTGGCATCCCACACATGTGTTGTACATTCCTGGCCAAGGGTGATGGCTGACTGCATACATGTGGCAGCTGTGACAATGACACATGACTCACATAAACCACGACTGGACCATAGAGGCGATTCACAGGTTACCTTTGCACATGCCACCCTAGTAGTGTGATTGCCATGGTGAGTACCAACACATAGGGCCAATGGGGAACAACATACTGAAGGTGTGTATGTGTGGGTGGACTGCCACTGTTTCATAGCACTGACATATATGACTGCACACGTGGGTAAATGCCAGGTAAGACGTGTGCAATGTGTCACAGGCAACGTACATGCGTACAGGACAGACAGTGACGTTCTGTCATGTGTAAGGTTGACATACATATGGTACGCTATGCAGATGTCACTAGCAGTCTACAGAAGCACTGTAACTCTGCATTGCAGGTGTAAGCAGTGTTCCAGGGGACCCCAGGCGAACATGCATGCAAACAAAGCTACAGTATACAGGGCTGGATGTACTGCATTATACAACAAAGAAGGGGTAACAATAACAGTAAGTAACAATGCAAATATGTAGGCACTATCAACATGTACCCAGGAATATGCAGCACAGATGCCCATGGTAGAACCGATATTATGTCATACTGATTTGTGATCTGGACAACATTGGTACTGCACACATATCTAGATGCGTGAACATACACATGGCATAGTCATTGTGGGCATCTTGGCACCATTACTGTACATGTCCACCATTGCATATCACTACTTGCATTAGCTTTCCCCCTGTGCTACCCATGTATGTGGCTATCTGTTGACAACCTTACCACCGGCATGCAATTATGTGCAGCTGTTATACTTTGGTATGTACTATGGGTGCAGATAACAATTCAGGACATTCATACAGTTACTACAGCAGGCATGCTGGGGTACACACAGTCATAGCAGCACACTGTACTGTTACCAACATGATACTACTAATACACGTCTATGTAGTCACCCTGTGCATCAGCAATGTGTTTACCTGTTCCCGCAATGATGTTGGAGATTGCAGGAGGTGGCACAGTGTCATCATATGCACAGGGTGTGGATTAGGTATGCCTGAGTCAGCCACTGATACCACCAATTGACATGTGTGTGTATGTGTGTTGGTGAGGGGCAGCAGTACAGGGTGGGGCAGTGTTGGTGCAGTGTGTGCGTGTATGTGGTTGCCCTAAGTGTTAACATTTCGCATGTGTGTATGCACGCACACAGTTCCACCTCATGGCTGCCATATACAGGGGTTTGTGGACAGCCACAGACTGCACCTGGCAGGCCATACAGATCAGTGTCTGTGTGCACGGACACGGTACCTGTGCCTGGCAGGGGTGCTAAGGACCGTATCCAGTACAAAGCCGGACTGGGTACTGTCATCAGAAGCGGGGGGTGTTGACTGGACACATGTCCCTGTTGGGACTGTCCAGAGCCACGTGCACGTGGGCTCCTGGGGCGTTCCGATGACAACACAGACCCAGCATTGCTGGGGCTGCTGCTGGCACTATGGGGGCATGCGCGAGCCTGTTGCCGTCCGCGCCGACTGCCAGCTGCTGCCGCTGCCGGCATACGGCCACGTCGACGCCGCAGACGCCCACCATTGCCCTGGCTCATGGACATCTGGTTGTGGAACTGCTGTAATATGTCCCCACAACGTCTGTCTATGACATCGGTGAAGTTACGGATAGCATCCGCAATGTCACGCATACTGTCTGTCATGGCTGTGCGACATGCTCTGAGCTTCTTCAGACCCTGTCTGGTGTACCTTTCCATACGTGACTGAGCCTGCATGACAGTCCGAAACATAGCTGAGGTTGACAGACCTCTTTGGGCACGTCGGCCAGAGGCAGTACGCCCACGGATGCTCCCACGAGAACCCATGGGCAACTGTCTGTGTGGTACCATCCGAGGACCCTGCCCATGGCTGCTGTGTGGGGACGCATGTGCCACAGGTACCACATTACCCTGGTCTATGCCCGCTGTATCCTGTCCATCACCTAGGGACAATGGTGACAAAGGATGTATAGGCAGGATGACTGTGCGCAATGATGGGGTTGACAGCTGCGTACTGTTAATTGGCTGACCAATGGCAGACCCTATCACACCTTCCTGTACCATTACACATATATCATCATTACCAGTAGCCGTGGCACAGGATTCAGGTTCCCTGCTGCAGGTCACCAGAGCAGCCCCAGAACCTGTGGGATGAAGACAGGAAACACAGTTTACAGTCTCCAGGCATTGTTGCCAGTGATGCACTTATACACACATGCACACATGGACACATGCACACATGCACACATGCACACAGGCACACATGCACACGTGGACACATGCACATGTGGACACAGGCACACATGCACCCGTGGACACATGCACACATGGACACATGCACACGTGCACACATGCACACATGCACACATGGTCACGTGTACACATGCACAAATGCACACATGCACACATGCACAGATGCACACATGCACACATGCACACGTGGACACAGGCACACATGCATACATGCACACGCGGACACAGGCACACATGCACACATGCACACGTGGACACAGGCACACATGCACACGTGGACACAGGCACACCTGCACACATGCACACATGCACACCCTGCAGTATACACACAGAGCACTACTGAGTTACACTACTGTTACTAGCATAATCAGGACTATTATAGGTTATGTTAAACACACTCACCAGCATGGATGGCCTGTCTCTCTGTAACCCTGGAGTGACCTGCAGAAATGATGAGATTAATGTCAGTGGGCACATCTGTGCCATTGATATTGCATATGATACAGTGTACAGAACAGTCAGGTGTACATATGGCATATTACCTGCACGCTCCATGTCGTGCTGCTGTGTGGAACCAGCCTCCATCATAATGCAGGTGTACTGCTGTTGGTGTTCCGGGGCTGGGGCCACAACATTTAGGAGTAGCCCCTCCAGTCTGGTGAGAGGGGGATGTGTGGCCACCCCACCTTCTGTGGCAACCTGTTGCCTGTGGATATCTGATGCACGCTGCCGGACACTTCGGATTAAATCACTGCAGTGATGTTGTACCTGCTCATATGTCCTGTTATGCGTGCCAGTATCATTTACCCTACGGACAAGGTCTTGCCACAGTGCGGCCCTCTCCTGCTGATTCTGACTGGTGCGGGAAAACAGGATGTCATACTCCTGCACCAGGCTCTGGTGGATCTCCTAATCTTCCACCACAGAGTAGGCGGGGTTACGCTGTCGCGCCATCACCCTGGAAGAGAACACAGACAGGATATCAGCAGACCATGTCAGCAATATATGGCACACATACTATACATGATACTCATGTGTAGTGATATACTACTACTCCCATATGTTGCATGTGTGTGTGTCGTGGTGGATACACAGGTACATGGCCAGATATCAGTGCTCAGCCAACACCTGTGCAACAATACCTGCCACATTCCACACAACGTAGTAGCATGCCCCATCGGTCAGCACACACTGACAGGTGCAATGCACAACCTCACTCTGGGGGTTCATCCCAAGGTACTGTATGTGGGACACCATCCACTACTGTGATGTGGACAGACGTTACTTGGCCTGGATATACATATCCCACCACCACCACCAGCACAGTAGACTACTTTGATATGTATGTGGTTAGACAGTTATTCACTTGCTGGGACTGGTATGGTATCCATGCAGCACACTGGGCCAGTGGAAGCCACAAGCCACACTGCTGACCCCTTTGCAAATGCTTACCACGGACATGCTGCGGATTGCATGACACTTGCACACACATGTCTAACCCAGACCCTATGCACAAAGGTTAGGCATCCTGTCTGGTGGACCCCAGACAGAGGCAGATTGTATAACAATAGCAGGAGGCTACTGCAGGACAGAGCACATTCACATTAAGGGTAGGCATCTGTGGTCAGCACTGGTACTACGCTACAGTCCATCATAACAACAGCCACAGCCTACTCTGGGAGGGAAATGGACACAAACACTATGGATGACCACAAGGCCTTCTTCAGTTATGTTACACATATGGACCACATGCCTCAGATATGCTCTGTGTTAATCCACACCTACTTAACATTCACCAAACACACGCATATTGGCAACAATCCTGCAGACATGTTCGGTGCACATATCCCCCCTCCTTCCCCCCGCCTTTGAGATATTTATCCCAGCTGGATGTAACCTCCCTATCATCGCACATGTCCAGGTGAGGGCCGCCCTCAGCAGAGGAGAATACACAGCATCACTGTGACCTCGTGGTCCCCCTGGATGTGTGCTACCAGCACTCTGAGAGGACATACCACCGCATGTAACACTGATAGTTTATCTTGGCCGTGCTACAGGATATGTACCTGGACAGTGGCATACAGCAACAGTGGTCCCACAACACTAAGGGGGCACCTCGACTGACCCTGGGAATTACCACATCATATGCATAATGGGCCTGGTCTGCTACGCTATGGAATTATGCAGTATGGGATGCATATGCAGTGACATCAGGTACCTGCAGACACTTGTTCCCAGCCAGTGTGCCTTTGGGATGGGCTGATCCTGACATTTGGGCCTGGCTGACATTTCAAGGCAGTCACTACAGCCATTGCTGGGCCAATGCACAGACACATGCTGCCAGGATCCTGGCCTATGACTGCTTGACATGTGATGTATGGTCATCCCCTTTTGGTGGAACTACGTACACACAACATATCACATGGACATACCTATGGATACAGACCTATGACACATTTGGAGGGTTCACAGTATGCACACTATTAACCTGCTACTTTGCATTACCTCTGTTTGTCACAGCTGGTTGCATTACCACAGCTTCTGCTTGCTGCTGCTACTGTCAGAGCTGACAGCTTCAGGTTACAGAGAGTCACAGTGTCTGGTGTTTTATTTTTTTTTTTGCTCTCTTTCTCTCTCTCTCTCTCACTTCTCGCTCTCCCTCTGTCTGCTTACAGACAATGCAATGAATGTATTGCATGTGGGGAGTGTTAGCACTGGATGCTTTTGTAGGTATCTGCATAGGTCCATGTGATGGCCTCTGCACCAATTGTAAGCCAGCATTTGCTAATTGCATACAGCCAGTTGTGTACTGATTGCAGTTCTCACTGTGATTTCAGGTCAGTGCTATAAAAGGGTATGTGTGATAGGCGTTGCCCTTTCAGATTGTGAGGGCGGGGACCATGCTGGTATGCTGTGGACAGTGTTCTGTGACTGTAAAGGTTAGTATCTCTCTCATGCTTCAGGCTGTGTTGTATATTCACAATTCTCCATTCCTCTTTCATGTTCCCTGTAGCAAGTGTGTATGCACATTGACTCCTACAACTATATATATATATATATATATATAAAGATATATATATATATATATGTACATATGCATACATATATCTATGTACTTTAACTGACCTTATTATCTACAGGCTGCCAACTAGCATGGCTGTTTCTTTTCACACACTACTATTATGGAAATCCAGTAGTTTTGACATTTATTTTAAATGACATGCTTTGTGTACTACACATCCTATATTCCCTTTACATTCATCCCTACTTTTACAGGTTATATTTATTTTAGCACAATGTTTTTGTATAAGAGTCATGGCTTAGTGGTAGGTTGTACAGACCAGTGTTTCCAAGGTCCTGGGTTCGGGACTGGCAGTGGGAGTTTATTTTTCTTTTGAACTGAGTACAGGACCTGTCAATCACAGTGACTAAGGCACTTTTAAGCAGTTGTAACCGGGCTAGCGCTGGTTTGTGCGGAGCTCACGCATGCGCACTGGCGGTTAGCCCCGCGCACAGCCGGTTACAACCGCTTAACGGTGCTTACTCTGGCGCACACCCGTGCTATTTTCTTTGAAAGAAAAGAAAATGGGGAGACAGGAAAGTGGTGAAAAAGGGGTCACAAAGAGGGTAAGACAGTAGGGAAACAAGCTTGGGATGTGCAGGAGGGATGTAGGTAAGGCCCATAGCTGCCCATTTCTTCATCAGCAACAGCTGTGCATATGTGTGTAATTTGGTGTGACATTTGGAACCTTCCACCCCTGAAAGAGGTGTCAGGACAACAATAATACTTGTTGTACAGCCAATTGTAATTGATAGGTTCCATGTCCAGTGGACATGTGTGTGGAATGGGCAGCTATGTATGGGGCGTAATTTTTTTGTGGGTACAGAGTGCCCTTTTTTTATTTATTTATTTTTTTCAGGTAAGAGTGGTATGTCAGGTGAGGGAAGTCGGTTCAGCTGGGGAGGTAGGTTGGGTAGGTAAACAGACAAGACAAACAAGACGCATACAGGGGCGGTGTATGACACGTGTGGGGGGGTTACACAATTGACGGGGACGGAGGTTTGGATATCCAGAGCCCATGAGCCCACAGATGGCAACAGTGGAACTGATATCCCCACCCATAGGCAGTTGCCACTGTTCCTTCACTGCCCAGGACGGGGCTGTGCTGGGGCTGTGTAGGCGGGGCAACAGGCATGCCCGTTAGTTGCGCCACCCATGCCTCGAGCTGGTGTAGGGGCTCAAGGACAGAGTCCCGAATCTCCCTACGCACCACAGTCCGGACGCTACAGAGGGTGAGTGGTGGATCTCCTCCGGCCACACTTGCAGAGGGGGGGCGAGCCCCATCCCCTGCAGCGCTTCCACCCGCAGGTGGCACAGGGCCACCGGAGGAGGGTCCAGACTCGGCACTAGTGCCAGGTGCACTCGCCAGCTGAGGTGGGAGAGGTGGGTGCGCTGGAACCCGCCTTCCCTGTCGTACTATGTTTTGCATTATGTCATGACAGTTTGGGTTAGTGACATATAATACCATTCACAATTAGTTGTAACAGCATGCATTAGCATTCCCATTAACCAAACACCCAGATATTCACACCATTGAACAGCGTGCATAACACATGCATAATTTGAACAGAAATACACAGTCCAACAACATGCAGGGTTAATTGATGGCAACAGGCCATCAGGTGTGGATATATGAACAGGCCGGATGCATCAACGGACATGCAAATATATATGACTCAACAGGACAAACGTCCAGGGGTGTTAATTGTGATTGCACATACCATTTTCACGTGGAATGGGTTATATGTGGTTATAGGGTGGGGTAAAGAAAGTAATATTAACACCTTCGAATAACAGTACATATGCTGTACATTTCTAATAGCTACAGTTATATATACACTACTGTTCTAACTACAGTTTCCTATATGATAACTATTTCACCTTGCTGATAGGACTGTTACTGCAACATCAATATACATTTTAGTGTTCTTCATACACATTCATATCAAGCTTTGTTCAGCTACATCATCTTGCTACTTTTGCTTTATATAGATGTAGACAAGTGTGGATGTTTGGTATATCAGACAATCATCCTATCTGCGTATTTCAGACTGAGAGCAACATATCCAGATTTTGGGATACACATTCCACATGCAGCAACACTTTGAACAGATTTCGCTGTTTGGTTTTGAGTCTCACATGCATTTCATTCTGTCTTGACTGCAGTATACTTTATTCAGGGGTTATTACTACTGTATTGCTGGATTCATGACACTTTCTCACACTCTCTCACTTGCTCTCATTTTACTATTCAGGATGGTACTTCTAGGCTTTATTCACATGTTTTAACAGTAGTTATTACAATCCTTTCCAGCAGTCTCACTTCTGTCATGTTTCAGTATTTCGAAAAAGTTGAGGTAAAAAACAAACCTTTATCAAACACAAAGCTTTCAGGTACAAGACCCTTTCTCAATGATAGACACAGGTACATTAAAATCAGACATTAAATACACGCCCAACACATCACGTGACCCGCAGCCATAGTCATGTGACTAATACATTAAAATAATTACATTACTTATAATTTTAAGACATAAACAAGTAAAATTAGATAAAATTCATACATACATATATTTGCTTACTTTTGTGTACTTATATTTACATGCACATATATATATATATATATACGCAAATACATTGCCTATATTACTTTAACTTAGTGTGTTGTATTTTTATTAGAACAGGTTTTAAGGAAACATCAAAATTTAATCCAGGGGATGTATTAGCTGCTAGCCTTACTATCCACTCATATTCTTTATTATCTAAATGATTACACAAGTCCCCTCCCCTAATAGAGCTAACAACACATTCTATTACTCTAAACTTGAAACTGTGTGTAGAACCACAATTTAAAATATGCTTAGATAGAGCATTAGTCTCCACTCCCCTCCTTATACTTGATTTATGCTCTATGATGCGTTCCTTAAGTTTTCTAGTCGTCTTGCCGACATAGAAACAAGCACATGCCTCACACGTTGCCAAATAGACAATGTTACTTGTCATACAAGTTGCATGGCACCGAAAAGTAAATATCTTCTTAGTGACAGGATGAACAAAACTACTACCACATTCTGAAGAATCAGCTCTCTGTTTGTATATATCACTACAGCAACTACAATTATAACAACTAAAGGTACCATTACCTAGTCCATTAAGGGAAGTAGCATTCACATATTCAAAATCTTTGTAAGCTAGAACATTCTTAATAGTTCTCATATTTCTGTATGTGAACAAAGGAACTTCACCTACAACTAATCTAATATCTTCCTGAGCTAATAGCACCTTCCAGTATTTCCTTATTATAGTTCTGACTGCATATGAAAGAGAGTTGTAAGACATAATAAATCTTACATTAACCCTTTTATTTAATTTGTCCATTGGGACAACAACATCTGTACTTGTATTCAAAAATACAGATGAATACATGGAATACCTATTAGATACTACATGTTCTCTAGCTTCTACCAGCATACCTTCTGGATAGCCACTTCTTCTAAAGTCTCCACATGCCTCATCAATTTGTTGTAAACACTTGACATTGTCAGTGTTTAACCTACTAACTCTTGCCAGTTGCCCCCTTACTATACCCCTAAAAATATGGGGTGCATGCATACTAGACACATGCAAGTATCTTCCTGATGAAACTTCCTTCTTAAAAACAGAAGTGTTAATAACATTGTTCTCCTTAGTTAAAGAAATATCCAGAAAATTGACGAATGTCTTAGAATAATCAGCCTTAAAGTGTAGAAAGGAAGTAGTATTATTCAAATATATAATATAGTCTTGTAACTCACTGGATGTTCCTTTCCATAAAAGAAAGCAATCTACGAATCTCTGATATAAAACTATATTTTCATTCAAAAGGTAGTTCCATTACCAACATAAGATTTCTCCCATTCATACAGAACAATGTTTGCATATGTATTTGCTACCGGGGTTCCCATAGCCACCCTCGTTTGCTGCAAATAATATTCCTTATTGAATATAAAGATATTTTTTAAAACTATATCCAACAACATGCAAATGTTCTCTGTGTGCCTAACAGTAAAAGTGGAAGAGTGACTTAAAAATTCCCTTATTGAATTGATGCCATATTCATTTGGTATGACAGTAAATAATGAAGTAATATCTAACACAACCATGTATATATTCTGACAATCCATGTTAGATTGCTTAACTTTTAAATACCATGTTCTAAGTTTAATAAGAAAATCAGTGCTGTCTTTAAGGACAGTTTCACATTTACCCAAAAGTGGTTGTAACTGCCTCTGTAAATACAAAGAGATAGGTTCTGTTATCCAACCATTTCCTGAGACGATAGGTCTCATAGGCGGATTTTCACATGATTTATGCACTTTCGGAATGCCATATAGTTGGGGAATGATAGGACTAGAAACAGTGAAAAAATGAAAAAGATCCAAAGAGATGTCACCTGACAACTGTAAGTCATATATACACATGTTAACATAACAAATACACTTTTTTACATCAGCATATTGTATCAGTTTGTATGCAGTAGCATCCCCAATCAAAGATAATACTGAGCTTATATACTTGTTCCTATCCATTAGAACTATGGAGCCCCCTTTATCAGCTTGCTTTATTACCACATTAGGTTCACTTTTTAATTCAGACAATGCTTTGTATTCATCATTTGTTCACATACAGAAATATGAGAACTATTAAGAATGTTCTAGCTTACAAAGATTTTGAATATGTGAATGCTACTTCCCTTAATGGACTAGGTAATGGTACCTTTAGTTGTTATAATTGTAGTTGCTGTAGTGATATATACAAACAGAGAGCTGATTCTTCAGAATGTGGTAGTAGTTTTGTTCACCCTGTCACTAAGAAGATATTTACTTTTCGGTGCCATGCAACTTGTATGACAAGTAACATTGTCTATTTGGCAACGTGTGAGGCATGTGCTTGTTTCTATGTCGGCAAGACGACTAGAAAACTTAAGGAACGCATCATAGAGCATAAATCAAGTATAAGGAGGGGAGTGGAGACTAATGCTCTATCTAAGCATATTTTAAATTGTGGTTCTACACACAGTTTCAAGTTTAGAGTAATAGAATGTGTTGTTAGCTCTATTAGGGGAGGGGACTTGTGTAATCATTTAGATAATAAAGAATATGAGTGGATAGTAAGGCTAGCAGCTAATACATCCGCTGGATTAAATTTTGATGTTTCCTTAAAACCTGTTCTAATAAAAATACAACACACTAAGTTAAAGTAATATAGGCAATGTATTTGCGTATATATATATATGTGCATGTAAATATAAGTACACAAAAGTAAGCAAATATATGTATGTATGAATTTTATCTAATTTTACTTGTTTATGTCTTAAAATTATAAGTAATGTAATTATTTTAATGTATTAGTCACATGACCATGGCTGCGGGTCACGTGATGTGTTGGGCGTGTATTTAATGTCTGATTTTAATGTACCTGTGTCTATCATTGAGAAAGGGTCTTGTACCTGAAAGCTTTGTGTTTGATAAAGGTGTGTTTTTTACCTCAACTTTTTCGTTGTGCTTTGTACTTTTGACTCTGCAGCAGTATATACTTGATGTTTCAGTATTTCCACAGGGATATATTTCACACATGTGATTTCATCATCTTCTGCAGCTATACTTTTCAGCCTGCTGCAGGTTGTGTACTATTTTCTTACAGGCAGGGCATTTTTATTTCAGAATATATGTTGGACAGTTTCATGCTTAGTTTACACTTACAGGCTGGGAACTCTTGTAATCAAGCAATACTTGCATACACTTTCACACTGTTACTTGCAGGTTTTATTCCTTACTGACTACACTACACTCTTTTGCTGACTGTCATACTTTTATATTTCTTTACAGTTACTGGTAGTGGATTACTGACCTGCCTGGTGGCGCAACCGCACCAGCCTATCGCCATAGGCTCTGCGGTTCGCAGAACGGACACCTGCAGCTGTAATATAAATGAAGCAATGCAATATTGGAATACACATCTCCATAATATCAGCTAGTTTAATTTTTTACATACATAATTAAATGTTACTTACTCAGTGGTGGGGCGTTGGGTGATTGCCGGGCCTCCTGGATCCAAAAGTTCAGTTGGTCCTGCTTGCGTCTCTTCAGGTCCGCATGGTGGTGACGAACCTGCTCACCAGTCCTTGGAATCCCTGTGGCACTGGTGAGATCATGAGCCAACCGGTCCCACACCTCAGCCCTGTATGCTCCCCAGAGGACCTGGCCCTGCATGAGTTGGGCCTCATGATTGTGGACTAGGAGCCAGGCCATGTACCTGGACTCCTCAACACCCCACCTCTGTGCTCGAAAGCGACTACCCTCACCTACTCCTGACATTCTGCCTGCAGGTCTGTTCTACAATCGTTTATGCTGTGTATTCCCACCTATGGGCTTATATAGTCCGTTTTTCCCGCACATATCTGTGATTGGCCATTTTGGAATTGTATCAACTTCAGTAAACCTGCATTGTCATGCTGTAGTTTGTATTCATTCCTATATATTAGCTATTATTGCATTTCTAGGTACTGCTGTCATGGCTTAGTGGTTCTGTACCTTGACTATGGTGTATAGTATCCTGGGTTCGAACCTGGCCACTGCTTTTTATTTTTCATGTCTGTCTAGACATGCTGAAGGGTGTGTCTGTGTAAAGGCAGTTTTGATACGGCTTGCTCAACGTTGCCCGTCGGTTAGCTTGTTTGCTGCTTTAAGCCTCATTTGGCTATCGGCACGCATATTACGCTCAGCTCAGTTAGGGGCACATAGATTTAGCATGTTAAACCACTACTCAGCTACGGGCACTCATTTTGCACCAGTTAAACCACTGCTCATCTACGTGCACATGCACTCACCCTGTTAAACTGTAGCTCATCTATGGGCACATCTGGCATTTTTTATTCTTTTGTTACCTCACATTTCTTCAATATAAATGGGCTATTTCATTACATTTTACATAAGTTGTGGTTTTATGTCTACATATTTGTCAGGGACTTGTTTCCTGCTTATTTTGCAAAAAAAAAAAATTGGTGTTGTGGGGGTTCGAACCATGAATGCCTGCTCTGCAGCCAGCATCTCTACCGCTACGCTATTGCTTCCTGGTTTATTTTGCATATTTAGCTCTTATCTGCTTTCCCACTGACTGCTAACTGTAGCTGCGCTACGGGCACGCCCGCGCAAACAAGCGCACTCACGGTTAAACATCTTTACAGTTTAAAAAAAAATTATAACATGTTCATTTATATTTATTTTATGTTCATAGTCTGTGGGGGCATGTGTTGTGTTCTGTTTATTCACCTTTCCGTGGACTCTGTCGTGGGTGTTTCCTTTGGGTACTTTTCCTCTTCTGGGGGCGTGTCAGCTTACAGGGCTCGGCCTACGGACACGCCCCCTACTGTCTGAAACGGACTGTGTTGGCCTTCAGTGTGATTCAGCATGCTCTCATTAATATGCAGAGAATGCTGACATCACTCCGTTTAACTGCAGCCTCCGTGTATGAGTTATAACTCTTACACGGAGGCTTCGTGAATCCTGCCCATACAGTTTGATAGTGGAATAAATAGGATACAATAAAGTATGAGGAGACACCAGTAATGTAAAAATAAAAATAAATAAAAAGATGATTAAATATGAGAATCAGTATATTCAAAAGTATTAGTATAGTCTGTTATGCAAGGAAATATAAATAAAACTAAAAAAAAAGATTTGAGTCCACCCAAAGAGTGGGGAGAGGGCAGGTGTTGAAAAGTATAGATAGATAGTATGATGAGAGGTTAGGTTAGTAAGAATGTAACGTATTTGCTAATATAGATTGTACAGGTGAGATGCCTGGACATAGTCATGAGTTAGTGAGAAACTCTTTGAGAGAGGACTTAAATACATGGAGACTATATATGGTTCTGATTGAATTTGGGATAGAGTTCCATAGTTTGGATATGCAGTATGTGTATAAACTTTGTCCCCTTACTTCTTTTCGGTTTATAGATTTTAAGCAGCTTTTTATCTTGAGAGAGCAGAGAGTGATTTGGGAGATAGTTATGAAGTATTGAGGACACAGAAGGGCAGATAGTGAGTTTATATAGTATTTTATGTGTTAGAAGAACCAGTTGAGGGCACATAATAGAGAGAGATGATGAGCTCTATGTGGCAGGTTAGCTGCAAATCTAGCTGTCTTATTATAGCATTGCTCCAGTTGTGATTTAAGAGAGCTCTGGATGTTATTTAAAATAGATGAGCCACAGAGAAGATAGGGTAAAGGATAAGTGCTACCTAAGGTGATACTACTAGAAGGAGTAAAGAATTGTTTTGTTCTACATAGTAGATCTAGCTGTTGCTGAGCTATTTTTATACAGGTTTGTATGTGAAGATCAAACTTTAAATTGTCATCTATGGTGACTCCAGCCAATTTGTTATGGGTAACTACTTCTATAGCTGTATTATTTAAAGAGGTAATATGGAAGTTACTTTTAGCATTAGCATGGGACTTTGGAAAAATAGTAGTAGTTTGGCTTTTTTGGGATTAAATGAACGTAGGTTTTGATATAGCCACAATTCGGCTACATTGAAGGCATTTTGTGTAATTGATTGTAGTTCTATAAAAAACTTTATGAAACAGTATCACCTCTGACAGTTACTCACTGTGTACTGAATGTCGTGGACAGCAGCATTCAGCTGGGGAAGATCATGCACTCCTGCGGACGACTGAACACAACTGCAGACAACCGCAGATGCCTGAACACAGTTGTGTACATTCAGGAATAGGTGCTGAATACACCTGCAGATGCAGTCATACACGTTTGGAGTACAGTTCACTCTTGCAGAATTCATACCACTTACTATAGTCATTCCACTAGACTTATAGTTATGGACATTCATAGCCTACATCTAATCTTTCCTGTGATTTGTAAATTTGTACTAAACTGAGAATGTGGCATCCAAGCCAACTTGATAGTCATTATTACTGTCATTGTCTTTTGTACTCATCATTTGGTTGTGTTTGCTGTGGGCATTCCAAACCTGAGTTCAGTCATTGCAGCATGCTGCATATTGTCTTATCACTGTACTAAGCTGTTGTTCGAACACCGCAGCCGAATCACTTGAACCAAACATTTTTACACTGAGGTACTGAAAAATCCCTGCCTAAATCACAAAGGTCTCCTAGATGAAGTTTGGTATGCAGGACATTCAGTGTCATATTGACAAGCAAGCAAAATTTATTGGATTATACAAAACCTAACTAAACAGAAGGTCACTGAACTGGCAAGCCAAAGCTCTTAAGGCAATAAGGCCAAGCCAATATACCTGGTAATGTCTTAGCCACAGATGACTTCATAGTCAGACAAATAGAGCCAAAGATGACTTCATAATCAAACACATAAATGCACCACTCACCAGGCTATGCAAAAACAGGGTGATATTTAACTGCCTCTCAGATGCCAGGACCTGCAGTATCACTAGAGTCCTCAAGTCCCTTTACCCCATGCACACATATGACCTGGTCATTGCACATGTGATAGTGAATGACTTAAGTCACATCTCCTTTGGTCATATGAACAAGGACGTGATGGAGCTCTGAGAATATGCATGTGAAATAAACATTGAACAGTATCCTACCATCACCTAGAAAGATGCCACTACACTATCAAAAGATAATTGACTTTAGTTACTCGCTTAGCCATTTATGTCATTCTTAAGGGATCCAATAAACATACATCAGCCTAGGATGAGATGATGGACACTCTTAGCTGCTTTGCTAGGATGGCCTGCACCTCTCTCCTTATAGCTTCTATATACTGGTCAGGAATCTTTCTTCCTATATAGTGCCTTTTTTATGCAAGGTTAGTCTCCTCAAATTAGTGACGTAGCCAAACAAAATCAAGATTATGTAAAAGTAGCACTGCTCAGTGCTAAAAGCCTAAAAAGAAGTTACATTCCTTATAGACAGTTCTAACTCTTGAAAATATTGCTGTCTACATAGTTACTGAGACATGATTTCAGAACAGCAATAATATCCTTGCGGTGCAGGGTTTCAATGCCTACCATTCTATTAGAACCAATGCTGAAAATGGCAGTGTTATAGGGGGTGTGTGTGTCTGTATTCCTAAGGAGCTTATTCACCTCCAGACTTGCAATGCAGGTAACGACACTGAACTCCACACCATCCTACTCTTGGTAAACAAAATGCCATACCACATCATAGCCAACTACTGTACCCCTTCCATGTCACCTGAAGCTCATGAAGCCTCTCCAAACAAATAGATATCCCTCCCTATCAAACCTAACACTATTCTCTTAGGAGACTTTGACTATCCTTTCATTACATGGGAAAACTACACCACCACAACCTGAAAAATAAAAAACTTTTTTAAGGACCCCAAATGCTCTTGCTTCTGTAACAATGGCTAGCCCTTGCAGCTCAGGTTGTAGTCACATCTTTCTTTAATGTTTTACTTTTAACAAATTACTACTGGTTGAATGCCAACCTTAATTGCACATAATATGAACAATATCACTTGCATTTATAATTGTAAATAACATACAAATGCATTGTCTCTACTTTGTAACTTTACGGTGTACAACTCTGTGTACCCCTTAGTCTAGATATACATTTCTCTTTGTGTTGTTAACCATGGTGCCTGGATTGTGGCTGAAATAGATCTGCCAACCAGTCTACTTACCTAGTTATTTAACTGAAATAAATAAATAAATTAATAAATAAAATATTCAGAGATTCCTGGGCTTCATTAATGCTAGTTCTCTAGATCAACTAATTCAAATATCAACTATGTTCAACACCTGCAGTTACCAGATCAGTGGTCAAATTGGACTACATTTCAGTGAAGCTTATTACAGGGGGTAAAACCTGATTTACCACAAAACCTGCCTGCCTTTACAGACTACTCCAAGGCAAACACACTGCAGCTAACTGATGAGCTGATGAAATTCCAGCAACTTCTTCACCTCGATGACCCTGTTTCACACACTGAAATACTTGGGAATAATTTCTATACCCCCACAAATCATGCATTGAGATATTGGTTCCCCATATGACTTGAATACAATGCCCAGTTCAGGAATAAACCTTGATGGTGGAACCCTAATATAAATTAACTATACAATAATAAGAAGAAATTCATAGCCTTTAGGAGCAAACTTAATATCAAATCATTTAGAGGGGAAGTCAGAAAAATAAATAAAAAACTCAGAGGCAAAATCAAATCCTCCAACACTTAACATAAATTTAAAATTGCCACCTATACTAAAGACAACCACAAAGCTTGCTTCATATTTGACCAAAACCTTAGAAGTAATGCCCAGCAATGTACAGTGCTAATACATACAAAGAGTACATACTCATCCCCTGAGAAGATAGCCAACATTGTAGCAGACAAACTCTCCCCCAAACTTTTCCCAACATATCAGAATAATCACATCACCTCACATCACTTCTGATCAAGTCCTGAGGGCTCTCTTCAAGGCCCAAAACACTAGCTCCATGGGTCCTGATAATGTGCCAAGATGCTTTCTCATCAGTACCAGGCAGTTTTTCACTGAATAAGTACTCTGTCTATTCAGTCTCAACCTGTCCACTGGATTCATGTGAGAGAGGTGTGGAGAACTGCTGTCATCATCCCACTTCACAAGATAAGTCCCGCCGCTGGCCCTGATAACTGTAGACCTATAAGTCTATCCAGTCTTATCTGTAAAGCAATGGAGTGCATCATACAGAACTTATTAACAAGGACATCAGGAGTCTATTTGGGTTTGTTAAAAGTAGATCCTGCCTTTTAAGATTAGTAGACTTCTTTGAAAAAGTTACTGATATATTAAATGCAGTCAGATTGGTTCACTCTGCTAACCTGAACCTGGCCAAGGCCTTTGATACCATCCTGCATTCAGGCATTATCAATATGCTAATCAAAAATATAAACCCATATATTACTTGCAGGATAGCAAACTGCCTTACTGACAGAAACCAATCTATTAGTGTAGGAGGCAGACTCTCATCCCAAATGTAGCTGCCAGTGGTGCTTCTGCAGGATTGGTAATGGAACCACTTCTCTTTGATATTTATTTCTCTGATGTCCCAGCTGACATCAAGGATCTGTTCTGATGAAGTTTGCAGACTCCTGATTATGACAGCTGCAAGCTTGCAGTTGTCTGCAAACTTCCTCAGAACAGATCCTTGATGTCAGCTGGGACATCAAGGATCTGTTCTGACTTCATAAACTCCTGATTTGACTAACAGATTCTCTAGGAGGGCCTCACCCAGACAAACAAAGGGTATCTGGTCCATGGCCTTAAATTGAATGCCAAGAAAAACAACATTGTATCCTTTGGCAAATCAGGGCACCCTTGCATTTATTACACAGGTGACACCCCTTTGAAAATTGCCTCATTAGGAACCTGGGGACTTTCATTAACAATGAACTATCATTTGATTACTATGCATCTATTGTCATTCAGAAATCCTCGTACCTAGCCAAATTGATCACCAGGGGTATAGCTTTAAGGTCTAAGGACTACACCTCCCTCATCAGACCTATATGGAGTATAATGGCCTTTTTGGTATGTTCTTGTCTAAGCATGTGACTCAGCTTGAGAGACCCCCAGCATTTTCTCACTATAATAATCTCTTGAGAGAGACCTCTGTCTAGTCTACAGTGGACCAAAGGACCCACCCCTATGTGACCTTGTAATCATCCACAAAATAAATAACAACCTAATCACTCACTAAGGAGATATACATTTCTACTCTAAAATATATAGCACCTGCTGGTGAGATCGCTATCTCACCTAGGGAATCCCTCCTCTATGGAATAGTTTTCCCTTGGATGTAAAGCAACGTAGCTCCCTCACTTTCTTTAAACATAACCTGGATGAAGAGATGGGAAATCATAAATACACTCCAGGTCTTGTCCCTCAAGCCCTCATGAAAAGGGACTGAATCTGGGTATAAACTATTCATGTCAATAGGTGCCTCTTGGCCAGTGCACAAATGGTTCACCAAATCAGTAGCCTAGTAGTAATCTATTAAACTATGACCAGCATACAGCAGACATGTTGGACAGAAGATGTGTATAAACGAAGCATGAAAATGTTATAATTTGAAAGAAGAAAAAAGTGAAGGGATTTCATAGATGCCCTGACACTGATGTAAAAATGCACGTAACTGTGAAACTTTAAAGTGAAAGGATGGGGTGTTAAAAAGTCATTAATGGAGGGGGGGCTTCAGCGTTTTTTTCTACAAGGAAGAATTAAATGGAATCTAGGACTTCATATTCAAACCTGACAAAATAATACTCCTGATAAACTTAGAAGGCAGATGTTTGTCAGAAGATAGAGGGCTGTGTCATTTACAATGTATACAGTAATACAAACTATAGAACAAGATGGTAGCATACCCAGTACCTGATTGTCCATGTGGTGGCAGAGATTTATTCCAGTTCAAAGAACCTATGTATCTTAAATGTGTAAATTGTTATTTCAAGTTCATTGAAATAATCAATAAGTGCAAGTGTGACTTGTTCATTACTGTTTTTATTCTCAACACAGGGGATATCTAATGTTATAATAATGTTCAATATAAACATCGAGAAAATAGATCTGTGCATCAGTAATAACTTAGAACATGTAATATCCTGCCCACTATATCCACAGTCCAAAAGGCAAATGAAGAAAGCTGTCCAAACAAAGAAAATGTCATGAAAACAGTACACTAGAAACTAGAGGATCTGGTTAGTGATGGGGGAGGAATTACACTCTCAAGGGAGGGTCTTACATAGTGCTAGCCTACGTCTAGATCATGATCCTTGGGGGTAACTATGGCAGCCGATGCCACAGAGACATTAGCAGATGTAGAAGTGGTTTTGGCAAAATGAAACGCGCCATTGCATGAATATGACACTTTTCCTGAAATGCACCTGTGCACATCCACCTGACAACGTATTCACCCCACTGTGGGAATAGGATGTATCTAAGAAAAGTTCTGGTTAACGTGAATAATGTTTCAAGCAATGCACCTACTTCTCCACAACTGACTTCCACTATCATCTCCACCAGTGACAGGTGCTGCTGTTCTGGGATGGTTGCACTGGACAAAAACCCCAAACTAAGGAGTGACAGAAGGTGAGAGGTGGTCCTACTGCCACGGATAGGCAGGAAACAACCTCATGAGAAAGAGCAGCTGCTATCAGAGACTTGGACTATAGGGATACTTCATTACAAGGACTCTGTCACGCAGCATCTCAGTTGCTAATGGGGAGAAGACTGAGAATCAAACTATCTACTCCAGTTACATTACCAGGCAAACTATCTACTCCAATTACATTACCAGGCAAACTATCTACTCCAGTTACATTATCAGGCAATCTATCTACTCCAGTTACATTACCAGGCAAACTATCTACTCCAATTACATTACCAGGCAAACTATCTACCCCAATTACATTACCAGGCAAGCTATCTACTCCAGTTACATTACCAGGCAAGCTATCTACTCCAATTACATTACCAGGCAAACTATCTACTCCAGTTACATTACCAGGCAAACTATCTACTCCAGTTACATTACCAGGCAAACTATCTACTCCAATTACATTACCAGGCAAACTATCTACTTCAATTACATTACCAGGCAAACTATCTACTTCAATTACATTACCAGGCAAACTATCTACTCCAATTACATTACCAGGCAAGCTATCTACTCCAATTACATTACCAGGCAACTATCTACTTCAATTACATTACCAGGCAAACTATC